>NC_050104.1:106455241-106758272 GCF_902167145.1 Zea mays | reverse complement strand
TGTACTCAAATGCCAAAACCACATATTTGGGTCAAAGAGTGAAGACAACTTATATCATACTATTCATAGGGTGCTTTGTGTCATAAATAAACGTGATGCTCATGACATATTATGCACTCATCAATTTCCTTCATCTTATGTTTTACTTATGATTCAACCCCCCTTTTGTCAATTATTTCTCCCCCTTTTCAAAAGTCTTCTTACACTTAGTTACATAAGACTAAAGGTAAGCTTTAATGCACAATTTCTCCCCCTTTGTCATAAATCTCCAAAAAAAGATATAAAGAATATAAAGGGTAGAAATTATGATTAATCAAGACTTGAACACACTATCATGAAAAGGGTCCTTATATGGCACAAAGGTAATGGAGAAGTGTCATAAGTGATGTACCTTTGCGTTTTACCTTTTCAAAGGGGTGTTCCACACTTGTGTTGTATTTAGAGTTCATTTTGCAATCTCTTGTTGGCATAATTGTGACATAGGTCCAAGATATCAAATGAATATTGTCATACTAATTGAAAGATAAATCTTGATACCTGGAGTCTAGATGTCACCTAGCATTTTCTTATCATAACAAGAGGTAGCATAAAAATTGCACAAGTATGAATTATACAACTACTGATCATGTACAAAAAATATCAATTGAAAACCACCAATTGATACAATTTGATAGATAATCAGATCACTAATTGCATATTACACTAAGTTATCCTCAAGTTTTAGTGCACACATATATATGAAGTCAATTGATACCTGTTGAGAGTACTTATTTGCAACTTAAAGTACCATTGGCATAAAAGGAGTATCAATTGAACATAATCATGCAACATAAGAAACATGTGCACTATTTAATCAATTAAGTTCTAGACAGGAGAATCTATAAGCTATGCTACTTCAGATATTTGTAATCCAAAACGATGTGATACATATTTACCAATTTTAGATGACGTTGGAGTAGCATATACAAGAGAAACTCATTCTCTTATGAAATGTATAGAAGATACATTTATTGGAGCAAAGAATCTTTGATACCCATCAAAATTTGCAGTGGAAGCGATTGTCTTTGCCCGAAGATTCCTTTCTAATTTGAGACTACACACATAATAGACTTGAAAATGAAGTTAGTCTCAAAGATTCAAATTATAGACCATTCTCCCCCTAAATGTGTGCATACAAGTGATGAATACTTGTTTTACCTTATGCACTTGGAATTGTGAGGTCAGGGGATTAAGTTCTACAATTTGAACCTTGGTACAAATAAAGTATGAAAATATGAAATTGCACCAATTGAAGGAATTACTCATAATCAAAAGGTATACTAATAGACATGATATACAATATTTTAAGCCAAGATTCTTGAGAAGTTAGCATGTTTGACTCATACCTCACTAAGATGACTTAAGACAAACTTATGACATCACCACAAGAGGTATTAATCAAATATCTAGAGATTCTATAATCATCACCACTAGTGCAACCTTATGGTGAGACTTAAGATATTGCATATACATGCACACACTAGCATGTAAGAGCCTAGATACAAAAAATGTAATACAATAGTTCATGGAGTGACATACCTTTGTTCTACGCCACATGGTCTCCATTATAATCATGAATTTCCATCCATATAAATATGTCACTACATCTTCATTATTTGGTTGACAAAAAAGTGTAACTCCCTTCTTGAATCACTATGATTTCTTTTCTCTTTATGATTTCATCCAACCAGGCAATCTTGAACTTCATTCATCTTGGCATGGTTCAATCATACATGATATGAGACCCATTGAAACTCAATGATTGAAATAACCAAGACTCTTATATCCGTAGATTTTGAATCCATCTTGAAAGCACTTGGAAGGACCTTGTTCAAACACTTATAAAAGAGAGCATTAAAAATACATGGGAAGGTTTCACAAATGATGATCCTTATATGTGGATGAAAATGAACCATCATTCTTGAAACCCAAAAGGATAGACTAAATTCCTTTAAATTAGTGCACACATATAGTTGATGTCAAAGTTATATGCACTATTGAACATTTTATAATGCAATGAATTTAACCTATACTATGGTACATCCCACTAAGGATAGAATACTAAAACAACTGAAGGATAGGAAGTTTTCATACCTTGGCCTCTTATCAACTTCATCTTACTTTAGTTGAATAGTATCCTTTAAGCTTGTGATTTATCCAATTTAAAACAAGCACCATCTCTTAACATAGATTTTCTATGGATAAACTCAACACAAGAGATGGCATTAGTAGCATAAGCACTAGTTTCTTATTTAGCAACCCTTTTTTATGTGGAAGGCAGGTGAGTTGCTAAAAATAAAGAAACCTCATAATATGGACTAAATTTCTCTTAATCCCTTATACACAATACATTATTGAATGACATAGATTTAGATATGCATGGTTATTCAATGAAGTCCAAAGGTCTAATTTAAGCCATATTATGGTGAGTGTCTAATATGGAAGAATCAAATCCAAATTAATTAGAGAGAGATAATACATCACATAGTTTTGAATTATTGATCATATGATAAGATTCATTTTTCTTCCAATTGGACCTTTATTTCATAATCAACAACTGATGTATATCCTCAAGTGCTTCTTTTTCCTTAGTGGCTACACAAGTCACAAAAGAGATAAGATTTGAAAATAATATGCACTTGAGATTCAGTTGTTACCACCCTTGCTACTATCTCCAAATATGATTTATACATTCATTATCGAACACCCAACTTGATCCGTTGAAGGAGTGATCCTGCAAAACAAGTTTAAGCTTCATATCTTGGTACCCAATTTGAATTGGGTCCTTTGAGATTAGTAGTAAGAGCCTTGAGTACCCACACAATCCTTATTGTGGCCTTTCTCTTTGTGTAGGCACCCACATATACTTGACAACCATCTTACATGGTTTCAAGTCAATATTTAATCACACAGATAAAAGCAAGAGTTAAGAATAGGAGCCTTTTCTCCTTTTCATGATACATCATTGTGTTGCCTTCTCGATGATGAACCTAGCTTGACCTTGGGTGCACCTAGCTTATCAAGGTTAGTCGCACAAGCATTCATAACATGAAGACAAGTTATGCATGGAATTTACAACTTAGTGATCCAATTCAATGTGAAGCATATGGATACCGATTTAAGTAGATTTCTAAGATATGAAAATATGGGTTTCCAAATTTTAGAGAGTATGGATCACTAATTGTACCTTTTACAGTTTAAAAATCATATCCATGTTAGTGCATATGTATGTCATGAATATCAACAAAAAGATTCTTATGCACTTTTAGATTTAACGATAAGGGAATTTTAAAATGCATCAAGAGTAGCTATTTAGAAAACAAAGATTACAATCCATATGAATGAGATACAAATTTACCATTTTGGATTGTCTTAGTATAACTTACTCAAGTGAAACTTATTCTCTATGACACAATATATATAATGTTCTCCCACTAGATATGTGCATCAAGTATTTGAATGACTTGCCACATGCACTTTCAATTCAGTTAAGAGTCCCATGAGGAGTATATTACATATCATGGTCAAGGCATGACAAATTTGCAATGAATTAACTTATGCCTAAGAATACTTACCACCATATAGAATGTACCTTTTGTTATACCAATTTGACAAATCTTACTATCTGTGGTGGTGTCACCTTAGTATTCTTCTTTTCATCATTTGTGGAGACTTCCTTCTTTGTTATCTCTTTTCCTTTTAAAACTAGTCGATAAAACACTTTGAAAATAGGTATTAGTAGTACAAGGAAGTATTTAATGAATGATGACATATATATATGAATGGCAAACAAATCATCATTTATGAGGCGTAAAGGCATAAATTAAATTCCTTTTAAGTTAATGCACATGGAGCAGTGAATTCACAATATGCACTAATTTACAAATTTAAGCCAAAAGTAATTTAACCTTCATATTGACATTTCTTTCCATAGAATAGATTATTACCAATTGAAAGAATGTCACTTGGAAGGAACTGCTATTGATCAACTACCAATTGAAGCAATTTGTTCCATACCTTTGCCTTGAGCATTCCTAATCTTTCTTTTAAGTGAAGATTAACCTTTAAAGCTTGTGATTTTACCAATTGATAGAGCACAATCTCTACTTATGAATTTCCATGAAATATCTTAAAAGAGATTGTATTAGTAACACAAGCAATAGTTTCCTATTTAGCAACCTCTAGTATATAAATGACAAGAAGGTTACTAAAACAAGGAAACCTCATGATATGAACTAAATTACCCTTACAAGCATCATGCATAACATCAATTGTAAAAAAGATGAAAGTAGCATGATTATTTAATTAAGTTTATAGGGCAAGTTTAATTCATAGCATGGTGAGTGATTAATGTAGAAGACTCAAAACCAATTTAAACAAGAATGAATACATCACATAGTATTGGTTCGATCTTCTTTGAATGTTGAATGGCACACTCCATTTGGGAAACACATTCTCATGTTTTGAGACTACATAAACACTTAGATAGAAACATTAGTCTCACAACTCTAGTCATATAGAGAATTCCCCATTTGGTAAGTGCTATAAGAATTTGAATTTCTTACTTAGCACTCTATTCATTTAAGAACATGGGATAATCCTCTTTATGTCTAGGTCATGGCAATAACACGATAATTAATTTGAAATATGCCACAAGATACATATAATCAATTTAAAGCATGTAGATTGTCACAATATAAAAATATGAACTTGCAATCTACCACATAATTAAATCCTTTCCAAAGCAAGGTAAAATCTTTTAAGTTCATTCTCAAGTGCTTCATTTTTCCTATGTGGCTACAAAAGACACAAAGGAATATACCAATTAAAAGCAATGTGAACTTAAGAATTAATTGTTACCATCCTTTGGATATCACTTGGTTGTAGGCCTTTTGCTTGATTCCCACAAAGGTTAATACTTATTCCCTACAACACATGTTCTTGCTAGAGATGAATATGAAGTTAGTGATATAACAACTCAATTCATCTTTGGGTCAATCTTAAAGGATAGACAATGTAAGATTGATAGCTTGAGATAAGAATTGAGTTAAACCGCTCAAGCACCCCAAAGCTTCATATCATCTTTGGATACCTGCAAAACTTATTAAGTACATTTTGGTACCCATTTTTGGATGGGTCCACCAAGGTTAGCTAATAAGTACTTAGGCACCCAAATGGCCTTTGTGCTAGTTTTAGGTGAACTAATTACCTTTCTAGCATAAATGTCATTTTTTGGTCTCCTAAGCGAATATGAATGAATTGACATGGTAGGCTTAGGATACTTACTCATGGGACAATCCTTGCATAGGTGTCCCTTTCTTCGGCAAGTGTAGCAAATATGATTTTTAATTTTGCAAGACTCCGTTTTGCCTTGCTTCTTGTTTGCTACATGGTTAGTGAGCCTCTTTCTTTCTAAAGTTAAGCCACTATCCTTTGTGTAGGGACATGACTTAATCTCATGTCCCTTCTCATGACATTGATAACACTTTCTAGCGCATCTTCTCTTATTTGGAAGAGTGACTTGTTTGTTACCTTGTGTGGAGCATGTGGAGGCGTAGTTGAGGCACTTGTCATGAGCTTTGGCTTTCTTCTCTTGATGTTTGCTCATGTCCTTCTTGGAAAGCTTTATATTCTTTTGAAGGGGTTTTGTGCATGCTACTATTGTCCCCTTCTCAAGCTTTTTCACCATATTATCACGGTTATCTTGAGAAGGTTGAGCATGACACTTTCCCTTCAATTGAATCAAGCTCCTTTTTAGCCTCTCATTTTCTTCCTTGAGCTCATTGTTTTCTTTTGCATAGAAAACATTACTTGTTCCTGAAAATTCTAGCTCAATGGAAGATTGGCTTTCTTGAGAGCAACATTTGTTAGCACATGATAATATAGTTTCTACTTGAGTACATGTGCATATGTGAGGTTGGCATGATTTCAAATTAGTTAACACAACCTCATGAGCCATTTCTAACATGATATGTGAATCCATAAATTTATTATGAGAGCACACAAGCATATCATGTTTTTCTTGCAAAGCTAGATTTTCAATATTTAGCCTTTCTATCGTGTTCTTGAACATAGCATTTTTATTTTCTAATTGAGCAATATATGATGAATGATTAACAACTTTAATTTGCTCAATTGAAATGTCTTCATACCTTTGGACCAAATCATCATGAGAGCACTTTAGCTTCTCATGCTCTTTGGTCAACTTCTCTAAGTCTTCAATTTTTCTGATGAGGAAGTCTTCTTGCTTATGAAGCATTTCTTTTTGTTCTTCCGCTCTTTTCATGAGTTTGAGCAAGCTCATCCGATGTTTCTTGCTTAGCTGAGCGAAGAATTGTTGAAGATCATCCTCATCTTCACTATCACTTTCTTGCTCCTCCTCATCCTCACTTTCGCTTTCACTGTCACTCCCATTAGCAATAAAGCACATATGAGAAGTGGATTTGAAAGACGAACCTTGTGAAGAGGTGGATTCGTCGTTTGGTCTCCATCGATCATTTTCTTCTTCAATTTTGTTCTTCGCCTCATCTTCCTTCATTTTGAGGAACATCCTTTCGGCGATTCTCATGGCAAGATCTATTGCCCTAGGATCAACATCTGCAACAAAAGATGAAGTCGAGGCAACCTCAACTTTTTCAAGCTTAGAAGCACTTTCGTTTCTTAGTCACCCCGACATGATCTTTTCCTCACGCGGTTAAGCGTTAGAACGAGGATTAGGCTCTGATACCAATTGAAAGTTGCCTAGAGGGGGGGTGAATAGGCAAGTTAAAAAACTTTTTCAACAAAAACTAGAAGCAAACTGGGTAAAACTGAATTGATCTCGAAATTCACCCAGTTAACTTTGGAAATAAGATGTTCTAGTTGATCCACAGGGTTCAAAATAGTAGATCTGAGAAGGGCACTTCTCAAAATCCACACACCAAATATATATAAACAAATCTTCCACGCAATGGTGAGAGAACGAAGAACACAAACAAACACAATGAGCAAGAACACAAGAGACACAAGATTTATCCCGAGGTTCGGTCACACCACCAAGGTGCCCTACTTCCTCGTTGAGGCGCCCACAAAGAGCCGGGTCTCTTTCAACCCTAATTCTCCCTTTGCCGACCACAAAGGTCAAGCCCACACAATAATCTTTGCTCAAACGAGCGGGTAATACAAACTTTCTTGTGGTCTTCCACAAGATTTGGAGACTCACAAGAGACACCTAGTCGTCTAGGAGCTAGAAGCTCCAAGAGTAATGAATCCACAAAGAACTCGATGTAGTACCAAAGCTCGAATCAAGAAGAGCAAGAGGGATTTAGAGATGAAGCACCAAAATCGCAGCTCTTCAATCTCACTCAAAGATTTCTCTCCAAAGATTTGAAATGGGAGAGGCAAGAGGTGTGTGAGAGAGAGTGGGAGGTGTTTCTCAGGTTAGAAATGGAGTCCAAGTCGTGCTCTACTGTGGAGGAGAGAGGTGGGAGTGAGTATATATAGGTGGGGCTCCAAAACTAGCCGTTTTTGACTTTTCTGCCCAAAAACCGGTTGAACCGGTCCCAAAACCGGTTGAACCGGTTTTTCAAAAAGCTGCGCACAGCTTTTTGGCTGACACAGCAGACTGGCAGAAAAAAGTGAACAGTGCAAAAACCGGTTGAACCTGTTTTAAAACCGGTTGAACCTGTTTCCACCAGACAAAAACCAGTTGAGTGTCCGGTTGAGTGTCCGGCTGAACCAGTGTGAACAGTGCAAAAACCGGTTGAACCTGTTTTTCCAAAAAGCAATTTTGGCCAAGATAGACTTAAAAAGGTTGTACTACATACTTTCACTAAGGATTAACAAGGGTAAAATGGAAGTTTTAGATCAAGGATTTTGAGCTTTAGTACCAACACCAACCTTCTTTTTGGATCCCCCTTGATAGTACGACGATTCCTATACTCAAGTTAAATAAAATATAATTAAGTAAACTCCTTGAGTCATTGGAGTCTCAAGTGTGATTTCTCCATGATGTTGCTTCATAAGGATCACAAACATCTTTGTCTCACCTTTTGAAGCAAACACAAATCGAGCCTGTGACTTGTGCCATTTCACCATATATGAGTTCAAATCATGGCTTCAAGTCACCTTACTGATGCATCAACATGTTGTAACTCTTCATAGCTGATTAGTTCATCGACTTAGTGCAAGTACTCTCTTCTTCACCTTAGCCATGGTACCTCGGTCTACAAGCCGTCGCTTGGCCTTCACCTTCGCTTAGTTCCTCGAAGCCCTTTCCTTGCTATCTTCACCCTATCAAGCCATTCTTGAGTCACATCCTATTGAGCATCCATTAAGAGAATCATTTCTTCAATATTGTGAACCTTGCTTGAATGACATCTAGATATAACTGCTAAGATCAATCAAGCTCTAGTTTGATTCTCATATCTTATTCACTTTGGCTTGACCAATCCTCTTAATCACTTCAACCTCTATTATGATCATATTTATGCATAGTGATTTCTCAGGACTTGTCCATATATTCAAACCAATATAGAGACCATATTATATCCATTTGCATTGTCTCACTGGTTATTTGACCTTGTGTTGAACCTTGTTCACTGATCATTATACACTATTCAAGTATGTTCATCATACTGAATTTCCTGTTCAACACTTAGCAAACTTGTTAGACCTTTAAATGTGTTGTTATCTAAATCACCAAAACTCACAAAAGGGATGAATGCACTCTCAAGATCATTTGAAGATGGTATTGCAGAGATTGCGAGAGCACCAGTTGTATGCAAAGTTGAGCAAGTGTGAGTTCTGGATCAGTGAAGTCCTGTTCTTGGGTCACATAATCAACAAAGAAGGATTGGCTGTGGATCCGAAGAAAGTGGCAGACATTTTGAACTGGAAAGCGCCAACAAATGCTAGAGGAATCAAGAGCTTCATTGGAATGGCCGGATATTATCGGCGATTCATTGAAGGGTTTTCGAAGATTGCGAAACCAATGACAGCGTTGCTAGGCAACAAAGTTGAGTTCAAGTGGACCCAGAAATGTCAAGAGGCCTTTGAAGCGCTGAAAGAGAAGTTGACTACAGCGCCTGTCCTAGTCTTGCCTGATGTGCACAAGCCCTTCTCGGTGTATTGTGATGCTTGTTACACAGGTTTGGGATGTGTGTTGATGCAAGAGGGAAGAGTTGTGGCTTACTCGTCCCGACAGTTGAAGGTTCATGAGAAGAATTACCCAATCCATGATCTAGAGTTGGCAGCAGTGGTTCACGCACTGAAGACATGGAGGCACTATTTGTATGGACAGAAATGCGATGTTTACACAGACCACAAGAGTCTGAGGTACATATTCACTCAGTCAGAGTTGAACATGAGGCAGCGAAGATGGTTAGAGTTGATCAAAGACTATGAGTTGGAGATCCATTACCATCCAGGCAAAGCAAACGTAGTGGCAGATGCTTTGAGCAGAAAGAGTCAAGTCAATCTGATGGTCGCTCGTCCGATGCCTTATGAGTTGGCCAAAGAGTTCGACAAGTTGAGTCTCGGATTTCTGAACAATTCGCGAGGAGTCACAGTTGAGTTGGAACCTACCTTGGAGCGCGAAATCAAAGAAGCGCAGAAGAATGATGAGAAAATCAGTGAGATCCGGCGACTGATTCTAGACGGCAAAGGCAAAGATTTTCGAGAAGATGCAGAAGGCGTGATATGGTTCAAAGACCGCTTGTGTGTTCCCAATGTCCAGTCCATTCGGGAGTTGATTCTCAAGGAAGCTCACGAGACAGCCTATTCAATTCACCCTGGCAGTGAGAAGATGTATCAGGATCTGAAGAAGAAATTCTGGTGGTACGGAATGAAGAGGGAAATCGCAGAGCATGTGGCTATGTGCGATAGTTGCCGAAGAATTAAGGCAGAGCACCAGAGACCAGCTGGATTGTTGCAACCGTTGCAGATCCCTCAGTGGAAATGGGATGAAATTGGTATGGATTTCATAGTCGGATTGCCTCGCACTCGAGCCGGCTACGATTCCATTTGGGTAGTAGTGGACCGCTTGACCAAGTCAGCCCACTTCATACCTGTCAAGACCAACTATAGCAGTGCAGTATTGGCAGAATTGTATATGTCTCGGATCGTTTGTCTTCATGGTGTGCCAAAGAAGATAGTGTCAGACAGAGGAACGCAGTTCACCTCTCATTTCTGGCAGCAGTTGCATGAAGCTTTGGGCACGCATCTGAATTTCAGTTCAGCTTATCATCCGCAGACAGATGGCCAGACCGAAAGGACCAACCAAATTCTTGAAGATATGTTGAGAGCCTGTGCGTTGCAAGATCAGTCCGGATGGGACAAGAGATTGCCCTATGCAGAGTTTTCCTATAACAACAGTTACCAGGCTAGTTTGAAGATGTCACCATTTCAGGCGCTCTATGGAAGGAGTTGTAGAACTCCGTTGCAATGGGATCAGCCTGGAGAAAAGCAAGTGTTTGGGCCAGACATTTTGCTTGAAGCCGAAGAGAACATCAAGATGGTCCGAGAGAATCTGAAGATAGCGCAATCGAGGCAGCGAAGCTATGCAGACACAAGAAGAAGAGAGCTGAGTTTCGAAGTCGGAGACTTTGTCTATCTGAAAGTGTCACCGATCAGAGGAGTCAGAAGATTCGGAGTGAAAGGCAAGCTAGCACCCCGCTACATTGGCCCGTATCAGATTCTTGCAAGACGTGGAGAAGTGGCCTATCAGCTCAGTTTGCCCGAAAATTTGTCTGCTGTGCATGATGTCTTTCATGTGTCTCAGTTGAAGAAGTGCTTGCGTGTACCAGAAGAGCAGTTGCCAGTGGAAGGTCTTGAAGTCCAGGAGGACTTGACCTACGTTGAGAAGCCAGTGCAAATCCTTGAGGTTGCAGACAGAGTCACCCGAAGGAAGACCATCAGAATGTGCAAAGTCAAATGGAATCACCACTCTGAGGAAGAAGCAACCTGGGAGCGTGAAGATGATCTGATGGCTAAATACCCTGAGCTCTTTGCTAGCCAACCCTGAATCTCGAGGGCGAGATTCTTTTAAGGGGGATAGGTTTGTAACGCCCTGAATTTGGGGGTAGAATTTTTTTTCTTCTTTTCTCTCACCAAATTCGGGCGTTACTCTCTTTTCTCTTTCCCCGTTTGCTCCTTCTTCCCAATTTCACACCAGTATAGCGGCAGGTGTCCGTGTCATGTATAAACCAAAACCTAAGTGTCATGGGTGTTGCATCATGCCGAAGCACATTTCTCTGTCTGATGATGAGTGTTCGTCTCGTTCCGTTCCGGATTTCGGTTCGCGATTTAATTCCGTGTAGTGGTCGCGCTCGTCATTGGTTTTCGATCCGCGAAGTGGCCCGGCCCAGCCCAACTTAGTCCAGCCGGCCCGGCCCGCCCCGGCCTGCGCGCCCCCGGCGCCCAAACCCCCCCATGCGCCCCCCTCCTCTCTCTCTCTCTCATTTGGATCTCCCGCGCAACAACCTCTCCTCTCCCTCTTCCACCTCTCTCTCCCCGTGGTGCCCTAGGGTTTGGAGACGGCGATCACCGGATTTTGGACCCCGAGGTGAGCTCCCCTCCCCTCCCCTTCTCTCTCTCTCTCTCTCTCCCTCTCCCTCCTCTTCTTTCCCCCCCGCGCGCGCCCCCTTTCTCCCCCTGCCCGCGCGCGACCCCGACCCCGACCCCACCCCGGCGGCGCTCGCCCGCGGCGGCGCTCGGCCCCGCCCGGCTGCCCTCCCCGGCGGCGCTCGCCCGCCCGCCCCCTCGCGGCGGCGCTCAGCCCGCTCGCTCGGCCCCTCCCGCGGCGGCGCTCGGCCCCCGCTCGGCCCTCCCCGCGGCGGGGCTCGGCGCCCGCCCCCGGCTCGCCCGCTCGGCCTCCCTCCCCGGCGGCGCTCGGCCTCCCCGCTCGGCCCCCGCTCGGCCCCTCGCGGCGGCGCTCGGCCCCCCGCCCGGCCTCCCCTCGCGGCGGCGCCCGCCCCTGCCCCGGCCCCTGCGCGTGGCGCTCGCCCGCCCCGCCCCTCGGCCCGGCCGGCCATGGTGGCTCGGCGCCCTCCCGCGGCGCGGCGAGCCCCGCTCGCCCCCGCGCCCCCCCGCCCCCGGCTCGGCCGCCCCCGGCCGGTTCAACCGCCCCCCTGGCCGGTTCAACCGCCCTGGCCCAGTTCGGCCGCCCGTTCCCCCGTCCCGGCCTCGCCCGACCGTATCTTCGCTCGCCCGCGCTCGCGGTGATTATTTGTTAATTAGCATGTTGCGTCGCGCGCTTCGCCGCGCGACAAATTTGTCTAAAATTCAGATTGTATCTTGTGTTGCGTCGTGCGCTTCGTCGCGCGACGATCCGTTTTGTTTCAGGTTGTTTAGGGTGTAACGCCGCGTGTGTATTCACGCGACGTTCCACTTTGGACTCAGTTCAGTCGACGTATGCCGTCGTGCACTTCGTCGCGCAACGCTTAACGTCTCCTCTTAGCTAAGGCGAAGTGTCTCGTTGCGTGCTCGGTCGCGCGACGAGTCGTTAACTTCTTAATTTGTTTTAGAGAGCTTTGTCGCGCGTCTCGCCGCGCGACCATCCCTTTTATTTATCTCCACCTGCTTATAACAACTAGACATGGAACATGACTTTACTTTACGCTAAACATAGTGTCTACATTAAATTTCCTTCCATTAAGCGAGTGGTTAATTTATAATCATGTAACGTGATCGTTTCTCGACTGTCTTTTCCTCTTTCTCTCTTAACCGTACTCGCGAGCCCGCGTGGAACGTCTGTTTACTTATCGCATTCTATTGTATGGTGTACTGTTCTTTGGTATTAAATATGTGGATGTATGTATGTTTGCGCTCGCATAGAGAACGATCCGGTCGAAGAGCCCGAGGAACTCGCAGGAGAAGCCCCTGAGCAGCAGTCGGTTGGTGGAGGCAAGTGTCCCTTGACCTATCTCTGTCCTATTCATTCTTTAATTCACCCCCCGCTTTACACATTTATGCCTAAGGATTGACTAGCTTTTGTTATCCATGTCCTTGTTTACCTATTCGGGTTGGATTATTACTGTTTAGCTTTATGCTATTGCTCAACTCTAATCAATGAACATGATGAGATTATCTATGATACGCTGTTTTCCCTTCTCTTATTATGATGTTATACTTGTGGTCTTCAAGGGGGCTCGAGCAGTTTCTCGAGTGCCTCTCCGTAAGGACCTGTTCTATGGATGACCGCCCGGGAAAACAGTGCAACCATGAGGGTGGAATGGGATGCCCTTAGCTGAATAATTAGAGGATCCGGGGTGTAGTTCACTTAGCCGTCGTGCCGTCAATGGGGCTCGGTGTATGCGGCTCGCTCTGCCAAGTTTGGGTTCGCCCTTGGGGAGGAGTGCGGTGCATTTAGGAAACCTAACGGGTGGCTACAGCCCCGGGGAATCTTTGTAAAGGCTACGTAGTGATGCCCTGCTGGGTCACCTTGGTAGTGATCAATGGAGAGTCATGATCTCCGGGCAGAATGGGAATCACGGCTTGTGGGTAAAGTGCACAACCTCTGCAGAGTGTTTGAAAACTGATATATCAGCCGTGCTCACGGTTATGAGCGGCCAAGGGAGCTCCAGTGATTAGTGGTACTTGATCAGAGATACTTTGGTACAGGTGGTTATGAGATTGATGGTTTTGGTTATGACTATGGTGCTGGTAAGTGGTATTCTTTCCGTTTGGAAAGGGTACATCGGGTTAATAACTTGGGTTAATGCTAAAACTTGGCTTTCTACTAGTAAGTAATAATCTGACCAACTAAAAGCAACTGCTTGACTTATCCCCACATACAGCTAGTCCACTACAGCCAAACAGGATGCTTGCTGAGTATGTTGATGTGTACTCACCCTTGCTCTACACACCAAACCCCCCCCATCCCCAGGTTGTCAGCATTGCAACCACTGCTCAGGCGAAGATGAAGCTGTGGAAGGAGACTTCCAGGAGTTCCAAGACTACGACGAGTTCTAGGCGTGGGTTAGCGGCAACCCCCCAGTCGGCTGCCTGTGAAGGCCGCGGTTATCTACGTTTCTTTTCCGCACTTTGATTTATTGTAAGGACTACATGGACGTCTCAGACGTATGATGTAATCGACTATTTCCCTTCTTGATACTATTTTGAGCACTGTGTGATGATGTCCATGTTATGTAACTGCTGTGTACGTGAATAACTGATCCTGGCACGTACATGGTTCGCATTCGGTTTGCCTTCTAAAACCGGGTGTGACATAAGCCAAGTCAATCGGGTAAAAAAATGGACCCGTACCCGTATCCACCGGGTATCCGTCGGGTATCGGGTATCCGGTGGATATGGTACTGTAAAATCCAGCTTCAGCGCAGGCTCGCAGTCGCAGCTCGGGCCTCGGTGACGGGCGGACGACGCAGGACTGCAGGAGCCGAGGAGAGCAGGCGCAGCCGCGCAGCTCGGGCGGTCGGGCCTCGGGGACGCCGCAGGGGGGCAGGCGCGCCGCGCGCAGCTTGGGGGCGCAGGCCGCGCTGCCGCGCAGGCGCAGCTCGACCGCTCGGGGCAGCGCCGCAGCGGGCTGGAGACTGGCGGCGGAGGCGGACTGGCGGCTGGGCGGGGCTGGGGTCTGGGCGTCTGGCCGTCTGGGAGCCTAGGAGTGGCGGCTGGGGGCGTGGGGCGCTGGGAGATCCTGGGTCCTGGGAGTGGCGGCTGGGAACTCGGGAAGGAAAGGGTCGAAGGGAAGTCAGGGTTAGCTTAGCCGGTTCACTGCTTTGGCCTTTGGGCTTCTTTTGTTTGCTTCATGGGCCAAAAACACAACATGTAAAATTATGAATTAATATTTCAGGTATCCAGTGGATATCTATGGGTAAAATATACTATCCGTACCCTACCCGACGTATTTCGGGTACCCGACCCGATAGGATCCACGGGTGAGATTTCAAACCCGTATCCATGTCCACCGGGTACGAAACCCGTGGGTATCCATACCCACGGGTCCAATTGTCATCCCTAATTGCAATTCATATTTCTTAGCCAACCCATAGCAAAATAACTTATTTTATGGAAATTAATTTTTAGTCTAGACATTTGCTCAAAAAGTGTCAAAAGAAGTTTGATATTCCGAGCTTGCTCCAGGTTATGGTCTAAGAACACCACCGTATCATCAGCATACTGAAGGATAGACAAACCCTCCGAAATCAAATGCGGAACAATTCCTTTGAACTGATTTTCCTCTTTGGCTCTTGCGAATAGTATTGTTAATATATCAACAACAATATTGAATAATATTGGCGACAGAGGGTCCCCTCGATGAAGGCCTTTGAAAGTACTAAAACAGGACCTACGCCATCATTCACTTTAACTCTAACATGGCCTCCAGAGACTATTGTATGGATCCAAGCACACCAGGAGGGAGAGAAACCCTTCATACGCATCGCTTGTCGAAGAAACTTCTCGTTGACTCTACCATAGGCCATCTCGAAATCTAACTTAAGAATAATTCCATATAATTTTTTCCTCTCTAATTCGTGGATGAATTCGTGAAGAATAATAACCCCTTCAAAAATATTTCGACCACGCATAAAAGCTGTATCAAATGGGCGGACAATTCTATCGGCCACGAGACCTATTGTATTTGAGAGAACTTTAGTTATGATTTTGAACGAGACATTAAGTAAGTAAATAGCCTGGATTTTAATTGTGTTGTCCTTCTTTAAAATTAGAGTAATTACTCCAAAATTTAAGCTATTAACGGTAAGGGAATTTTGATGGATTCATGGAACTAGCGCCATACATTTTTACTCCACTCCAAATTGCACATAGTTCATGGGGGATACAGAGCGTCAATGGCTCATTGCACAGCGAAACTAGCGGAGCGTTCGTTCAGGAGCACACCGATCAATCAGCTCTCGCCGTCGGAGACGAGGCTAAAATAGACGGTGTAGAACTCATCCTGCAGGCTCCGCAGCGGCTCCAGCAGGAAGTTCCGCGCCGTCCCGCGCGCCGCGAAGCTCAGCGGGTGGTAACGCCTCAGCGGCGGCGCGCGCGCGAAGCTCGCCGCTCGCCGGAACGCCGCGCCGCCCTTGTTGGCTCGGCAGACGACCTGCGTGGTGGCGTTCGCGTGCATCGCTGTGGGGGCCGTCGCCACGAACCACCCCGGCCTGGTGGCAAGCTCCAGGGACACGGAGCCCGGCGCGCCGTCCAGCCCCGGCACGGCGTTGAAGAGCGTGTCGCGGCCTCCACGGCAGCCGACGGCGAGGCCGTTGGTGACCGCCATGCCCGGTCTGTCGAACGGCTCGATCGTCACGTTGGGCCCTCGCAGCAGCTGGCTGCTGCCGCCCGCCTGGCCGTAGGCGCGGAACGTGGCGTGCACGCACGCGTCGGTCCCGGGGGCGGGCTGCTCCTGCATCTCCAGCTTCGCGTCAGCGATGGACACCGACAAGACGAGGGTGCGCCCGCCAATGCTCTGTTTCAGGGTGACGAGCTGTGAGTTGAGCGTCTCGGAGTGGAGCGGGGTGACCCAGCCGGCGACGGAGGCGGCGCCTGTGGCGTCCACTTCCCAGATGCCTGCGGTCAGGCCGTCGTTGGAGTGGCTGCTGTCTGTCACTGGCAGCTTGCCGTGTGTCAGGCCGGCGAGGAGGTGCGGTCCGAACAGCACCGCTTGGATGGACGCGTACTCCGGCCGGTCATCTGAAAAGAAAAAGCTCCGAATTGAGCCTATAATTCAGAGTTGAAACACTAGGGAAATGAAGGGAGATGATATTTATCTGAGAATCCATACCCTTGATTGCCTCAGTTCTAAGGGTAATGGGGAAATGGAGGGTCAAGGTGTCATTGGCCCAGAGCTTGGTAATCGTCAGGAAACCACCTGCAACAAAAAGAACATGAAGCAGACTCTCTGGAAAGGGCATGAATCACTCTCACAGGCTCGTACGGAGCAGTACCAAATTCGATAGATTCAAATCAAGATTTTCCATATACCATTAGTCGAGTTGCCAGTGGGTGTCAGGTTGAGCTTCTGGCCGTTCAGGATCGCCGTTGCGCCATCGGTTGTCGTCCACGATGGGATCCGGACACTCACCTTCGCTTGTCGGGCACCTCTCTAAACATTTGGAAAACGTGAAAGAAAAGACACATGATCCTGATCCTCGCAGGCAGCAATGGAGCCTGTAGGCCATGGCTGGCTGACAGTGTTATTGAGAAGCTTAGCTATATACCTTTGCAGAAATGGTGAGCGAAACTTTGAAGAAGGGGTCCGTTGACAGCAGAGGTTTCGCCCGCTGGTTGACAGTGAGGCCCGTGGCTTTCCAGTCGAAGGTGCTCGGTATGTACTGGATGATGTAGAGCCCAGGGGTGTCACCTTCCTCCAGGAAGTATATGGAGTCCCCTAGCTTTGAGAACGACTCTATCCCTGCCAACTCAAACCAGAAGATTCAGGCAACACCACAACAACAACAACAACAATAACAACAAAGAGGATAGCTTTCACAACCACAAGTATTTGAGAAGAGAATACCCGTGCCATAGCAGCACCAGAACGTGTCGTTGGGACCTCCCCACCCCCCTGGGTTCTTGGGCGGGAGGCCAGACGGTGACTGGCCACTGACGCTCTTGGACCGCCCAGGCCCCATGGGAAGGAAGTAGAGCATGACCCCGGGCTGCGTCCCCCTCTGGTTGCCCATGATCCCGTTGATGAGCAGCCTCTCGTAGTGGTCCGCGTACTTGGCCTCCTTCGTCCACCGGAACAGGTTCCGCGACACCTGCAGGGGCGAGCAAAGTCTCAGGATTCTGCTCGGAGACGAGGAGGAAATTAAATTAAAGGCTGCCCGTTGCCCACCTTGAGGAAGTTGTAGGTGGCGCAGGTCTCCTCGTTCGAGCTGATCTTGATCTCGTCCACCAGCCTCTTTGGGTCATGCCTGACATTCGAGAAAATTTTGGAGATTACCGTGCACACACTCATGAACTCCTACCCCCCCCCCCCCCCCCCCCCCCCCCAAAAAAAAGTGCAGCGTGAACGGAAGTGATCTGACTCACCAGTGTTCCATGGTAGATGTGCCTCCGGTTGCGAAAGTGTGAGAAGAATTCACCACATCAAACAAGTAAGTCGAGATGTCCTGCACCAAATTGTGAAGGAACAATGCATTTCATGTCAGTTCTATCGTTAACATAGTTCATGTCAGGAGTGCTTGGTAAAGTCGAAACAGCTTTCCGTTTACCTTGTAGAGACGATCGCCAACGACCTCGTATCTCTTCTGCGCACCAACGAGGACGGGGAGATGCGTGTTCACATGCAAGCCCGAGATGTCGTCTTTCTGAAAGATGCATGGAGGTCTACATCGCTCAGTTGACGGTAGACCAGACTAGAATGTTTTTTTTTTAAAAAAAAAAGATCCCAAGAACTGACATGGAGACCAAGTGGTCCGAGGAAGCATGGCTTGTCGAAAAGATGAGCCATCGTCAGGTGTTTCTGATCTCTCTGCAGGGAGTATGAAGCAACGCTGTAAGCTTGCAGAGAGACGCACAGTCCAAAAGCCAAGATATGTTGCTGAACAATGCCAGCTCTGATCGATGACAGTAAGGTTAGTTACCGTTATAGTGTACAGCTGATACATGACGTCGTTGAAGCCGCCGGTCTCCTCGTTCATCGCCTCCCAGTGCCTCTGGATAGTGTGGATCTGCACCAGGTTCTTCACGCGGTTGCTGAAGTAGTCGGCCATCCGCAGCACCACGTCAAGGCCTTTCTCGTTGCTGGCCAGCGTGTACTGGTCGAGGAGTCCCTGCATGATCTGTCAGACACAAAGGTTCAATCAATGGGTCAGATCGACGCACTGGACCATGGGTTACTCAAACGTGTCTGACTCTGATCTTCTTCACGTACCTTGTGGGTGGTGTAGTATGGCGACCACGCCTCGTCCAGCTGCTCGTACAGGTCGAACATGGTCTCGGGGTACGCCGAGAGGTACCCCGTGCCCATCTTCTTCTGGCAGGCGTGGAGAATGTCCACCACCCTCGCCATCCTCTCCCTCAGGGTGCCGTTGTGCGTGGCCGCCCACGCGTGCGCGCTCGCGCTCAGGTAGTGCCCTGCGAAAGCACACACGATCAGAGGAGTAGCAACTGTAGATCGACCAATTGGCGCACACGGCACGGCTAGTGGCGACGGAGTTTAAAGATGGGCGACGACGGACCTACGAAATGGCCGCGGAGCTGCCCGTCCGGCGCCTCCCAGCCGCCGTAGGGGTCCCCGACGGTAGGCAGGCCAGCCTGCTGGCGGAAGGTCCAGGTGAGGCGGTCGGGGTCGAGGTAGAGCAGGTACTCGAGGTTGGTCTGCTGCGCCCGCCAGTACATGGAGGAGAGGCTGCCGTCGCCGTGGAGGCGGACGTCGTGCAGGGACGCCGGCGACAGCAGCCCCTCGGGGCCCGCGGCCTTGCCGGCGCCACCGTCCGGCCCGTCGCCGCGCGTCAGGCTGCGGTACAGCGCCAGCCAGTCGAACTCGGCCCGGCCGCCGCCGCGGAGCCTGCGCGGGAGGAGGGACATCCACGTGGCCTCCTCCGTCGGGGTCAGGTGCGGCAGGCCGTCGTCGTGCCGCCCCTTCGTGTCGTTGAACAGCCGGTCCGTGCAGAGGTGCAGCGCCGCGCCGCGCTCCACGAACGCCGCCGCGCACAGGAGCAGCAGCAGCAGGAGCGCCGCCTCCGCCTCCGCCGCCATGGCTAATGCCGGCCGAGCTCGCGACATAGGGTAGGGGATGGTACAACGACACTGAGGAAGAAACGCGCGTATATATAGGCCGCCGGCGTGGTTGGCGAGCGAATCAGTTGACGTACGGGGTCGATAAGCATCAAGGGAGACGAACTCTGCGAGTGTCCCGGTGAATTGTAGGGATGCAACTGTCAGATGGATAAACCACGCACGTTTCTCGGTCTCGTCGTGCCCACTGCCCTCCCCTCCTCCGCAACAGCCGCCCGATCAGTTCGACCTCCGAGCCTAGCAGGCAAGCTCTCTTTTGTTACTTTCGTTATCTCTACAATTATCGCGCTTAAACCAGAGCCCAGGCCCATCGCTCTTGGCCCAAAATGAGGATTGGCGGGTCTCAGTCACAGTAATGTTTTCCTTTCACTCAAAATAATGCTGCGTGATCAAACACTACCCCCACCCCCCCCCTCCCCCGATTTCATACCTTCCCACTCTATACAAAAATAAGTTAAAATTGCATATAAATGGGAATTTAAACCTTGTTATTGACTCTACGTTTACACCTACCTAACCAACGGAACACAAATATTTTTATATTTTATTAAAACAAAGACTAACCATTAATAATATAAACCGTAACAACTAGTGATGCGTTGATGTACGAGCTCTGCTCATACATATGCAGAGGTTGGTACATTACCATTGAGACAACTATCATTTCCACTCCTCCCAGAATATATAGAAAAAAAAAATACAAAACCCAACTATTCTCCAACTCTTAAATCGATTTTCGATGGCCATGAATTCCACACGATTCCAAAGCTATGAATTCGCTATAAGATACTCAGAGCTGGCATACCAAAACTTGCGTCCCTGCACGAGGTCCGCCTCCACGGCGACGATTCGGAGCGAGTAGGACGCACAGCTGGCATACCAAAACTTGCACCAATTTTATCTTCTAGTACATTTTGTCTTTTGCGCCAGGTTTAGACACGTATTCTGCAGGGAGGCAAACGGCCTGTTCAGTTCTGTTGCACCTTCGTCATCCTTGACGAGGCAGTACCAATAATGCGCTAACCATCTGTTGCCAAAATAGACAGAGATGGCTTCAGTGACAGCTAAAGCTGGCCATGGTAACCTTTTCCGACTACTGTCATTTTCCAGATTCATACAAAGATACTGATGAGAGTCGACCATCGCTACATGTCTAGGAGTAATTCCGATAGCTTTTTCAAACATACCTGTTTTTCTTAGTTTCAAACATACCTGTTCCCCTCCCGTGCTCCCAAGCAAACCCTAATTGATGAAATACATCTGAATATACTCTAAAACCGGACCACTATGAAAATTACAGTGAACTGCATCTGATCGTCTAAAATCACCTCAGAAACACGGAGAGCAATGGCAGGTTAAGAATAGGATGAGTGAAAATAACAGAACTGCCACTGTACTGCAACAGCAGCATTTTTCAGTTCAGTTGCCACTTCGCTGTGCCAATTAGTTGCATAGAAGAGCGTCAGTTTACAAGGAAACAAATAGCCAGCTGTAACTGTTTTAGGCAGTAAGCCACAATTTTTGGAGCGCGTTCTAATGAGCTGATTTAGCCACAATTTCTGAGTGATTTCTCAGAGACCTGTTCTAGATGCAAAGGCCGTATTCTTTTTCGTGGTGATTTCAACATTCTGAGGAAAATGGAAGATAAACATATCCTGGAACTTCAAATAGATGGAGTGCTCTTTTTAATTCAATCACAGAACTAAATGGTTTGATTGAGCTAGATCTCACAGATAGACTTTACACTTGGTCCAATAACAGAAATAATTTCTCACTGATTAGCCAATTTCATTTTCAGATGGGCACCAAACTGTCCGGTGGGGGACACCGGACTGTCTGGTGCACCATCTGACCGTTGGAGTCTGCTGACGTGCTGATAGTCGTTGGCTGACTATCACACCGGACTGTCCTGTCCGGCGCTCTGCGCGAACCGTCCGGCGAATTATAGCCGAGGGGGCCTGGCCGAACCCAAGAGCAGCCACTTTGGCCATACAGTCATCGGACTGTCATGTAAGTGGTGCCGTACTGTTTGGTGCTGCCTAGAACAGCCCAACTTCACCTCTTTTGTGCCAAACTTCTTTGGCTCCTTTTAGCTTGACTTGAGGTGATCCCTATCGCTTAGACAATATAATTAGCACCTAAACAATTGACTAAGTGATAGAATCATACCTTTTTCTCATCTTTTCACAGGGTTTTGGAATATGTGCAACCTCAAGTCCAAAAAGTGATTTTCTCCCACACTTATACCATATCTCATATAGTTGTATATTTAGATCCATGCTTATGCTCTTTTAGACTTGACATCTTCAATTTGCTTGATTACAACATGTGCTCATTCTCAAATCAAAATGGTTAGTTCATGGTGGTGTGTTGAGCAGGTAATCACCAACACGCTTAGAAATAACCCAAGGTCATATTTCCTTTTCAATAACAAATGACATGACTATCACTTTTTTCCTACTTATAAAGGTGTTCGGCAAGGGGACCTCTTATCTCCTCTATTGTTTGATATAACAGCTGATGGGTTGGCCTGTCTGGTAGAAAAAGCTCAAGATATGGGCCTCATACAGTGCTCAGAGGAAACTCTATTGGAAGTCCAAAGCTTGCTACCGTGTGAAATTGCAGCTTTTCCTTGCAAATACTTGGGGCTTCCTCTATCCTTGCACAAGCTATCCAAGCAGCAGTTTCAGCCATATGTTGATAGATTTGCTGACCAACTTCCTAATTGGAAAGCTGATTTGATGACCAGAGCAGGCAGGAGAATCCTAGTGCAACATGTTCTTACAGGTATGACTGTGTATCTTGCAATGGCAATTTATATACCCCATTGGGCCCTTGATGCTATTGATAAAATAAGAAAGGGATTTCTTTGGAGAGGAAGAAAGGAAGCTAAAGGGGGCACTGTTTGGTGGCTTGGGGCAAGGTGTGTCGTCCTCTTCAGCTTGGAGGTCTGGGAATATCAAGCCTCCCAGAGCTTGGATGGGCCCTCCGGATGCGATGGCTGTGGCTTCAAAAAACCGACTCTAGAAGACCTTGGACATGGCTTCCTATTCAGGTTCCAAGTAAAGCCAGAGAGTTCTTTAGTAAGGTCCTTGTCTCGGAGGTGGGAAATGGGTATAGTACCCTTTTCTGGTTTGATAATTGGCTGCAGAGTAAAAGCATCTCGACCATTGCCCCTAGACTATACTCTATAATCCCAAAGAAGATAACAAAAAGTAGAACAATTCATGAGGCCTTGTTAAACAGAAGATGGATATCTGACATTAGAGGTGGTCTTACTATTGGAGTTTTGGCAGATTACTTAAAGCTCTGGGACTATCTCTCCAAAATTGAGCTGCACCCTCTCATTGAAGACAGACATATCTTTAGTGTAGCTCGAGATGGAAAGTATTTGGCGAAAGCAGCTTACAAGGGTCTCTTCCTGGGATCCTGCACATTTGGCCACTATAAGAGGGTCTAGAAAACTTGGGCTCCATCAAAATGTCATTTCTTCCTCTGGCTGGTGGCCCATAACAGGTGCTAGACTGCTGACAGATTGGCAAAGAGGGGGCTCACTCATCCAAGCAGTTGTCCATTATGTGACCAAGAACCTGAATCTATTAATCACCTGCTGGTCTCATGTGTGTTTGCAAGGATTTTCTGGTATAATCTGCTCAGAAAGTTTGGGTTGGATAACTTTGCTCCCCAGTTGGGCCTGACATCCTTCCTGGACTGGTGGGAGACATCTTCTGAAACAGTTGAAGGAATGGTCAAGAAAGGTTTGAGCTCTCTGATCTCTTTGGGGGCCTGGATGGTCTAGAATCACCGCAACAGATGTGTGTTTGATGGTCAGACTCCCAGTCTCCCCTCTATCCTTCGGCAGGCTGACAATGAGAGATGACTTTGGGAATTAGCTGGGGCCAAGGGTCTCTCCTTCTTGGTAGCTCCTTTGTCTGATGACTGAACCCCCCTGTTTCTTCTTTAGTAGTTTTTTAGTCCGGTTTCCATGGATTCTTTCACTTATGTGCGTTGCTGGCCTCCGTAAGGAGTTCAATGTTGTAACCTCTGGTCTTCTATATACCTTTTTCTCATCTTCTTAATATATTTAAGGCACAGTTCCCCTGCGCTTTGGAGAAAAAATGGATAGTTATAGGAGAAGATTATTGTGGAATGGTGGTAGTAATTCCAGGAAATACCACCTTGTTAACTGGGACACGGTGTGTACTCCAAAAAATCAAGGTGGTTTGGGAATTCTAAACCTTAGATGTATGAATATTAGCCTCCTCACCAAATGGCTTTGGAAGCTTGAGAATGGTGACGACTTGTGGCAAACAATCGTAAAAAAATACAACAAAAGGAAACCTTGATGTTTTTTTTTTAAAAAAACAGGGGATTCCCAGTTCTGGAGACATTATTGATATCAAAGATTTCTTCTGTAACAACAGGAGAAGAATGACTGGTAATGGTTTGAACACCAGATTTTGGTGTGATAAATGGTGTGGTGATTCCCTTTTATCTGAAAATTTTAAGAAACTGTTTGAATTATCTCTAAACAAGAAGATAAGTGTTAGTTCAGTCCTGATTTTGAGAGGTATCTCTTTAACTTCAGAAGAAGGCTTTTTGGAGAGGGAGAAAATAATCTGGAAACATTGAAAAAAATTTGTGAATCCTACTGTCTTTCAGACAGAGAGGATAAATCTAAATGGCCACTTGACAAAAAAGGGTTTTCAGTGAAATCCATGTACAATAAGTACAGCAGCAGTCTGAATAAAATCCCTTATTGGTTTATTTGGAAAGCCAAGATCCCACAGAGGATGAAAGTGTTTTTGTGGCTTGTCTTGAAGGACAGAATCCTATCCAAAGAAAACTTGGGAAAAAGAAAGTGGCAGGGCAACACAAACTGCTCTTCGTGTGGATGTCTGGAATCAACAAGACACATTTTTATGATTGTCAGGTGGACACTTCACCTGGAGAGTGATTCATATGGTCCTAAATTTCTTAACCCTGCCCAATAACTCAAATGAGATGTTTGGAGAATGGCTATGTGGTTTCAAAAAGAATGAAAGGAATTTAATTACAATTGGTTGCGGTGCTATTCTTTGGACTCTTTGAAGAATCAGAAATGATTGCTGTTTCAATAGAAAAAACCCTGTCAATGCCTCTAACGTTTTCCTTATGTGTTGTTTTTGGTTGGACTCCTGGACTATTCTTCAGAAAAATTCAACACAAAGGAAACTGGAGGAAGGAAGTTCGCTAATCCGAAGAATTGCTAAAGAGATCTTCAAGAGAGATTTTGGCTGGGCGCCTGTGGACAGACGTATCATGCAATAATGGTGTGGGCGGGAGGCGTTGCTCATTAGAAACCATGTTTCCTCCCAGCATGATATGTTGGTTTCGACTCGGCTAGTTAGCTAGTTGTGTTGTTGCTTGATCGGTGTCTTTTTCTAGTGATATGACTTAGTATGGCCGTCCTTTAGCTTTGTGATGCTAGATTCCCTCTTCAGATGTATTTCTAGAAATGTTCTTTAGATCTGCTTGTCTTTTGTCTGCTGGCTCTAAGTCATGTAATAAGTTGGATTCCAGACCATGTTTCGAACTTTGTTCCTATTTCCTAATGAAATAGGGGGGAAACCCCTTTCTTTTAAAAAAAATAGCCAGGTCTTAGCCTTAGAGGAACCCTGCTGCTAAATGTCATAGCCAGCTATTTGTTACACTGGTTTACAAGGTGCAACGAGTGCATGGAAATGGTGCCTGTAGCAAAAAAAAAAATCAGATTACCAAGTTTGTCAAACACTTAAACATTTCCATTTTGGCAAGTACAAGATACAAATATGCTGGATTAAAAATGCATGGAGCTATCCGGTTTGGCTTAAATGGGTTTCCAGGTGACCAGATCAGACATCGCAAAGGTTTAAGGCAAGGGGACCCCCTCTCCCTAATGCTCTTTGTCCTGGTGATGGATGTCCTCAGCAGCCTTTTCAGAGTGGTAGAAGAGAAGGAATTGTTGTCTAGTCTGGAAGGTGCCATTGTGAAGACTAGATTATCTCTGTATACAGATGATGTAGTCTTGTTTGTCAAGCTTAGAGAGGAGGAGCTAAACTGTGTCAAGCTCATTCATGACTGTTTTGGGGAAGCTTCAGACATAGTAACTAATTTGCACAAGAGTTGTGCCATCCCAATAAGATGTGAAGATGAATTGCTACATGAAGGGTGTAACATTCTGCAATGCTCCCCTTCTTCCTTTCCTTGCACTTATTTGGGGCTGCCTATTTCAAATAAGAAGCTTAACAGGAATATATTGATGAATTGGGTTGACAAGATTGCAGATAGACTGCCTAATTGGAAAGCTAGGCTCCTCAACCTTGCTGGAAGGACAACCCTTGTACGCTTTGTGCTTTCAGCCATCCCAGTTTATCTCTTCATTGCCATGAACATCCCTAAGTGGGTGATTAAAAAAATTGATAGAGTCAGAAAAGGATTTGTGTGGAGAGGGAGAAAGGAGGTGAATGGAGGAAGCCGCCTTGTGGCCTGGGATAAAGTCACAAGACCCTTAAAGCTTGGAGGGCTTGGGATTCCTAATTTACAACATATGTGTTGGGCCCTTCAAACCAAATGGCTATGGCTACAAAAAACAGATCGGAGCAGACCTTGGCATGGCTTGAATATCCCCATTCAGCAGCATGTCAAAGACCTTTTTGCATCCTCTCTAATTTCTCATGTGGGAAATGGCTCTAATACCTTTTTCTAGATAGATAAATGGCTAAATGGATGCTCCATCAGAGATCTTGCTCCAGAAGTGGTGTCCAAGGTTGATAAAAGAGCTCTTACCTCTATGACAGTGGAACGGGCCCTTGAGAACATGCAATGGATAGCTAATATTAACCCCCCTTTCTTTGGTTGGAATTCAACAATTTCTTCTCTTATGGGATGCTTTAGGTGAGGTGCAGCTTTCTCAGGAGGAAGACCACCATGTTTTGAGACATGAGGCATCGAGGCTGTTTTCTTCTAAATCCTGTTACAATGTCTTATTCTTCGGCTCTACTGTTTTTGAGCCATGGGAGAGATTATGGAAGACCTGGGCCCCTCCTAAATGTAAGTTTTTCCTTTGGTTGGCGATAAGGAACAAGTGCTAGACAGCTGACAGGTTGCAGAAGAGGGGGATGCCACACCCAGATGTATGCCCCATGTGTGATCAAGCCCAAGAGACAATTCAACACCTCCTTACTGCGTGCATTTTTGCCTAGCAATTTTGGCACAAAGTTCTTGCTGTTTTTTGGCTTGGGGCACCTCACTCCGGTAGCTGATGAGGAGTCTTTTGCAGACTGGTGGGGAAAGGTGAGCCTAAGGGTTATCAAGACCAGGAAAAGGGGCTTAACTCTTTGATCATCCTGGGAGCTTGGTGCCTATGGCTTCAGAGAAACATAGCAGTGTTTCATGGGGAGTCTCCATCCTTACCTAGAATTTTTAGATGTTTCTCAGATGAGTGTGTTAGCAGGGCAATAGCAGGAGCTAAGGAGCTTGAGAGACTTGGCTTAGTTGCAGCTCTGGGCGAGGCCGGGTCAAGTTACGGTACCAGTTTGTAATTCCCTTCGGGTTTATGTAGGGTCCTTGGGAGACTTGCTCAGCAACATCTCCTTTTTGTAAGGTTTTTATTCCTCTCTAATATATAAGATGCGCAGTTCTCCTGCGCGTTCGATAAAAAAAATTCAAGCACAGGTTGTTCCATGGAAAAAATTGTATATAGCATAAAATAGTAAACTTTCATGTCATTTGCAAATAAATAATACAAAAGTTAACTACAGTGAGATGCAACTTGTCACACTCGGTTTTGGAAGGCAAACCAAATGCGAACCATGTACGTGCCAGGATCAGAAACTCACGTACACAGCGATTACATAATTGGACATCATCACACAATGCTCGAAATAATAGCGGAAAGGTACTTTATTACATCAAGATGTCCAAGACATCCACATAGTCTAATACATAACCATTGTTCAACATAATTATCAAAGTGCGGAAATACGAAACGTAGATGCTAAGCCTACACAGGCAGCTGACTGGGGGTTTGCCACTAAAAAAGAACTAGAACTCGTCATATTCCTAGAACTCCTCGAAGTCATCCATGTTGCCAGCTTCACCTCCTGAGCACTGAGAACAGTGGGGACAACCTGGGGTGGGGTGGTGTGCAAAACAAGGGTCACATCAACGTACTCAACAAATGTCCCGTTTGGCTAAAGTGGACTAGCTGTATATGGAGTTTGAGGGCAAGTAGTTGCTTTTAAGTTTGTCAAATATTTATTATTATTAATAGAGCCAACTTTTAGTAATAAACCTAGTTATTACCCAAAAGTACCTCCTCAAAAGAGGAAATACCAGAGATCAAATTTTATAACATCATTATTAATCATCATCATAAAAGTATCCAAAGTTCTTCTAATCAAAGAGGACCCCAAGGCTGCTCTTAACCGTGAGCTCGGCTGATATACCAGTTTTTAACACTCTACAGAGGTTGTACACTTTACCCACAAGTCGTGGTCCCTTTATGCCTCGGGTCGATCAAACCCTCAAACACTACCAAGGTGAGTCGGCAAGGTTTCACTACGTAGCCTTTACAAAGACTCCCCTGGTGCATAGCTGCTCGTTAGGTTTCGCCAGTCGTACAAACGCAGTACACCTCCCCAAGGTGTGTGACTAACAAAAACCAAATCGAATGAACCTCTGCACCCCAACCTTGGCAGAGCGAGCACTACGCCTCGGCCCCCATTGACGGCCCTCCGACAAAGCCAACTACACCCCCAGGTTCATCTAATTAATCAGCTAAGGGCATCCCATTCCACCCTCATGGTTGCACTGTTATCCCGGGTGGTCACTCCACGAACAGGTCCTTACGGAGAGGTACTCAGGAAAAAGGCTTGAGTCCCCTAAGGTAACACAAAATCATTCACAAATTCAGGATAACAGTATCGTATCATGAATGTTCACATCATGTTCATTGATTAAGTTAAGGCAATAGCAACATGCTAACCATGATAACCCAAAAGGTAAACAAGGGTAAGGTAAATACAGACTAGTCAATCATTAGGTTTCATAAAGTAATGCGGGACAATGAATTATAAAGTATGTAGGACATAATAGGTCAGAGGACACTTGCCTTCACCAGGTTGCTACTCAGAGGGATCTTCGGCAACACACTCAGGAACCACGAGCTGCTCGTTGTCTAAGTAAAGCGAGCATGCATTCAATACATTTGGAAAGTACAAATGAACATCACACCAAACGTGTACAAACATTGGAACACATCTTAAAAAGACATAATACTACATAGAGGATAGTGGATTCAAAGTATAACATAAACTATGGCATACATTAACTTTATTTGAGAATTGATTATTATTTCCCTAAGTGTTACTTACAAGTATATAAACATAGATCAATTTATTTTATTGTGACCTATACTTTAGAACAGAGATGAACCTATCATTAATCTCACAATTTTAAACATGGTTAAATCTCTAGGGTTCTCCTTTTATTTATTTTATTAAATAAATAAAACTACATCTATATTAGTTCATATTCAATCATAAAAATTAGAGCGTGCAGACAGTAAGTGAAACCATTTTATTTAAACATAGAATAATTCTATGAACATTTTGTAATTTGAATCACTAAATTTGGAGTTCATATGCAAAAGATATGAAATAAACAAGTTTGGGAATTCAAAATATGAAATTAGGGCTAATTCTGTGACTAAATAAAGGTCCAGGGGTCTAATTAAAACAAACCAGGGACCTATGCGCTAAAACAGAGGACGGCGGGTTGATTTCCTAAAACCAGGGGGTTTCTTAAGCAAAACAGCCACGCGAAGGGGTATCGGGTGAATCTAACCGTTGGATCAGAAATCGACGGCCGAGATTAGATCTGCGGCCGAGGACGCGCGCGTGCGGGCGGGCGAGTGCTGACAGGCGGGCCAGGGAGTGTCAGTGACAGAGGGGAAGTGCGCGCTGACCGAGCGGGTCCAGCGCCAGAGGACTGGGGCGCTGACAGGCGGCTGCAGGGGTCCGAGTCGTTTGATCAAGATCGGACGGGGGGGGGGGGGGGGGGGTCCGAGCAGGTCCGAGCCGTTCGATCTGAATCGGACGGAGGGAAATCATACCGGGAAGGATGAGCGGCTGCGGTGACGCTGACAGGTGGGTCAGGGCGTCAGGCGTGCGTGCGCGAAGCGGTACCCACGGTCCGAGCCGTTTGATCAAAATCGGACGTGGAGGAGGGGTCAGACCATGGAAACAGACGGTTGCGGGCGCCGTCGCTCCTCTCCACGGCGGTGAGGTCGCCGGAGTTGAGGCGGGCGCGAGCTAGGGTGGCTCCGGGGTCGTCGGAGTTGGGCAGTGTCGGGGACCATAATTAGGGGTACCCCCAAGACTCCTAAACTCGGCTGGTAACCACCATCAGCACAAGCTGCAAAGGCCTGATGGGCGCAATACAGGTCAAAGCTCTGTCCACTCCAGGGACACGATCTCGCCTCGCCTAAGCCCAGCCTCGGGCAGGAACAGTAGACCCAGGCGGATTCATGCCTCGCCCGAGGGCCTCCTCAAGCAACGGGCGCACCTTCGACTCGCCCGAGGCCCAGCTCGGGCAGGCTTCGCGGAGAAGCAACCTTGGCCAGATCGCCTCGCCAACCGACCGTATCGCAGGAGCATTCAATGCAAGGATCGCCTGGCACCTTATCCTGACACGCGTTCCTCATTCGACAGGGCCGAAGTGACCGCAGTCATTTCGCCCCTCCACTGACTGACCTGACAGGGAAACAGCGCCGCCTACCCTGCTCCGACTGCTGTGCCACCCGCCAGGGTGAGGCTGACAGCAGCCAAATCTAGCCCCAGGCGCCATAGGAAGCTCCGCCTCGCCCGACCCCAGGGCTCGGACTCCACCTCGACCTCGTAAGACAGTCTCCGCCTCGCCCGACCCCAGGGCTCGGTCTCCACCTTGACCTCGGAAGACGGTCTCCGCCTCGCCCGACCCCAGGGCTCGGACTCCACCTCGACCTCGGAAGACGGTCTCCGCCTCGCCCGACCCCAGGGCTCGGACTCCACCTCAACCTCGGAAGACGGTCTCCGCCTCGCCCGACCCCAGGGCTCGGACTCCACCTCGACCTCGGAAGATGGTCTCCGCCTCGCCCGACCCCAGGGCTCGGACTCAGCCTCGACCTCGGAGGAGTCACCGCCTCGCCCGACCTCGGGCTCAGACCGACCACGCCGCAGGGGGTACATCATTACCCTACCCCTAGCTAGCTCAGGCTACGGAGAACAAGACCGGCGTCCCATCTGGCTCGCCCCGGTAAACAAGTAATGATGGCACCCCGCGTGCTCCATGACGACGGCGATTCTCAGCCCCCTACGGAAGCAAGGAGACGTCAGCAAGGATCCGACAGCCCCGACAGCTGTACTTCTACAGGGTTTAAGTGCTCCTCCGACGGCCACGACATCACATGAACAGGGCAGCAACACCTCTCCGACAGCCACATCGGCATGTACATAGGGCTCTGGCTCCTCTCTGCTAGACACGTTAGCACATTGCAACACCCCCCATTGTACACCTGGGCCTTCTCCTTACATCTATAAAAGGAAGGTCCAGGGCCCTCGTACGAAAAGGTGGTCGCGTGGGAGGACGGGCTGACGGACATGCCCTCTCTCTCTCTCCCTCGCGAACGCTTGTAACCCCCTACTGCAAGCGCATCCGCCCTGGGCGCAGGATAACACGAGCCGTGGCTTTTCCCCTTGTGTTCCATCTCGCGCCGACCCATCTGGGCTGGGACACGCAGCGACAATTTACTCGTCGGTCCAGGGACCCTCCGGGGTCGAAACGCCGACAGTTGGCACGCCTGGTAGGGGCCTGCTGCGTGTTGACGAACAGCTTCCCGTCAAGCTCCAGATGGGTAGTCTCCAGCAACCTCTCCAGCCCGGGACGCTGCTCCGTTTCGGGAGTCTCGAGTTCATGTCCCTCGACGGCAGCTACGACATGGTACTCCTTCCTCCGCCGCGCGACAACGACAATGGCGGCCGTCAGCCCGCCCGCCGGCGGCAGAATCGACGACGTCTTCCCTCCATGGCGGAAGAGCAGCATCCAGGCCAGTCTCGTCACCTTCCCCATCGCAGGAGGAGGAGGCGGGGCAGCCATGGCCAAGCAGGAGGCGGCACCTCGTCGGCTGTCGAGCGAGTCGACGACGCCGGCGCCCCAGCGAGGGACACGTCGGGCGTTGACCTCGCGTCTGAGACGAAGACGAGCGTCGTTTCCCCGCAACACGCCAACCCCAAGCAGACGGATGACGCCAGCACGCTTGCGAAGGACTTGCTGGGCATTAACCTCGTACCTGAGATCACGGTGCAGTCCGTCCCCGACGCGACTCTGTCAACATCCGTCGATCAAGAGGTACCGTCCGTTTTCCACCCTGTGCCTTTTAGATTCAGCTTCGACCCACCAAGCGACCCCGCTTCGGTGGACGCTTTCGTAAAGGCATATCTTAACCTTCCGGGGTACCACATGTGGTCAACCTGGGACCGACTGACGGCCGTCTCAACCTACGGCCCCCCGGGTTCCGAGGAAGATGACGAGCCCGACTATGGTTGGGATTTCTCCGGGCTCGATAACCCCAGTGCCATGCGGGACTTCATGGCCGCATGTGACTACTGCCTCTCCGATAGCTCCGATGGTGGCCACAGCCTTGGCGACGAGGACCGTGGCCCAAGTCGCGAATGTTTCCACGTTGATCTAGGGGGTCTCGACGAAGGCAACCATCTTGGTATGCCGGAGGACGGCGATCCCCCTAGGCCTGCGCCTCGCGTTGACATCCTTCAGGAGCTAGCTGTGGTCCCAGTCCCTGCGGGGGGTCAGGATGCACAGCTCGAGCAAATCCGCGAGATGCAGGCCAGGCTCGACGAGGAAGCAGGACAACTTGTGCAGCTCCGGCAGAACATCGGGCAGGAGTGGGCAGGCCGAGCATCAGCCGGAGAAGCGCGTCGTCTGCCCCAGGACGTTCAGCACCGCATCACTGACGACGCCAAGGCAAGGCTGCCCCCGGCTTCCAGTGGGGTCGGCCAGAACCTGGCTGCAGCAGCAATACTACTCCGAGCGATGCCGGAACCATCCACCACCGAGGGGCGGCGTATCCAGGGAGAACTCAAGAATCTCCTGGAGGATGCCGCGGTCCGACGGGCCGAAAGCTCTGCCTCCCGAAGGCAGGGGTACCCCCCGGAGCATCGTGCCGCGACTTCCCGATTCAGGCGGGAAGCCTCGATCTACACCGGGCGCACGCGGGACGCAACGCCTGCAGCCCCGGGTCGCCTCGGCCACGAGCACCACCACCGTGACCGTCGAGCCCACCTCGACGAGAAGGTGCGCCGAGGCTACCACCCCAGGCATGGGGGACGCTATGACAGCGGGGAGGATCGGAGCCCCTCGCCCGAACCACCTGGTCTGCAAGCTTTCAGCCAGGCCATACGACGGGCGCCGTTCCCGACCCGGTTCCGAACCCCGACTACCATCACCAAGTACTCGGGGGAAACAAGGCCGGAACTGTGGCTCGCGGACTACCGGCTGGCCTGCCAGCTGGGTGGAACGGACGATGACAAGCTCATCATCCGCAACCTCCCCCTGTTCCTCTCTGACGCCCCCCGTGCCTGGCTGGAGCATCTGCCTCCTGCGCAGATCTCCAACTGGGACGACCAGGCCAAAGCCTTCGCCGGCAACTTCCAGGGCACATACATGCGCCCTAGGAACTCCTGGGATCTCCGAAGCTGCCGCCAGCAGCCGGGAAAATCCCTGCGGGACTACATCCGGTGATTTTCGAAACAGCGCACCGAGCTGCCCAACATCACCGACTCAGATGTCATCGGTGCGTTCCTCGCCGGCACCACTTGCCGCGACCTGGTGAGCAAGCTGGGTCGCAAGACTCCCACTAGGGCGAGCGAGCTGATGGACATCGCCACCAAGTTCGCCTCTGGCCAGGAGGCGGTCGAGGCCATCTTCCGGAAGGGCAAGCAGCCTCAGGGGCGCCAGCAGGAAGACGTCCCTGAGGTGTCCACTCAGCGCGGCGCGAAGAAGAATGGCAAGAAGAAGTCGCAAGCGAAACGCGACGCCGTCGACGCAGACCTTGTCGCCGCCGCCGAGCACAGGAACCCTCGGAAGCCTCCCGGAGGCGCCAACCTGTTCAACAAAATGCTCAAGGAGTCATGCCCCTATCATCAGGGTCCCGTCGAGCACACCCTTGAGGAGTGTGTCATGCTTCGGCGCTACTTCCACAAGGCCGGGCCCCCGGCGGAAGGTGGCTGAGGCCATGACAACGACAAGAAGGAGGGCCACAAGGCAGAGGAGTTCCCCGAGGTCCACGACTGCTTCATGATCTACGGTGGGCAGGTGGCGAACGCCTCGGCTCAGCACCGCAAGCAAGAGCGCCGGGAGGTCTGCTCGGTGAAGGTGGCGGCGCCAGTCTTCCTAGACTGGTCCGACAAGCCCATCACCTTCGACCAAGGCGACCACCCCGACCACGTGCCGAGCCCAGGGAAGTACCCGCTCGTTGTCAATCCAGTCATCGACAACGTCAGGCTTACCAAGGTCCTCATGGACGGAGGCAGCAGCCTCAACATCATCTACGTCGAGACCCTCGGGCTCTTGCAGATCGATCTGTCCACGATCCGGGCCGGTGTGGCGCCCTTTCATGGGATCATCCCCGGGAAGCGCGTCCAACCCCTTGGGCAACTCGATCTGCCCGTCTGCTTCGAGACTCCCTCCAACTTCCGAAAGGAAACCCTCACGTTCGAGGTGGTCGGGTTCCGAGGAACCTACCACGCATTGCTGGGGAGACCATGCTACGCCAAGTTCATGGCCGTCCCCAACTACACCTACCTCAAGCTCAAGATGCCGGGCCCCAACGGGGTCATCACCGTCGGATCCACGTACCGACACGCATACGAATGCGACATGGAGTGCGTGGAATACGCTGAGGCCCTCGCCGAATCCGAGGCCCTCATCGCCGACCTGGAGAGCCTCTCCAAGGAGGTGCCAGATGCGAAGCGCCACGCCGGCAACTTCGAGCCAGCAGAGGCGGTTAAGTCCGTGCCTCTCGACCCCAGCAACGACTCCTCCAAGCAAGTCTGGATCGGCTCCGAGCTCAACCCCAAATAGGAAGCCGTGCTCGTCGACTTTCTCCGCGCAAACGCCGAGGTTTTTGCGTGCAGTCCCTCGGACATGCCTGGCATACCGAGGGATGTCGCCGAGCACTCGCTGGATATCCGAGCTGGAGCCCGACCCGTGAAGCAGCCTCTGCGCCGATTCGACGAAGAAAAGCGTAGAGCCATAGGCGAGGAGATCCACAAGCTGATGGCTGCAGGGTTCATCAAAGAGGTATTCCATCCTGAATGGCTAGCCAACCCCGTGCTTGTGAAAAAGAAAGGTGGGAAAGGGAGGATGTGTGTAGACTACACTGGTCTAAACAAGGCATGTCCGAAAGTTCCCTACCCTCTGCCTCGCATCGATCAAATCGTGGATTCCACTGCTGGGTGCGAAACCCTGTCGTTCCTCGATGCCTACTCAGGGTATCACCAAATCAGGATGAAAGTGTCCGACCAGCTTGCGACTTCTTTCATCACACCTTTTGGCATGTACTGCTATATTACTATGCCATTCGGTTTGAGGAACGCATGTGCGACATACCAAAGGTGCATGAACCACGTGTTCGGAGAGCACATTGGCCAAACGGTCGAGGCTTACGTCGATGACATTGTAGTCAAGACGAGGAAAGCCTCCGACCTCCTCGCTGACCTTGAAACGACATTCAAGTGTCTCAAGGCAAAAGGCGTAAAACTCAATCCTGAGAAGTGTGTCTTCGGAGTCCCCCGAGGCATGCTCCTAGGGTTCATCGTCTCCGAGTGGGGCATCGAGGCCAACCCGGAGAAAATCGCGGCCATCACCAACATGGGGCCCATCAAGGACTTGAAAGGAGTACAGAGGGTCATGGGATGCCTTGCGGCTCTGAGCCACTTCATCTCGCGCCTCGGCGAAAGAGGCCTACCTCTGTACCGCCTCTTAAGGAAGACCGAGCGCTTCACTTAGACCCCCGAGGCCGAGGAAGCCCTCAGGAACTTAAAGGCACTCCTTACAAGCGCGCCCATCTTGGTGCCCCCGCTACCGGAGAAGCCCTCTTGATCTACGTAGCCACAACCACTCAGGTGGTCAGCGCCGCGATCGTAGTTGAGAGACAAGAAGGGCATGCATTGCTCGTCCAGAGGCCGGTCTACTTCATCAGTGAGGTACTGTCTGAGACCAAAATCCGCTACCCGCAAATTCAGAAGCTACTGTACGCGGTAATTCTGACGCGGCGAAAGTTGTGACACTACTTCGAGTCTCATCCGATGACTGTGGTGTCATCCTTCCCCCTGGGGGAGATCATCCAGTGCCGAGAGGCCTCGGGTAGGATTGCAAAGTGGGCGGTGGAGATCATGGGCGAGACAATCTCGTTCGCCCCTCGGAAGGCCATCAAGTCCCAAGTCTTGGTGGACTTCGTGGCTGAATGGGTCGACACCCAGCTTCCAGCAGCTCCGATCCAACCAGAACTCTGGACCATGTTTTTCGACGGGTCGCTGATGAAAACAGGAGCGGGCGCGAGCCTGCTCTTCATCTCACCCCTCGGGAAGCACCTCCGCTACGTGCTGTGCCTCCATTTCCCGGCGTCCAACAACGTGGCCGAGTACGAGGCTCTGGTTAACGGGTTGTGCATCGCCATCGAGCTAGGGGTTCGGCGGCTCGACGCTCGTGGCGACTCGCAGCTTGTCATCGACCAAGTCATTAAGAACTCCCATTACCGCGACCCGAAGATGAAAGCCTACTGTGACAAGGTTCGGCGCCTGGAAGACAAGTTCTACGGGCTCGAGCTCAACCACGTCGCTCGACGATACAACGAGACTGCGGACGAGCTGGCTAAAATAGCCTCGGGACGGACAACGGTTCCCCCGAACGTCTTCTCCCGAGACCTACATCAACCCTCCGTCAAGACAAACGACACGCCCGAGCCCGAGGAGGCCTCGGCCCAGCCCGAGGCACCCTCGGCCGCCGAGGGTGAGGCACTGCGGATCAAGGAAAAGCGGAATGGGGTCACGCCTAATCGAAACTGGTAGACCCCGTACCTGCAATATCTCCACCAAGGAGAGCTACCCCTCGATAGAGCCGAAGCTTGGTGACTGGCGCGGCGCGCCAAGTCGTTCGTCTTGCTGGGTGACAGAAAGGAGCTCTACCGCCGCAGCCCCTCAGGCATCCTCCAGCGATGCATATCCATCGCCGAAGGTCAGGAGCTATTGCAAGAAATACACTCGGGAGCTTGCGGTCATCACGCAGCACCTTGAGCCCTCGTTGGAAACGCCTTCCAACAAGGTTTCTACTGGCCAACCGTGGTGGCCGACGCCGCTAGGATTGTACACACCTGCCAAGGGTGTCAGTTCTACGCAAGGCAGACGCACCTGCCCGCTCAGGCCCTGCAAACAATACCCATCACCTGGCCGTTTGCTGTGTGGGGTCTGGACCTCGTCGGTCCCTTGCAGGAGGCACCCGGGGCTTCACGCACCTGCTGGTCGCTATCGACAAATTCTCCAAGTGGATTGAGGTCCGACCTCTAAACAGCATCAGGTCTGAATAGGCGGTGGCGTTCGTCACCAACATCATCCGTCGCTTTGGGGTCCCAAACTCCATCATCACCGACATCGGCACCCAGTTCACTGGCAGGAAGTTCCTGGACTTCTGCGAGGACCACCACATCCGGGTGGACTAGGCCACCGTAGCTCACCCCATGACGAATGGGCAGGTAGAGCGTGCCAACGGCATGATTCTGCAGGGACTTAAGCCGAGGATCTCCAACGACCTCAACAAGTTCGACAAGTGATGGATGAAGGAACTCCCCTCGGTGGTCTGGAGTCTGAGGACGACGCCAAGCCGAGCCACGGGCTTCATGCCGTTCTTTCTAGTCTATGGGGCCGAGGCTATCTTGCCCACAGACTTAGAATACGGCTCCCCGAGGACAAGGGCGTACAATGAACAAAGCAACCAGGCTAGCCGAGAAGACTCACTGGACCAGCTGGAAGAGGCTCGAGACATGGCCTTACTACACTCGGCAAGGTATCAGCAGTCTCTGCGACGCTACCACGCCCGAGGGGTTCGGTCCCGAGACCTCCAGGTGGGGGACTTGGTGCTTCGGCTACGACAAGACGCCCGAGGGTGTCATAAGCTCACACCTCCCTGGGAAGGGCCGTTCATCATCGCCAAGATTTTGAAGCCCGGAACATACAAGCTGGCCAACAGTCAAGGCGAGGTCTACAGCAACGCTTGGAACATCCGACAGCTACGTCGCTTTTACCCTTAAGATGTTTTCAAGTCGTTCATATACCTCGTTCTCTTTACATACGCAAAAAGAGTCTAACCGTCAAGGAAGGGTCAGCCTTGCCTCGGCAAAGCCCGACCCTCCCTCGGGGGCTAGAAGGGGGGGAACCCCCTCTCCGTCAAAATTTTCCTCGGAAAAAGTCTTTCTGTCAGAACGTCTTTCGCGCTTTTCGACTACTTCGATAGTGGAATCCCAAAAACGACGGAGCACACATAAGCGGCAAGGCCGACCGAGCCGAGGGACTCCTACGCCTCTGGGATACGAATACCTCACTCATCACCTTCTGCGATAAGTAACTCTCGCTCGGATAAGCGATTCTGCTGCCGAACAAGTCTTAACGCTCAAAAACCTTCCTAGCAGAACGATTTTTCGTGCCTTCTCGACTGTATCGATAACAGAATCCTACAGAGGAGTAAGAGTACACGTAAGCGGCAAGGCCGACCGAGCCGAGGAACTCCTACACCTCCGGGATACGGATACCTCACTCATCACCTTCCGTGAAAAGTAACTCTCGCTCGGATAAACGATTCTGCTACCGACGAACAAGTCCTGATACTCGGCCGTGATAAAAGAAACGCAGCTCTATAACACGACGATGATATGTTTGGGCCTCGGCGGCCGCAAAAAACATACGCACACTACAGATAAACTGTTCCTGCAGGTTCATACATCAGTAGGGGGAGCAGCAACACCCTCGGCATCGACTCCACCTTCGGCGGAATCTGACCTGGCCTCGGATAGCAACACGGTCGGAGGATCTCCACCTCGAAGGAAGATATGAGCACCGCGCCTGGGCCATCGTCGCCAGGGTCTCCTCCAGGAACCCGGCCCGAGCAGACGGCTCGACCGGCCGCTCCGTAGCCTCAGCCAGCTGACCCCCGAGGACATCAGCCCGGCTCATGGCCTCGGCAGCCCGACTCCAGGGTTGGTCCCGCCAGTGGACAATCTGGCTAGGTTCCAGCCACCGCTGCTACGCCTCCTCGGCCTGGGAAGTCACCTGCTCCTGGGCCAACGAAGTTTCTTCTCGAGCCAACTCCGCCTCTGTCCATGCTGACACCGCTGCCTCTGGCTCCGGCTCATCGCAGAGCAGCCGAGGGTTCCTTAACTGAGCAAGAGAAGCCTCGGGCGGCAAGGCCGGTCGAGCCGAGGGACTCCTACGCCTCCGGGATACGGATACCTCACTCGTCACCTTCCGCACGGGGCAACTCACACTTGATTAAGCGGTCCAGCTAGCCGACAGGCGAGTCCTGGTGCTCGAAATGAGGAAGAAACACGGTATTGCACTCAAATACCTAGATGTTCAGGCCCCGACAGCCACAATGAACATACACCGGCACTCAAAATGCCATTACAAACGGAACTCCGGTTCCACTCCCGCGGGTATGAACAACCTCCACATCGGAGGGCCTGCGGGACGACAAGCTCCGGGTGACTCGCCGGCGACCTCTGTAGCAGCAGCGATGGTCCCAGGGCGGACACTACCGCTGGAAGGCTCTCGTTCGCGTCCCCACTCGAGGGACGAGAACCAGACATTAAAGCCAAAGAGCCGGAGGTCGGTCCGTGGCTGGCGCTGACGGTCTCGTCGGCGGAGAAGCTTTCTCCAGCTGCCACCACCTCAGCACCGACGGCGGCGTCCACCTGCCCACCAACACCGCACCAACGGGCGCCGGCCGCCCCAAAGCGCACCGGTAGGTCCTCACTCCCGTCCTCGCCACAAAAACGAGAATGGGACCATCCCAGAACACGAGTACCGCCCTCGCGGCGTATGACGTGTTGTGAGACCCCCCGGTGCGGCTGGCCACCGTCGCCCGGACAGAGGACGGAATGCTACACCCTGGCTGGGCAGCAGCAGTTCGCCTTCCCCGGCATGGCTAGAGGGCGCCTCCTCCGCAGAGCTGGAGGATGGTTTCCACCCCCAGAAGCTGGAGGAAGAAGAGAGACGCTAGCCCACGTGAAGGCAGGCCCCGGCTCGCCTCGCCCTCCTCCCCAGCAAGGATGATGAAGATCCTTGAAGCTAAGGGAGGGGCAGAGGCCACAGCCCGGCTTGCTTCTCCTCACCATCGAACTGGTGGTCACCGTCTTGGGTGACCATTGGTGAGGGCATGCAGCCGGGCTGCCTGATGAAAATCCTTGAAGCCGAGCGATGGCTGAAAGGTGCCAACTTCCGCGAAGTTGCGCTCCTCCAACAGCAGCAAGACGAAAGCAACGCGGGCGCTCCCCATCCGGGGGCTCGGAAGGTGGAAGGGCATGATGCATGAGGAGAGTGCGAAGGCGTGGCTACCACCAGGGGGTCGATCCCTTTTTAAAGGCGACTCTCCTCACTCGCGTCCTCAGGCGTCGCGGACTAAGTCTTCACCAACGCGCTCCAAGGTCCTCCCCCAACGACACGGGGGCTGGGTTCCACACGACATGCAAGGTGGCCTGGGACAAAAGAAGCCAAACCGCCGCGCGCGGAGCGTGTAACTGCCCAGCGGTTACAAGCACTCCTCCACTTTCGCCCAAACCAGCGGGTGAAAGGGCGGACCGCCATGCAGGCGGCATGTAACTGCACCAAGGGGGTGCACCCTTTCGACTTCGACGCATCCAGCGTGGCGGCCCAGGCCCACACGTCACGTAACTGACGCGACAGTTACTACACGCGAAAAACTGCATCGCCCCTTACGCCAATGCCGTGCCTCCTCGACTGCGGAACCGGTGCTGTGACTCGAGGCAACCCTGCGCACGGCCCAGCAGTGCCAACCAGGCGCATCGGTCACGGATCAGTCAGCCGCGGCAGAAGGCGCGACGGTCGATATGGCCAAAAGTGGGCCGGCAATAATGGCGGCGGCAGCCCCTCCCACGGCGTGAAGACGACGCGCCCGTGTTCCGTCCCTCGAATGGCTCACACAACGGCTGCCCCGCGAACCACTCGTCCCGTCGCATTAACTCCGCGGCAGGGCAGGCGACACCTTTGGTAGGCGAAGCGGACGACGCTTCACCTCCGCCATAATGACCGCGTCAAAAAAGGTGCGCCACATCGTTCAATTTCATATCCTTTTCTTCTCCCCCTTTCTCTCTCTTGCTACAGGGACCGGCAAAAGGGGATACTTTGAAAGGGGTCCTTCCCCGCGAAGGAAGCGGGCCCCGAGCCCTCCTACTGATCAGAGGTTCGAAGGTTGGCCCCTCGGAAGGGTTCGACAGCCGCCTTAGAGCACTCGGTCTCCACGCCCACTACTGGTCAGAGGTTCGAAGGCTGGCCCCTCGGAAGGGTTCGACAGCCGCCTCAGGCCACTCGAGCTTCGCGCCCACTACTGATCAGGGGTTCGAAGGCTGGCCCCCCGAAGGGCTCGACAGCCGCCTCAGAACACGCAGAGCGAGGGATGACTCTGGGTACGTCCGATACATGGCCGAGGCTTGGGCTACGCTCCCGAGGTACCCTAGGACATTTTCGAGACCACCAGGAGAAATTCTGTAACGGAATCCCACCAGAGGGAGGCATCGAGCCCTCGGACCCTATCAAACGGGACCGGGTCCGGCAAATCACCTGCAGGTACTTTTGGAGCGCGCCTCTAGACCACTAGCCGACCATTATCGAACGCGGCACGGGCGTCCACTCGGATCACCCGTTAGCAACTCACTGGAAACACCATGTTCGGCGCCCTCCGAGGGCAACATGGCGCTTCCCCCCTCCTCCTTGCGGAAAGGTGACAAAGGGGCGTATGAAAAAAGCCGAGTCAGTCCTTGACCGTCCTCTCGCCCTGTGCAGAGGCTCGGGGGCTGCTCTCGCAAACCCGGCTCTGGCCAAACCGTTGACAGTGTCAACATACCAGCCCGAGAACTCGGAACCTGACTATGCACCCGGGCTACGACCAGTTCGCATGAGGGAACAACCAGACCGGCCAAGGCGTCACGAAAGGCACTAAGACCTCGGAGGAGTCAAACCACTCCTCCGAGGCCTCGGGGGCTACACCCGGCGGGTGCGCTCGCGCGCACCCACCGGAACGAAATGCAACCAAGAAAGGCCGGTCCCCTTGCAAAAAAGTGCGATAAAGCCTCCAAGCGAGTACCAACACTCCCTTTGAGGCTCGGGGGCTACTGTCGGGGACCATAATTAGGGGTACCCCCAAGACTCCTAAACTCGGCTGGTAACCACCATCAGCACAAGCTGCAAAGGCCTGATGGGCGCAATACGGGTCAAAGCTCCGTCCACTCCAGGGACACGATCTCGCCTCGCCCGAGCCCAGCCTCGGGCAGGAACAGTAGACCCAAGCGGATTCACGCCTCGCCCGAGGGCCTCCTCAAGCAACGGGCACACCTTCGACTCACCCGAGGCCCAGCTCGGGCAGGCTTCGCGGAGAAGCAACCTTGGCCAGATCGCCTCGCCAACCGACCGTATCGCAGGAGCATTCAATGCAAGGATCGCCTGGCACCTTATCCTGACACGCGTTCCTCAGTCGACAGGGCCGAAGTGACCACAGTCATTTCGCCCCTCCACTGACTGACCTGACAGGGAAACAGCGCCGCCTGCCCTGCTCCGACTGCTGTGCCACCCGCCAGGGTGAGGCTGACAGCAGCCGAATCCAGCCCCAAGCGCCATAGGAAGCTCCGCCTCGCCCGACCCGAGGGCTCGGACTCCACCTCGACCTCGGAAGATGGTCTCCGCCTCGCCCGACCCCAGGGCTCGGACTCCACCTCGACCTCAGACGACGGTCTCCGCCTCGCCCGACCCCGGGGCTCGGACTCCACCTCGACCTCGGAAGACGGTCTCCGCATCGCCCGACCCCAGGGCTCGGACTCCACCTCGACCTCGGAAGACGGTCTCCACCTCGCCCGACCCTAGGGCTCGGACTCCACCTCAAACTCGGAAGACGGTCTCCGCCTCGCCCGACCCCAGGGCTCGGACTCAGCCTCAACCTCGGAGGAATCACCACCTCGCCCGACCTTGGGCTTGGACCGACCACGCCGCAGGGGGGTACATCATTACCCTACCCTAGCTAGCTCAGGCTACGGGGAACAAGACCGGCGTCCCATCTGGCTCGCCCCGGTAAACAAGTAATGATGGCACCCCGCGTGCACCGTGACAACGGCGGTTCTCAGCCCCCTACGGAAGCAAGGAGACGTCAGCAAGGATACGACAACGCCGACAACTGTACTTCTACAGGGTTTAAGTGCTCCTTCGAAGGCCACGACATCACATGAACAGGGCAGCAACACCTCTCCGACAGCCACATCGACATGTACATAGGGCTCTGGCTCCTCTCTGCTAGACACGTTAGCACATTGCTACACCCCCCATTGTACACCTGGGCCTTCTCCTTACATCTATAAAAGGAAGGTCCAGGGCCCTCGTACGAAAAGGTGGCCGCACGGGAGGACGGGCTGACGGATAGGCCCTCTCTCTCTCTCCCTCGCGAACGCTTGTAACCCCCTACTGCAAGCGCATCCGCCCTGGGCGCAGGATAACACGAGCCACGGCTTTTCCCCCTTGTGTTCCATCTCGCGCTGACCCATCTGGGCTGGGACACGCAGCGACAATTTACTCGTCGGTCCAGGGACCCCCCGGGGTCGAAACGCCGATAGGCAGAGATGAAGAGGGTGCCACGGCGAACTCAATGGTGGGGAAGAGGCCATGAATCCACGGGCAGAGAGGGGAGAGCGGCGGTGAGGTGGCCTCGAGCGGCACAGAGAAACTCTGGTGAGCGATTTCGGCCACGAGGAAAGGACTTAAGGCGCGATAAGGCCTTGGCTAACTTCAGCAGAGGCAGGGGCAACACAGGGAACTACTCCGGTGAACTAGACCGGGCTGAATCGGCCGGCCACCACGCGAGCGCGGCGGACCGCCGTGGTAGAGCACCGGCGAAGGCAAAATTGGACGAACGCAGGGCACAATGAGGGAAATTGGGCACGGGGACAGGTGTCTCACCTTGGGGCGGAGCTCAGGGAGTCTTGGCGCGGACTCTAGCGAGCTGGATGGCCAGGAACGCGGGCCCGGGTCTCCGGCGGCGGCTGGCGGCGAGGGCAGAGCGCGAGAGAGGGTGAGAGTGTGCGAAATGAGGTGAGGGGTATGAGCGGGGCACCGGCGGGGCTATAAGAAGAGAGTTGGGTGCGTGGGCCGGCGTCGTGGCCGAGAAACCCGGCGACGTGCGCAAGTGCGCATGCGCCGGTCCACGGCGACGCGCGGAGAGGGTGGAGCTGACAGGGCTGGCCCACGGCGCAGAGAAAGAAAAGAGGGACGCTCGGGGCAACAGCTCGACGGGCGATCCGGGCCCGCGAGACAGAGAGAGAGAGGGAGCGCGCGGGCGAAGGAAACCGGCGCCGATAGATCGGCCCACTAGGTAGCGAGCGAGAGAATGAGCATGCGCAGAAGATTGGCACCGACAGGCGGGGTCCGCCTATCAGGGACGGCAGACGCGCGGGGGACTGGGCCTGGTGGGCTGGTTTGGGCCAAAATGGCTATTTTCTTTTTCCCTGGATTTTCTAATTCCTTTTCCATTTCTTTTTCTATAGGGTTTTCAAATACAAATTCAAACTAGGTTTCAAATTCAAATAAATTCAAACATGTGCAACACTCCAATGAATATTTTAAGCTCAGCGTGATGCAACATGTCATGACCCAAAATGTTTTAGCAAAATAAATAATTAAATCTCTTTAACTTAAGCTAATTCTACTTAAAAGGGAGAAAGGGAGAGAGAATCTAGAGAGAGAGAGAAAATCTAGAGTGAGAAAAGGAGGAGTAACACCTGATTTTGGGTGATAATTAGAAAGAAATTTTATACCCCAAAATCAGGGTGTTACACAACTGAAGACATGTGCTTTGAAAACTGCCTCTTTAGAAATGTTGCGTGTTGGATGGATGTAGATGTTTGAACCGCTTCATGGTAGAAGAAGCTTTTTTGTGTTTGCTATGGATACAAGGCAAGTGACTAACTAAAGCATGGCACTATGCGCCACATGCATAATGTCTAGCAGCTGAAATCTGCAAAGCTTCAAAACCTTTCATATATCCCTAGGAGTCTGCAAGCATAAACTGTGAAGTTAGTATTAGAATGATTTACCTAAGGCATCTACAAGAGAAATGACTCCCAATTTTTTATAACCACAGTAGTATATCTTGAAGGGCAAGCTTGGCACTATGGTGAAAGTTATTGTTGGGGCAAAGGCGAACACGCTACCCTTCGCTCTTTGCCTTCGTCGCCTCCCTACACCGACAAAGACCACATCCACAGAGTGCGCCCGAGCAAGCCGAGGGCGCCGATTGGATGAAGACCGGCGCGGTCCCCCTTCGTCCTCTCCGTTGCAAGACGAAGGCTCTGTCGAAGTCTACTGGTCCCACGTCCTCACTGCGTCGGGAGGCCCAAGTGGGATTCGGCCCACTATAACGGGCCCCACACGGATAAACATATTATGGGTCGCGTCTGTAATAGCCTTTTCTGTAATGACGGTCTGTAACATCCTCTCGTGAGAATATTCTGGGGATAGACCGGGTACTCGAGGGCATAAACGTCTTTGACAAGGGACGGGTGGTCACTCGAGTGCCTATAAATACCCTCGTACAGTGCCCTTGAGAGGCCAGATTAACAGAGCTATTGCCATCCCACGCTAAACTTTGCATTCACTCTTTCCACTTTCCCGTTAGATCTACTCTCCAAGGAGAGCAAGTTCCAACATTTGGCGCCCACCGTTCGTGCTACGAAAAATAACCCGTGATGGCCCCCAAGCGAGCTAGTTCGAAGGCAGCCCCATCCATCAACGAATCAGCGAAGGCAGCGCAGCTGGCTGAGAAAAAAAGGCAAGGCCCTCGTGGACAACACCCCCAAGAGGCCTTCGAAGATGAAGCTATCAGCAAAAGACAACGCCAAGAGCACCCCACCCCCGAAGGCACCCTACGCACCAGCAGCTCCGGAGGCGTACCACAAACACCACCTCCAGACTTTGCTCCACTAGAGGGTGAAGATACAATAGAGGACGGCGAAGTCATCGGCATCTCAGCCGAAGACCAGCTACAGCTGCGGGCCTTGCGCATCAAGAACCACAACCTCCAAAAGTAGAAAGACATCCTCGAGGCCAAGCGCCAACGTGTCACCGCCCAGGCCAAGGTGCGCCAGATGATACAGGCCGAGGAGCAGAGAGCTCGGGAGCTCGAGCAAGAAATTGCGCTCATGCAGAATGAAGGCTAGCACAGTCTGCAGCACGGACCGCCCCTACAGCAGCGCGTCCCAGCCGGAGATCTATTCATACCACAGCGCGGGCCCTTCATTCCGCATGTCACGGCTTTCCAAGGGATCAACTACCTCGATGAGCGGAGCCCCCTAGCTCCACAACTCCAAGCATTGCCTTGGCCCGCCAACTTCAGGGCAGGCACCTATCCCAAGTACAACGACAGCACTGACCCAGCACAATACATCATGAGCTACCAAGTTGCCGTCGCATCGTCCGGAGGGGACGACGCCACAATGGCTAAATCTTTCATCATCGCGCTCGAAGGTCCGGCCCTGACCTGGTACACCAGGTTACCGCCACTATCCATCGACTCCTGGAAAGGACTCCCGGACAAGTTCCTGCTCAACTTTCAAGGGTACCGACCCGACACTGACGCCCTGGCCGAGCTATCACTCTGCAAGCAGCAAGAGAAGGAAACCCTTCGGGAGTACTACAGAAAGTTCTTGACCCTCAAGTCGCAACTGCCATCGGTTGACAACCACATCGCGATCCATTACACCATCAGTGGCCTTCGGGCTGGCGTCCTATACAGTCACTGCATCAGGGACCCACCCAAAAATCTCCAAGAGCTATATCAGCTATTCGAGAAGTATGCCAGGTCCGAAGAGCTACACCAAAGAAAGGTCGAATCTTAGAGGAAGCCTAAGGACCCTCCGTAGTCCAACAGAACCTGGACCAGGCCCTCGCAGCCAGACTCCGAACGGGACAGCCAAAGTCAACAACAGGTGCACAACATAGCCAATCAGCACCCAGCCGGAGAAACCACTCGTCGTCAGGAATATCCCGCCCAAGGCCGCGGTAATGGCACCAGACGGAGAGGCCGGGGACAGACGTAGCAGCTGCGCAGATTCTACTGCTTGTTTCATGGCGAGGACTGCGCGCACCCAACAAGAGATTGTCCAGAAACGAAGGCCACCAGTGACAGGATGTCCAGAGCACAGCCGGCCGACAACCAGAGAGTCATCGCACACACATACCACCACCAACAACAACCTTACAACAACGAGCACGTCCAGCATCCACCCAACCACGCGTACCAGCACCGTCAGGAAGTGCAAGTTCTTCCACCTCCGCCTCCGCATCACCCAAATCCACACCACCATAATCACCCCAAGCACCAAAGCAGGAAGTCTTTGCCGAACAACCATATCGTGGAGTCATACACATGATCACCGGAGGGTCCAGCGTGGACTTCAAAACGAAGGGCAGAAGAGGGACCACTACCAAAGTGTTAACCACGTCGCCCTCACTGGCCCAGTGGTACAAACAAGGTGGTCTCATGTGCCACTCACCTTCAACGCCAGGGACGTTGATCTACGCAGCGCCCCTCACGTCGACGCCACGGTGATCAACTGCAGCGTAGCAGGCTGAGACCTACACAAAGTCCTGGTTGACAACGGCAGTCAAGCTGACATCATCTTCTTACACGCCTTCGACCGCATGGGCATCAGCCATAGTTTACTCAAGCCTTCGGACAACCCCCTATATGGCTTCGGCGGCAAGGGCACCTCTCCCATCGGCAAGATAGAGCTACCCATGTCATTCGGTGTAGCACCCAATGCACGAAGTGAGCAAATCACCTTCGACATCGTCGACATGGTATACCCGTACAACGCCATAATGGGTCAGGGCTCTATCAACAAGTTTGAAGCGGCCATTCACAGACTTTACCTTTGTATGAAAATCCCGGGTCCGCAAGGCGTGATCACAGTATGGCAACCAGCAGACTGCGTGCAATATTGAAAGAGACTTCGTTCCAGGGCAATGGAACGTACACTGCCTCACAGCACAACGTGATGGTTTTGAAGGGACCTGCTCAGTCGTCGACGAAAAAGTAAAGGCACAGCTACAAAGCAACGATGGAACGAAGGTGGTACCCCTCAACCTGGCCACGCCTAAGCAAACGGTCGTAATAAGCGAAGACCTAACCTCGTGAGACGAGGAACAACTCATCTCCTGCCTCTCCCGAAACAAGGACGTCTTCGCTTGGTCCGCCCTCGACCTGGTTGGGGTAAGCCGCACCATCATAGAGCACGGCCTGGGCATCGACCCTTCGGTGCGCCCAAAAAAGCAACGACTGCACAAAATGTCCGATGAGAAGACTGAAGCCGCCAAAGCCGAGGTGCACCGCCTGTTGGAAGCCAACTTCATCGAGCCAATTGCTTATCCTACATGGCTCGCCAACGTGGTCATGGTGCAAAAGAAAAGCGGCAAGTGGCGCATGTGTATCGACTTCACCAGCCTCAATAAGGCCTGTCCTAAGGACAATTTCCCGCTGCCACGGATCGACAAAATAGTCGATAGCGCAGCAGGATGCGAAGTCATGTCCCTCCTCGATTGCTTCTCTGGTTACCACCAGATATACCGAAAGAGGAAGACAAGGCCAGCACAAGCTTTATCACACCCTTCGGCACGTACTGCTTCATCAGGATGCCATAGGGACTCAAAAACGTCGGGTTAACCTTTTCTCGCCTCACCAAAAGGGTGCTCGAAAGCCAAGTACACTGCAACACTTTCACCTACGTGGACGACATCGTCGTCACGAGCAAAAACAAAGAGGATCACCTGGCCGACCTCGCAGAGACATTCGCTAATATGCGGGACGCATGACTTCGGCTCAACCCCGAGAAGTGTGTCTTCGGAGTTCGCCAGGGAAAGATACTTGGCTACCTAGTGTCGCACCGAGGAATCGAGGCCAACCCAACGAAGATCCAGGCCATCATCAACATGACACCCCCGCAGCCAGCCAGGGATGTCCAGCGACTGACAGGCAGATTGGCCGCCTTGAAAAAATTCATTTCCAAATCCGCAGAGTGCAGTCTACCCTTCCTCAAGACATTGCATGGCGCAAAAGACTTCGCTTGGGGACCAGAGCAGGTGGCAGCCTTCGAGTCACTCAAGCAACACCTCTCAGACTTAGCAACTCTTGCTAGCCCAGACCCTTCGCTGCCTCTTCTTCTCTACATTGCAACCTCGCCATGTGCAGTCAGCGCATCGTTAATCCAAGAGCACGATAGAGAAGGCATGACCCGGCAGTGCCCAGTGTATTATGTCTCCGAAGTCCTCACGACTTCTAAGTGCAACATGACCGAGCTAGAAAAAATTTCATACGCAGTTGTCATGGCATCGCGCAAGCTGTGACACTACTTCGAAGCATTCAAGGTACGGGTCACTTCGGACAGGGGTCTGGGGGAACTGTTCAGGAATCCAGAGGCATCCGTCCGAATCACCAAATGGGCAGCCGAACTCTTCGTGTACCACATCACCTTCGAACCCATGACAACGATTAAATCACAAGTCCTAACAGACTTCATCGTTGACTGGACAGGACCAACATGGCAACAAGAAGAGTCTCCAGAGAAAGTGTGGACCATCCACTGCGACGGTGCGTGGTGCCATGCGGGGGCAGGCGCCGCGGCAATTATCACTTCACCCACAGGCATCAAGTATAGATACGCGGCACGCCTCAGCTTCGCCTTGGAGTCCGACAGATGCACTAACAATATAGCAGAGTATGAAGCCATCATCCTGGGGCTCCGCAAACTACGAGCACTCGGTGTCACCACATGCATAGTTAGGACAGATTCCAAAGTCGTTGCTGGCCAAGTCGAAAAGGAATACTCAGCAAAAGACCCCGCGCTCATGCAATATCTCACAGTCGTCTGCAATCTCGAGAGACAATTCAAGGGGTTCACCCTACAGCATGTTGACCGTGCCAGGAACGAAGAGGCCGACACATTGGTAAAGCAGCGGCCAAGGGCGAGGCCTTGCCCTCCGACGTGTTCTACCACGTCATCGGCACACCAGTTGTCCACAACCCAGAAGGTTTACAAATAACTCAGGACGCCGAAGGCCACCACATCGTCAACCTCATCATGACCGAAGATTGGCGGGCCCCAATAACTCTATATCTGCAAGGCCACTACCATCCAAGCGATAGCAATGAGGCCAAACGACTAAACCACAGAAGTCGAGACTTCGCATTAGTCGAGGGTCAGCTATACAAGAAGGGGATCAGTCAGCCCATGCTGAAGTGCATAACTAAAATCGAAGGCATACAAATCCTCCGCAAAGTCCACAATGGAACTTGCGGCTCCCACTCAGGACCCAGGGCCCTCGCTGCCAAGGTGATCCGTCAAGGATTTTACTGACCCGCAATAATTTGTACCGCCAATCGAGTCACGAGGTCATGCGAAGCATGCCAAAAGTTCTCCCCTCGCTCAGGCAGCCCTTCACAGTTCACCAAGCTCATCGCCCATACATGGCCACTTCAATGCTAGGGGCTAGACATCGTTGGACCACTGCCTACGGCTCAAGGGAACCTCAAATTCACCTTCATCGCCGTCGAATATTTCACAAAGTGGATCGAGGCCAAAGCAGTATCCACAATAACATCGAAGACCACTAAAAAATTCTTCTGGCAAAACATTGTCTGCCGCTTCGGAGTCCCGTCCGAACTCACCGTCGACAACGACAAACAGTTCGACAGCCAAGACTTCAGGGATTTCTGCTTTTCCATTGGCACCAAGCCTGTCTTTGCCTCGGTGTACCACCCACAATCCAACGGCGTCGTTGAGCGCGCCAATGGCAAGATTTTTACCGCCATCAAGAAAAGACTTCTCGACGATAAAAAGGGCAAATGGGCCGACCAACTACCTGAAGTGGTATGGGCCCTAAACACGACAGAATGCCGGGCAACCGGGTTCACACCTTTCCGCCTACTGTATGGATCCGAGGCCATGACGCCGCAAGAGATAAAGCATGGGTCGCCCAGAACAAACACATCAGCAATCCCCGATGTTGACGAACCAACTTCCAAAGATCTCATCGACGGAGACCGCGTCCTTGCCCTGTAGGCCCTCGACAAATATCAAGCTCAAACAAAGGCCTGGCGCGACAACGTAGTCGTCCCAAGAGAATTCAACAAAGGAGACCTCGTACTCGTCCGGACCACCCGGACAGAATCACGGGACAAGCTAGAGCCGAAATGGGAAGGTCCATTCATTGTCAAGTCGAAGGCATCCCCCAGCGCGTACAGGCTGACAACATCATCCGGCGAAGACTTAGAGCATTCCTGGAACATCAATAATCTCCAGAAATTTTTTGTTTAAGTCTCAGGGCCTACACGCCTATGTAATTCTGCAAACAATGCTGCTCAGGTCCGCGCTCTTTTCCTCCCGGGGGTGTGAGGTTTTTAACGAGGCGGAGTCATATAATATACCAGTGAAAAGCCCCTGCAAAAATATCCAAGTACCACCACGTCAAAAAAGACCGCTTCGATGGTCTTCAGCATTCGACCGATTCGAAGTCACCGCGACAGGTAGCGTAGACTACCCTCGCGTGCGACAAACTTCGTGCAAAAGTCGCCTAAGGGTGCAGCCGGATAAGCACAACAAGTGCGATACGAAGTCTTTTACTAAAAGACACTCCGTGCAAAAGTCGCCTAAGGGTGCAGCCGGATAAGGACAACAAGTGCGCGATACAAAGTCTTTTACTAAAAGACACTCCATGCAAATAAGCACAACAAGTGCGCGATACGAAGTCTTTTACTAAAAGACACTCCGTGCAAAAGTCACCTAAGGGTGCAGCCGGATAAGCACAACAAGTGCATGATACGAAGTCTTTCACTAAAAGACACTCCGTGCAAAAGTCGCCTAAGGGTGCAGCTAGATAAGCACAACAAGTGCGCGATACAAAGTCTTCTACTAAAAACAAAAACAACTCCGCGCAAAAGTCGCCTAAGGGTGCAGCCGGAGAAGCACAGTAACGTGCGACACGAAGTCTTTCCCACAAGACAACCCCGTGCAAAAAACGCCCAAGGGTGCCGCCGGACATTTACATCACACTGCCAAGCTAAGGGCCAACAGGCCACATTACAATACAAGTCGTAGATTACATACACACGGCGAAGGGTCACCAAACCCACCACACAAATAAATACAATCGCGCCCCCTACTACTGCACAACAAGCGAGGGCATCACACATTCTACATCGGCTCAACCTTCGGGATAATGTCTGCCTCCCGATAATTAAACAACATTATTTTCAATTCCTCACCCGCAAACAAATTCCGTAGGTCCCCCTCACCAATACTCGTCCCAAACAACAAAGACAGCAAGTCGCGTTGATTACCCCGATCTACATGAAGACGAGTTCGCTCCAACCCCATCCGACGGAGCATACCACTTCACAAGCTCTCACCAACACTATGCTTCGCCACCACTTTTTGCTGACGGCGTTCGATCCTCGCCCTAGCCGAGTGTTGGGACCATGCTTCGTCGCCGAAGGTCCTGCAGAAAGAAACAGCTTCGGCTGAAGCTGCTCGTACGTGATGCCGAAGGTGCCATTTCGTGAAGCTTCGGAATTACAAACCGACTTAAAGATAGAATGACCTTTTAGTCCATAAGAGTCCGAGTCATTGTTGTAAACTTTTATGAGGGGTACGATTGTAATTCCTCATGGGCTGTGTCCTGTGCCTATAAATAGTGAACAATATTCCTTTACTGTTCACACATTCCTGTAATTGCTAACGCATCACTCGGGAATTATTGTTCGTCAAGGCAAAGGTATAAATGTACCTAATCATTGTGTTTAAATATCTTAAATTCATATAATAATATACGTGAATGATGTTATTTATTTTCAATGCATTATCTTTAATATTTTATGTTTTACCTTACTTTGTATTATCTCTATAAGTTTAATTACGAAGGTGAAACCTTCGTAATATTATGTTTGTGACCTTCGTCCGAAGTTCATTTGATCCTTGTGGAGATAATGCTTCGACGGACGAAGGGCATTGATATTTAACATTTTATGTTGCCTTGTTCTTAATTCATAGCATTTGCGAGCAAGTCCCCAACATTGGCGCCCACCTTTGGTGAACTCACTTCCACTTTTTTGAGCTGATGGCTTCGTTCAACGATCAAGCTGGAGCTGCTTCGGCTCCGAAGCTGGTACTCCCGATAACAGGCGATTCATGCTCAGAGTCAGCCAACAAGAAGCAGAAGAAGGAAGCACAGAGAAGGGTACAGCACGTTGGGGTGCAAGGACCCTTCATCAAGTCAAGATGGTCTCACATTCCAATTACCTTCTCTCAAGAGGATCTCCAACTCAAGGATTACCCACACAATGATGCTATGGTTATCTCTTGTGTGATCAAAGGATTCCTGGTCCATAATGTTTTGGTTGATACAGGCAGCGCAGCTGATATCATATTTGCTAAGGCCTTCAGACAGATGCAAGAGCCCGAGGATAAAATTCATGATGCCACACATCCCCTTTGTGGCTTCGGAGGAAGGCAGATCGTAGCACTTGGAAAAATCACAATGCCAATAACCTTCGGATTCATTAACAACACAAGGACTGAACAAGTTGTATTTGATATTGTTGATATGGAATACCCTTACAATGCAATCATTGGTCGTGGTACTCTCAATGCCTTCGAAGCAATCCTTCATCCAGCCTATCTTTGCATGAAGATACCTTCGGACCAAGGGCCCATTGCTATTCATGGAAGTCATGAAGCTGCCAGAAGGGCCGAAGGGAATTGGACAGACTCAAAAGCAATCCATAACATAGATGGAGCTGAAGCTTGTGAGCAATACAAGTTCAGAAGGGAAAAAGCTGCTTCGGCTGATCAGCCGAAGCCCATGCTCTTATGTGAGGACATAGCAGAGCAGAAGGTGCTATTGGGATCTCAACTGTCCGAAGAGCAGGAGAAAACCTTGATAAGGTTTTTGTTCAACAACAAAGATGTTTTTGCTTGGTCAGCTAATGATCTTTGCGGAGTAAACAGGGATGTTATTGAGCACTCGCTCAATGTTGATCCATCCTTCAGACCAAGAAAGCAAAGGCTTCGGAAGATGTCTGATGACAAAGCCGAAGGTGCTCACAACGAAGTGAAAAGACTCCTCAGTGCTGGAGTTATCAAAGAGGTAAAATATCCAGAATGGTTGGCTAACACTGTTATGGTAAAGAAGGCCAATGGTAAATGGAGAATGTGCATCGATTTTACTGATCTCAATAAGGCCTGTCCGAAGGACGAGTTTCCATTGCCAAGGATAGATTCCTTAGTCGATGCAGCAGCTTCATCAGAGCTTATGAGTCTGCTGAATTGCTATTCAGGCTATCACCAAATCTGGATGAAGAAGGAGGATGAACCGAAAACCAGCTTCATAACCCCCAGTGGAACATATTGTTACCTTCGGATGCCTGAGGGGCTCAAGAATGCCGGAGGAAGTTTCAGCAGAATGACAGCGAAGGTCCTCCATTCTCAGATAGGCAGGAATGTGCTAACTTATGTTGATGATATCATTGTAAAAAACACGAAGCAAGATAACCACATTGCTGATCTACAGGAGACCTTCGCTAATTTCAGACAGGCTGGCTTAAAGCTGAATCCAGAAAAATGTGTCTTCGGAGTAAAGAAGGGGAAATTTCTTGGTTGCTTAGTTTCAACAAAGGGAATTGAGGCTAATCCAAGCAAAATCGAAGCTATACTTCGAATGGAACCACCAAGTACAAAGAAGGGGGCCCAAAGATTGACAGGAAGGCTGGCATCTCTCAACAGATTCATATCTAGATCAGCAGAGAAAAATTTACCATTTTTCGAAGTGCTGAAGTCAGCCGAAGTTTTTCAATGGGGACCAGTTCAGCAGAGAGCCTTCGAAGAACTGAAGAAATATTTGATAGATCTAACAACATTAACTCCACCAATGTCAGGGGCTCCTTTGTTATTATATGTGGCAGCTTCGCACTCAGCGGTAAGTGCAGCACTTGTCCAGGAGAAGCTTGAAGGCCAAGTTAAGAGGCAGGCCCCAATATATTTCGTATCCGAAGTTCTTAGTTTATCAAAGAAAAATTATACAGAATTGGAGAAAGTACTGTATGCTGTTTTGATGGCCTCCAGGAAGCTTCGGCATTATTTTCAAGCTTACAACATAATTGTTCCTTCTTCACAACCTCTGAAGGATATTATGAGAAACCGAGAAGTTACTGGAAGGATTGGAAAATGGGCTGCAGAGCTCAATGAATTTTGTATTGATTATGTCCATAGATCTTCAATTCAGTCCCAAGCGTTGGCAGACTTCATTGCTGACTGGACGCCAGGGGCTCAGGAGGAAGAAACGAATAAAGATGCCGAAGCATGGATAGTGTTTTGCGATGGGTCTTGGGGAACCTTCAGAGCAGGAGCGGCTGCTGTGTTGGTTTCACCTTCCAAAGTTAAAACTTGTTATGCGACAAGGCTTGATTTTAGTTGCACAAATAATATCGCTGAGTACGAAGCTCTGCTCTTGGGTCTTCGGAAGTTAAAGGCAATGGGAATCAGAAGGGCCATTCTTAAAACTGACTCCCAAGTTATTTCTGGTCATATTGACAAGAGCTATAAAGCAAGAGACCCGAAGCTTGAAAAATATTTAGATACAGTCCGAAGGATTGAGGCTTCCTTCGAAGGATTCTCTGTTAAAAATATTCCTCGTGGAGAAAATGAATACACTGATCTATTGGCCAAGTCAGCAGCACAGGGGCTGCCTTTACCTTCGGAAGTATTTTTCGAAACAATAAAAGCACCTTCGGTCGAGCTTCTTGAAAGAGCGGTTCTTAACATATCTGAAAGGGAATTAGGCTTACACCTAGTTCCTAAATAATTTTGATGGTTGAATTGCCCAACACAAATAATTGGACTAACTAGTTTGCTCTAGTGTATAAGTTATACAGGTGCCAAAGATTCACACTTAGCCAATAAAAAGACCAAGTATTGGGTTCAACACAAGAGCAAAGGGACAACCGAAGGCACCTCTGGTCTAGCGCACCGGACTGTCCGGTGTGCCACCGGACAGTGTCCGGTGCACCACCGGACATGTCCGGTGCATCAGAGGACTCCAACTCAAACTCGTCACCTTCGGGAAAATCCAGAGGCGACTCCGCTATAATTCACCGGACTGTCCGGTGTACACCGGACAGTGTCCGGTGCTCCAAGGAACGGGGCCTCAGGAACTCGCCAGCTTTGGGAAACTGCAACGGCTGCTCCGCTATAATTCACCGGACATGTCCGGTGTACACCGGACTGTCCGGTGTAATAGCGAGGCAACGGCTATTTCGGCGCCAACGGCTACCTGCAGCGCATTTATTGCGTGCCAGCGCGCAGAAGTCAGGCGTGCCCATACTGGCGCACCGGACACTCTACAGTACATGTCCGGTGCGCCACCGGACATCCAGGCGGGCCCAGAAGTCAGTGCTCCAACGGTCAGAACCCAACGGCCTTGGTGACGTGGCTGGCGCACCAGACATGTCCGGTGTGCACCGGACTGTCCGGTGCACCATGCGACAGACAGCCCCACCAAACGGATAGTTTGGTGGTTGGGGCTATAAATACCCCCAACCACCCCACATTCAAGTAATCCAAGTTTTCCACTTATCAACCACTTACAAGAGCTAGGCATTCAATTCTAGACACACCAAAGAGATCAAATCCTCTCCAATTCCACACAAGGCTTTAGTGATTAGCGAGAGAGATTTGTCGTGTTCTTTTGAGCTCTTGCGCTTGGATTGCTTCTTTTCTTTCTCACTTGTTCTTGTGATCAAAACTCCATTGTAATCAAGGCAAGAGGCATCAATTGTGTGGTGGCCCTTGCGGGAAAGTTTTGTTCCCGGTTTTGATTTGAGAAGAGAAGCTCACTCGGTCGGAGGGACCGTTTGAGAGAGGGTAAGGGTTGAAAGAGACCCGACCTTTGTGGCCTCCTCAACGGGGAGTAGGTTTGCGAGAACCGAACCTCGGTAAAACAAATCCGCGTGTCACACTTCTCATTTGCTTACGATTTGTTTTCATCCAATCTTGCGGACTCGATTATATTACTAACGGTAACCCGGCTTGTAGTTGTGTTTATATTTGTAAATTTCAGTTTCGCCCTATTCACCCCCCCTCTAGGCGACTATCAATTGGTATCGGAGCCCGGTGCTTCATTAGAGCCTAACCGCTCGAAGTGATGTCGGGAGATCACGCCAAGAAGGAGATGGAGACCGGAGAAAAGCCCACTACAAGCCACGGGAGCACTTCATCGGAAGAGTCCCGCACCAAGAGGAAGGAGAAGAAGAAGGACTCCTCCAAAGGGAAGGAGAAGAGATCTTCTTCACACCACAAAGAGAAGAAGGAGAAATCCTCTTCCCACAAGCCGCATCGGAGTGGGGACAAGAAAAAGAGGATGAGGAAAGTGGTCTACTACGAGACCGATTCTTCATCGGCATCCACCTCCGGCTCCAACGCGGCGTCCGTCACTTCTAAGCGCCAAGAGCGTAAGAAGTATAGTAATATTCCCCTACGCTACCCTCGCATTTCTAAACATACACCTTTACTTTCCGTCCCATTAGGCAAACCACCAACTTTTGATGGTGAAGATTACGCTAGGTGGAGTGATTTAATGCGATTTCATCTAACCTCGCTCCATAAAAGTATATGGGATGTTGTTGAGTTTGGTGCACAGGTACCATCCGTAGGGGATGAAAACTATGATGAGGATGAAGTAGCCCAAATCGAGCACTTCAACTCCCAAGCCACAACCATACTCCTCGCCTCTCTAAGTAGAGAGGAATATAACAAGGTGCAAGGGTTGAAGAATGCGAAGGAGATTTGGGATCTACTCAAGACCGCGCACGAGGGTGATGAACTCACCAAGATCACCAAGCGGGAAACGATCGAGGCGGAGCTCGGTCGCTTCCGTCTTCGCCAAGGGGAGGAGCTACAAGATATGTACAACCGGCTCAAAACCTTGGTGAACCAAGTGCGCAACCTCGGGAGCAAGAAATGGGATGACCACGAGGTGGTTAAGGTTATTCTTAGATCTCTCATCTTCCTTAACCCCACTCAAGTTCAATTAATTCGTGGTAATCCTAGATACACACTAATGACTCCCGAGGAAGTTATCGGGAATTTTGTGAGCTTTGAATGTATGATCAAGGGCTCAAAGAAGATCAACGAGCTTGATGATCCCTCCACATCCGAAGCACAACCGGTGGCATTCAAGGCGACGGAGGAGAAGAAGGAGGAGTCTACACCAAGTAGACAACCAATCGACGCTTCAAAGCTCGACAACGAGGAGATGGCTTTAATCATCAAAAGCTTTCGCCAAATCCTCAAGCAACGGAAGGGGAAGGATTACAAATCCCGTTCCAAGAAGGTTTGCTACAAGTGTGGTAAGCCCGGTCACTTTATAGCTAAATGTCCATTATCAAGTGACAGTGACAGGGATAACGACAAGAAGGGCAAGAGGAGAGAAAAGAAGAGGTACCACAAGAAGAGGGGCGGCGATGCCCACGTGTGCCGCGAGTGGGACTCCGACGAGAGCTCCACCGACTCCTCCTCCGACGAGGACGCCGCCAACATCGCCGTCACCAAGGGACTCCTCTTCCCCAACGTCGGCCACAAGTGCCTCATGGCAAAGGACGACAAAAGGAAGAAGGTTAAATCTAAATCCTCCACTAGATATGAGTCCTCTAGTGATGATTATGCTAGTAATGAGGAAGATAATTTGTGTACCCTTTTTGCCAACCTTAACATGGAACACAAGGAAAAATTAAATGAATTAATTAGTGCCATTCATGAAAAGGATGACCTTTTGGATTCCCAAGAGGACTTCCTAATTAAGGAAAATAAGAAACATGTTAAGGTTAAAAATGCTTATGCTCTAGAGATAGAAAAATGTGAGAAATTAACTAGTGAGCTAAGCACATGCCATGACACTATTGCCAACCTTAGAAATGAAAATGCTAATTTATTAGCTAAGGTTGATTCTCATGTTTGTAATGTCTCAACTTCCAATTCTAGAGATGATAATGATGATTTACTTGCTAGGATTGAAGAATTGAACATTCCACTCGCTAGCCTTAAAAATGAAAATGAAAAATTGCTTGCTAAGGCTAAAGATTTTGATGTTTGCAATATTACTATTTCTAACCTTAGAAGTGAAAATGACATATTACATGCTAAGGTTATAGAGTTAAAATCTTGCAAACCCTCTACATCTATTGTTGAGCATGTTTCTATTTGTGCTAGATGTAGAGATGTTGATATTAATGCTATTCATGATCACATGGCTTTAATTAAACAACAAAATGATCATATAGCTAAATTAGATGCTAAAATTGCCGAGCATAACTTAGAGAATGAAAAATTTAAATTTGCTCGTAGTATGCTTTATAATGGGAGATGCCCTGACATTAAGGATGGCATTGGCTTCCAAAGGGGAGACAATGTCAAAATTAATGCCCCTCCTAAGAAATTGTCAAACTTTGTTAAGGGCAAGGCTCCCATGCCTCAGGATAACGAGGGTTACATTTTATACCCTGCCGGTTATCCCGAGAGCAAAATTAGAAGAATTCATTCTAGGAAGTCTCACTCTAGCCCTAATCATGCATTTATGTATAAGGGTGAGACATCTAGCTCTAGGCAACCAACCCGTGCTAAGTTGCCTAAAAGGAGAACTCCTAATGCATCAAATGATCATGACATTTCATTCAAAACCTTTGATGCATCATATGTTTTAACTAACAAATCCGGCAAGGTAGTTGCCAAGTTTGTTGAGGGCAAACACAAGGGCTCCAAGAATTGTGTTTGGGTACCCAAAGTTCTTGTTTCTAATGCCAAAGTACCCAAAACCGTTTGGGTACCTAAAGTCAAGAACTAAAATTGTTTTGTAGGTTTATGCATCCGGGGGCTCAAGTTGGATCATCGATAGCGGGTGCACAAACCACATGACAGGGGAGAAAAAGATGTTCTCCTCCTACGAGAAAAACCAAGATCCCCAACGAGCTATCACATTCGGGGATGGAAACCAAGGTTTGGTCAAAGGATTGGGTAAAATTGCTATATCTCCTGACCATTCTATTTCTAATGTTTTTCTTGTAGATTCATTAGATTACAATTTGCTTTCCGTATCTCAATTATGCAAAATGGGCTACAACTGTCTTTTCACTGATGTAGGTGTCACTGTCTTTAGAAGAAGTGATGATTCAATAGCATTTAAGGGAGTGTTAGAGGGTCAGCTATACTTGGTAGATTTTGATAGAGCTGAACTCGACACTTGCTTAATTGCTAAGACTAACATGGGTTGGCTCTGGCACCGCCGACTAGCCCATGTTGGGATGAAGAATCTTCATAAGCTTCTAAAGGGAGAGCACATTTTAGGACTAACCAATGTTCATTTTGAGAAAGACAGGATTTGTAGCGCATGCCAAGCAGGAAAGCAAGTTGGAGCCCATCATCCACACAAGAACATCATGACGACCGACAGGCCGCTTGAGCTACTCCACATGGATCTATTCGGCCCGATTGCTTACATAAGCATCGACGGGAGTAAGTATTGTCTTGTAATAGTGGATGATTATTCTCGCTTCACTTGGGTATTCTTTTTGCAGGAAAAATCTCAAACCCAAGAAACCTTAAAGGGATTCTTGAGACGAGCTCAAAATGAGTTCAGCTTAAGGATCAAGAAAACTAGAAGCGACAACGGGACGGAGTTCAAGAACTCACAAATTGAAGGTTTCCTTGAGGAGGAGGGCATCAAGCATGAGTTCTCTTCTCCCTACACGCCACAACAAAATGGTGTAGTGGAGAGGAAGAATAGAACTCTATTGGACATGGCAAGAGCCATGCTTGATGAATACAAGACTTCGGATCGGTTTTGGGCCGAAGCGGTCAACACCGCTTGCTACGCCATCAACCGGTTATATCTTCACCGAATCCTCAAGAAGACATCTTATGAACTCCTAACCGGTAAAAAGCCCAATATTTCATATTTTAGAGTCTTTGGTAGCAAATGTTTCATTCTTGTTAAAAGAGGTAGAAAATCTAAATTTGCTCCTAAGACTGTAGAAGGCTTTTTATTAGGATATGATTCAAACACAAGGGCATATAGAGTCTTTAACAAGTCCACTAGACAAGTTGAAGTTTCTTGTGACGTTGTGTTTGATGAGACTAACGGCTCTCAAGTAGAGCAAGTTGATCTTGATGAGATAGGTAATGAAGAGGCTCCATGCATCGCGCTAAGGAACATGTCCCTTGGGGATGTGTGTCCTAGGGAATCCGAAGAGCCTCCAAATGCACAAGATCAACCATCCTCCTCCACGCAAGCATCTTCACCGACTCAAAATGAGGATGAAGCTCAAGTTGATGAAATAGAAGATCAAGCAAATGAGCCACCTCAAGATGACGACAATGATCAAGGTGGAGATGCAAATGATCAAGACAAGGAGGATGAAGAACAAAGGCCGCCACACCCAAGAGTCCACCAAGCAATCCAACGAGATCACCCCGTCGACACCATCCTCGGCGACATTCATAAGGGGGTAACTACTAGATCTCGTGTTGCACATTTTTGTGAGCATTACTCTTTTGTTTCCTCTATTGAGCCACACAAGGTAGAGGAAGCACTACAAGATTCGGATTGGGTGGTGGCGATGCAAGAGGAGCTCAACAACTTCACTAGGAATGAGGTATGGCATTTAGTTCCACGTCCTAATCAAAATGTTGTAGGAACCAAATGGGTCTTCCGCAACAAGCAAGATGAGCATGGTGTGGTGACAAGGAACAAAGCTCGACTTGTGGCCCAGGGATACTCCCAAGTCGAAGGTTTGGATTTCGGTGAAACCTATGCACCCGTAGCTAGGCTTGAGTCAATTCGTATATTATTAGCCAATGCTACTTACCATGGCTTTAAGCTTTATCAAATGGACGTGAAAAGTGCCTTCCTCAATGGACCAATCAAGGAAGAGGTCTATGTTGAGCAACCTCCCGGCTTTGAAGATAGTGAGTATCCTCACCATGTCTATAAACTCTCTAAGGCGCTTTATGGGCTCAAGCAAGCCCCAAGAGCATGGTATGAATGCCTTAGAGATTTCCTTATCGCTAATGGCTTCAAAGTTGGAAAGGCCGATCCTACCTTATTCACTAAAACTCTTGAAAATGATCTGTTTGTATGCCAAATTTATGTTGATATTATATTTGGGTCTACTAACGAGTCTACATGTGAAGAATTTAGTAGGATCGTGACACAAAAGTTCGAGATGTCTATGATGGGGGAGCTGAAGTATTTCTTGGGATTTCAAGTGAAGCAACTCCAAGAGGGCACCTTCATTAGCCAAACGAAGTATACTCAAGACATTCTAAGCAAGTTTGGAATGAAGGATGCCAAACCCATCAAGACACCCATGGGATCTAATGGGCATCTCGACCTCGACACGGGAGGTAAGTCCGTGGATCAAAAAGTATACCGGTCGATGATAGGTTCGTTACTCTATTTATGTGCTTCTCGACCGGATATTATGCTTTCCGTATGCATGTGTGCAAGATTCCAAGCCGACCCTAAGGAAGCTCACCTTACGGCCGTAAAACGAATCTTGAGATATTTGGCTTTCACTCCTAAGTTTGGGCTTTGGTATCCTAGGGGATCCACATTTGATTTGATTGGTTATTCGGATGCCGATTGGGCGGGGTGCAAAATCAATAGGAAGAGCACATCGGGGACTTGCCAGTTCTTGGGAAGATCCTTGGTGTCTTGGGCTTCAAAGAAGCAAAATTCGGTCGCTCTTTCCACCGCCGAAGCCGAGTACATTGCCGCAGGCCATTGTTGCGCGCAATTGCTTTGGATGAGGCAAACCCTGCGGGACTACGGTTACAAATTAACCAAAGTCCCTTTGCTATGTGATAATGAGAGTGCAATCAAGATGGCGAATAATCCCGTCGAGCATAGCCGCACTAAACACATAGCCATTCGGTATCATTTTCTTAGGGATCACCAACAAAAGGGAGATATCGAGATTTCTTACATTAACACTAAAGATCAATTAGCCGATATCTTTACCAAGCCTCTTGTTGAACAAACTTTTAACAAACTTAGGCATGAGCTCAATATTCTTGATTCGCGCAATTTCTTTTGCTAAATTGCACACATAGCTCATTTGTATACCTTTGATCATGTCTCTTTCATAAGCTATGACTAATGTGTTTTTCAAGTCTATTCCAAACCAAGTCATAGGTATATTGAAAGGGAATTGGAGTCTTCGGCGAAGACAAAGGCTTCCACTCCGTAACTCATCCTTCGTCGTCACTCCAAGCAACTCTCCATTTCTGGGGGAGAAAGCATGAGCACCAAGCAAAAGGACTCCGTCTTTGGTATAATCTTCACTCATTTATTTATTACCAAAGGGGGAGAGAGTAATTCTTAGGGCTCTAATGATTCCGTTTTTGGCGATTCATGCCAAAGGGGGAGAAAGTATGAGCCCAAAGCAAAAGAACCGCACCACCACCTAATTTTAAAATTGGAGATTTTCAATTGGTAAATTTCAAATTGGTATCTTATTGTGTTCAAAAGAGGAAGAAAGCAGTGTTTCAAAAATGATATATCAAAACCCTCTTGAACACTAAGAGGAGGATCTCATTTAGGGGGAGTTTTGTTTAGTCAAAGGAAAAGCATTTGAAACAGGGGGAGAAAACTTCAAATCTTGAAAATGCTTCGTAAAATCTTATTCATTTACCTTTGACTATTTGCAAAAGAACTTTGAAAAGGATTTACAAAAGAGTTTGCAAAAACAAAACATGTGGTGCAAGCGTGGTCCAAAATGTTAAAAACAAAGAAACAATCCATGCATATCTTGTAAGTATTTATATTGGCTCAACTCCAAGCAACCTTTGCACTTACATTATGCAAACTAGTTCAATTATGCACTTCTATATTTGCTTTGGTTTGTGTTGGCATCAATCCCCAAAAAGGGGGAGATTGAAAGGGAATTAGGCTTACACCTAGTTCCTAAATAATTTTGGTGGTTGAATTGCCCAACACAAATAATTGGACTAACTAGTTTGCTCTAGTGTATAAGTTATACAGGTGCCAAAGATTCACACTTAGCCAATAAAAAGACCAAGTATTGGGTTCAACACAAGAGCAAAGGGACAACCGAAGGCACCTCTGGTCTGGCGCACCGGACTGTCCGGTGTGCCACCGGACAGTGTCCGGTGGCCGGTGCACCACCGGACATGTCCGGTGCATCAGAGGACTCCAACTCAAACTCGTCACCTTCGGGAAAATCCAGAGGCGACTCCGCTATAATTCACCGGACTGTCCGGTGTACACCGGACAGTGTCCGGTGCTCCAAGGAACGGGGCCTCAGGAACTCGCCAGCTTCGGGAAACTGCAACGGCTGCTCCGCTATAATTCACCGGACATGTCCGGTGTACACCGGACTGTCCGGTGTAACAGCGAGGCAACGACTATTTCGGCGCCAACGGCTACCTGCAGCGCATTTATTGCGCGCCAGCACGCGCAGAAGTCAGGCGTGCCCATACTGGCGCACCGGACACTCTATAGTACATGTCCGGTGCGCCACCGGACATCCAGGCGGGCCCAGAAGTCAGTGCTCCAACGGTCAGAACCCAACGGCCTTGGTGACGTGGCTGGCGCACCGGACATGTCCGGTGTGCACCGGACTGTCCGGTGCACCATGCGACAGACAGCCCCACCAAACGGCTAGTTTGGTGGTTGGGGCTATAAATACCCCCAACCACCCCACATTCAAGTAATCCAAGTTTTCCACTTCTCAACCACTTACAAGAGCTAGGCATTCAATTCTAGACACACCAAAGAGATCAAATCCTCTCCAATTCCACACAAGGCTTTAGTGATTAGCGAGAGAGATTTGTCGTGTTCTTTTGAGCTCTTGCGCTTGGATTGCTTCTTTTCTTTCTCACTTGTTCTTGTGATCAAAACTCCATTGTAATCAAGGCAAGAGGCATCAATTGTGTGGTGGCCCTTGCGGGAAAGTTTTGTTCCCGGTTTTGATTTGAGAAGAGAAGCTCACTCGGTCGGAGGGACCGTTTGAGAGAGGGTAAGGGTTGAAAGAGACCCGGCCTTTGTGGCCTCCTCAACGGGGAGTAGGTTTGCGAGAACCGAACCTCGGTAAAACAAATCCGCGTGTCACACTTCTCATTTGCTTGCGATTTGTTTTCATCCTCTCTTGCGGACTCGATTATATTACTAACGCTAACCCGGCTTGTAGTTGTGTTTATATTTGTAAATTTCAGTTTCGCCCTATTCACCCCCTCTCTAGGCGACTATCAATATCCCCTGTCTATAGTGAAGATTGGAGAACTGAAATCATCTCTTTCCTTCAGGGTAATTTTCTTTCAGATGACGAAGCTTATAACAGGAGGATAGAAGCAAGAGCTCGACCATATGTCATAATAGAAGGGGAACTATACAAGCGAGGGGTCTGTTCCCCGTTGCTCAAGTGTTTATCCAGATCCGAAGGCATGGAATTGATGAAGGAAATACACGCAGGCCTGTGTGGATCTCACATTGGATCTAGGCCTTTGCTTGGGAAAGTTTTTCGTCAAGGATTTTATTGGCCAAAGGCAGCTTCGGATGCAGCGGATTTAGTCCAAAAGTGCGAAGGTTGTCAGAAATGTGCAAGAGATCAAAAAACAACCTTCGTCTTTAACTCAATTAATACAACCCACTTGGTCGTTGCAAAGGTGGGGCCTTGATTTGCTAGGCCCATTACCACCAGCACAGGGGAACTTAAGATATGTGGTAGTGGCAGTGGAATATTTTTCCAAGTGGATTGAGGCAAAGCCCTTAGCCACAATAACTTCATTTACTATTCAAAAGTTTTTCTGGCAAAACATTGTTTGTCGCTTCGGAGTGCCGAAGGCCATTAATGTGGACAATGGGACACAGTTTGATTCTGAAGCCTTCAGAGAATTTTGTGATCAAATTGGCACAAAAATCCATTTTGCATCAGTCCGACATCCAGAGTCAAATGGACTTGTCGAAAGAGCTAATAGGATCATAATGACAGGAATAATGAAGTCAATCTTCAATCAGCCCAGGGGAAAGTGGCCAGACGAGTTAATCAAAGTGGTGTGGAGCCATAACACAACCATGTCAAGATCAACAGGTTTTACGCCCTTCAAACTATTGTTTGGTGACGAAGCAATAACCCCGGAGGAGGCCAAAGCAGGATCAATAAGAATAGTAGCTTCGGCAGAAGGCGAAGACGAAGCTGATTGCTCTGTAGAAAAAGATGCTATAGAAGGGATCAGACTTCAAGCTGTGGAAAACATCAATAAGTATCAAGCTGAAACAATAAAATGGCGTGACAGAAAGGTCAAGCTGAAGAACATTGAACCAGGACACTTGGTACTTCGAAGAGTAGCCAACCCTGAGACAGTAGGCAAATTACAGCTGAAGTGGGAAGGCCCCTTTTTGGTAGTATCTTCGTCAAGACCCGGTTCCTACAGATTGAAGGATATGGACGACAACGACATTCCTAGATCATGGAATGCGGATGAGCTTCGGCGATATTATGTTTAGCTTGATGTAATTTTTTCTATTCTTTTTTGTGGCACCCTTTTCCTTTCCAAAGGGGGAGAAAGGTTTTTAATGGGGCCACAACATGTAATTTTCCTTATTTCAATTCTATGAGAGTGATATCCCCCAAAAATTTAAATGTAAATGCAAAGGAAAAAAGAAAAGGAAACAGGGAGAAGCTCAAAAGTCGTTCCTCAGGGAATGCAGAGCTTACAGCGAAAAATAAACGCTGATTCCGCTGAAAGTAAAAGGCGAAGAAGCTCCTAAGGGAGGCTTACAGCGAAAAATAAACGCTGATTCCGCTGAAAGTAAAAGGTGAAGAAGCTCCCAAGGGAGGCTTACAGCGAAAAGTCAACGCTGATACACCAAAAAGTAAACGGTGAAGCCGAAAAGTAAACGACAAAAATATTTGAATCATTCCTAAGGGGATGAAGGGCTGTGATTATGGTTTTTGAACATGTGTCCCAATATTCATTTGCACAATACATTTCATCATGTCATTTGCATTCATAAACATTCATTTAGACATATATAGAATCATCATCATACCACACAAAAAAGACAGGTGCTTCAGCAATGAGGAAAAACTTCGAAGGAAAAATTTTTATGCTTCATTGTGTATGAAAAGAAGGGAAGGTGTTTTTCGCCTTCGGCTCAAAAGAGAAGTTTCGTCCACAGCAAAGCAGATTGTACACAGATAGCAGAAACAAAATATATTACAAGGTATGTACAAATTTACATGAGTTGTTCCATAACTATATTACAAAAGTTTCTCCAGAATTTTTGCAGGAAAGTATATTGTAAGCAACTATCAAGCTTCAGGCTAGGCTTCGTCAAACTTCAGCTTCGTCATTCTTCAGCTTCGTCATCCTGCGTATATCAAACAGCAGAATAAGAAAGGTGCAAATTTCAAGGAGAAGGTAAAAGTAACAAATATAAGTTTCTTACCGGCTTAAGATGACTTCGAGCTTCGTCACCCGCCATTTTTCGCCCGCCACTTACCCAGATCTGGGTCATGAATCTATTTCCAATGCTTCGGGCCAGGCTTGGGATATCTATCAGATCTGATGCTGATAAGCTGAAGTTTGGTCTATTCACAATATTTCCATGCGTACAGCCAGCCTTCAGAAAAGCGGTAGCTATGCCCCGAGAAGCTACCAGGGCGCAGAAGTCGGCATGCCCACCAATAACTTCGTCAAGAGCATCAACCTCGCCTTCAATATATTCTAATGTGCTGGGCAGATTTTCAGCTGAAGGTGTAAATTTTTCAGAGCTGGCTCCGATAGAATGAAACACATCCTTCAGCCGCTGCACGCATCGGCTGCCGAAGCTTAGGCATTTCCCTTGAAGTTCCTTCAAGGATTTTTGCAAATTTGAATTTTTATCCATCTCAGTTTTAAGGCTTGCTTCAAGGTGTTTCTTTTCTTGCTCAAATTTTTCTGATTGTTTCAGCAATTCATTCTTTAAGCTGTCGTTCTCTGCTTGGACTTCAGCCAAGGAGCCTTCTATAGACTGGATAACAAAGTCTTTCTTTTCTAATACACCTTCGTGCTCTTTAACCATGATTTCAAGGTCTTGGATGGTGAAGTCCTTTTTCAGATCAGCTTCGTAATTTTCAACTTTTTCAGCCAAATCTTGGATGATGGCTTTGTTCTTCTTGTGTTCGAGATCTTGTTGCATTTTTAGAACCTTACTTAACAATATGCTCTGTCAAAACAATCTTTGTTAAAAACGACCTAAATAATAATAATAATAATAAAATAACAATAATATTTGTTACCTTAAAATTAGCATAAAGTAAGCTTCCGGCGATATGGTGTCGTTGGTAGCGGCAGAGGTCCGCTTCTAGCTTCGGCAGGCCAATGCTTTTGGAGAGGGTTCTAACAATTTTAGCTTCGCTGCGGTTTTGAAGGCATCTCAGCTTTCCTTCATTAACCCCACCAAACAGTGTAGCCCCTGGCTTATATCCGCAGGATATGTCATATTTTTTAAGCTCTTCTTTTTCAGCATCTGTCAATTCTTGCCCAAGTAAATCTTGAAAGTTAAAATCTCTTTCTTCCAAAATGTCTTCAACTTGCTTTTTCCCCTTTTCAGTAGCTGTGCTCGCTGCAGCCACAACAGCTTCTTCCTCAGCCATTTTCAGGAGTATATTATCAATAACTTCAAGTGTGTCTTCCAGGTTCGGATCTTCTGTGGCCCCGGTTTCGGCCCCGGTAGCTTCGGCTGCGCCGGTTTCAGCTTCGGGGGCTTCCACTCTGGTGGCTTCGGCTCCGGCGCCTTTGGCTTCGGCGGTCTCGACAAAAGCAACTTTTGACGCTGTCGCCGGTGGCGGCGTCTGATGAATCACATCTGCTATCTGAATAATTCTTCGTTTTTTCGGCAGTGCAGAACCTTCTTCTACCGAAGCTGCTTTGTCCTTCTGAAAAAACTTCGTCAGTTCTGGCGCCAGCGGACTTAGCTTGACAGGCAAGGGTTCAGTCATTACCTTCATAATCTCTTCTACATCGGCAGCAGAAGGCGTTGCAGGAGTATCTTCTTCTCGAACCAACGTTTTTGGTTCTGGAGATGCAGTTTTCTCTTTCTTGCAGCAGCCACCTTCGGCTCAGGGCTCAACTTTTCAGGACTCAGTTTTTCAGAAATCTCCTTTTTCTTTTTGGCCACTTTGGTGCTCTCTTCGTCAACAGCGCTGGCAATTCTTTTTCTCTTCGGGCCGCCAGCATCTCCGCCCAATCACCCATAGTCAGGATATTCGAAGCCTATAGCATCAAGTACTCTGTTTAGCCTTCGTTTCGGCCGGGTGCCGAAGGCTGCTGTCATCAAGTGGTCTTCTTTTTTTAGAGTAATTTCCAAGAATTTCAGTACTCATTATTTCGATTGTATCGAGCCATTCTTGGCAGGGTGCTTTAAAATATTTCTTGAACTTATAATGGTAGGGTAGTCGGACAAGCTCCCCCTCTTTCTTCTCCCCTGTAAGCTTCGGCATAGTCCACTCCTTCATAGTTGGAAATACTCTGAAGGCCAGAAATTCCTGCACTAAATCTCTAGTGCCAATGTGCTCTGCAATAGTCCTGAATTCAGCCAGCGCGATCCGGGTTGGACCTTCTGCTGTCATATTGCATCGGGGTCTGGTTTCTCCGAAGATCAGTTCAAGTGGACTCTGTACCAGTTTTTCCTTGTCATCGTCAACTTTGACGTAGAACCATTCTGATTTCCAGCCTGCCGGCCACTTGCTTCGGTAGCTGATCACAGGAAATTTTGTGGTTTTCCGATAGGCAAAATTATAACAACCAAAATTTTCGTGTAACCCATCCTCTCTGGCCTTGGTTTGGTAATGTAGCTCGTGTACCCGGCAGAAACCTTCGGCAAATGCCTCCACCGCCTGGCTTCGGAGAGCCCAGATATAAACACTAAGCCTAACAATGGCGTTAGGAGTCAGTTGGTGAAAATAGATCCCAAACTTTTGTAGCACATCAGCAATCATCCTATTCAAAGGAAATCTCAAGCCAGCTTTAAGAAAACTCTTGAAAATCACTATTTCATCCTTCTCTGGCTTCGGGGTAGTTTCCTCTCCACCGAAGCGAATCAGCTTTTTCTCATCTTCGCTGAAGTAGCCCGACTTCACGATCTTGGGAAAATCAGCCTTGGAGATATTCGACTTTCCGAAGTCCGGATGGCTAGGCTTGCTCGGTACTGTGATATTGTAATCACCGTCAGAATCAGCCTCCTCAATATCTCCTTGTTCTGCTTCGGCAGCGGGAACTTCTTCCGACGTCACCAATCCAGATCGCTGCATTGCTTCCGAGATAGGAACAGTCTCCACACCTTCGGCTTCGTCTCCCTCACGCTCAACTCTAGCAGTAGAGCGCACTCTGGCCATTTAATTTTGAATTTCTTGAAAGATTTCTTAGAAATTAATAACCTTTTCTTCCGAAGCTCTCCTTCTGACGAAGCAAACGCCAAACAGGAGCTTCGTTTGAATGCGAAAGTCAAGCTTCGGCTATGGTTAAAATTTTTGGCAGCAAAACAGTGCAATAGCAATGAATGCTGTGGTAACTTCATACCTACCTGTCTGTTTATATAATGCTGCAGGTAAGAAGGTGAATCGTCAGGATTTTTACACCAGGCAAACAGTTGCTCGCACCCGCTGCGCGGTGGGCCGCAAAAACCAAATAGTGAACCTGCACTGTGGGACTGCTCTGCGCTCAGAAACTGTATCGTTTCTCGACAACGAGCTCAGGGAAGGTGTTTTTCGGACCTTCGGCTTCCTGAAGCCTAAGAGACTTTTTTCACGGATCAAGCTCGTTACGAAAAACGATCTAGCACCGCGAAGGGGCTACTGTTGGGACCATGCTTTGTCGCCGAAGGTCCTGCAGAAAGAAACAGCTTCGGCTGAAGCTGCTCGTACGTGATGCCGAAGGTGCCATTTCGTGAAGCTTCGGAATTACAAACCGACTTAAAGATAGAATGACCTTTTAGTCCATAAGAGTCCGAGTCATTGTTGTAAACTTTTATGAGGGGTACGATTGTAATTCCTCACGGGCTGTGTCCTGTGCCTATAAATAGTGAACAATATTCCTTTACTGTTCACGCATTCCTGTAATTGCTAACGCATCACTCGGGAATTATTGTTCGTCAAGGCAAAGGTATAAATGTACCTAATCATTGTGTTTAAATATCTTAAATTCATATAATAATATACGTGAATGATGTTATTTATTTTCAATGCATTATCTTTAATATTTTATGTTTTACCTTACTTTGTATTATCTCTATAAGTTTAATTACGAAGGTGAAACCTTCGTAATATTATGTTTGTGACCTTTGTCCGAAGTTCATTTGATCCTTGTGGAGATAATGCTTCGACGCACGAAGGGCATTGATATTTAACATTTTATGTTGCCTTGTTCTTAATTCATAGCATTTGAGAGCAAGTCCCCAACACCGAGGGATCCAACGCTTCGCCCATCTCCAGTCGCGGCGAAGACTCCGCCGTGGCCACATCTAACGCAACAAAATAATCCAAATCTTCATCCGAAGGCTCCTCAGTCCAGGAAAACGGGCTCTCAAACTCGCCACCATCAGACGAAAAAGACCCAGATTCAAAACCAGAAAAACTATCATTAGCAGGCACTGCGTTCGCGGCCGCCACAAAATTAATACCATCAGTAGGGGTTGCTTGCGTAGGCCCAGACGTCGGAACCTGCGCAACAACCGAGTTTCAGTATTACAAAAACAAAACCCCACACCCAACGCCTCTAAGTCTATTCCGCCACCTGCGCAGTGTCGGTCGACGCTGCAGGGTCTTCGGAAACCGGCGCGGCCGCCACCGAAGTATCTTCAGGCAACGCGGCGGCGGTCACAGGGTCGTCCTCACCAATGCCAGTTGGCGGCGCCGGCTGGTCCTTAGCCCCCGCCCTCGCGCCCTCCGCCAATAGGTTCGCGCTCTCCAGTTCACCAAAGTCTTCGACCGCCTCATCATTCGCCATCTACAAAAATAGCACAAACATCATTAAATTTTCTTAAAAATCAAATAAAATAACAACAATCCGTACCTGCTCCATCGCCAGGTTAGACCTTTCCCGGACAGTGTCGCGGCCGTGAGGGCCCCACATCCTATCATAAAGCGCCACAGCGGACCGCTTTAGCACCGCATCCTCAACCTGGAAGATCTCGCGATCTAAGTCTTCATCGGACCAATCGAAGACTTCAAAATGCCTACATCCCTCACAGGACAAGGCATTCACAGCCCCCTCACAGGTGATGAGCGAAGCGAAGGACATGAGACCCGTCACGATCGACGGAAGCACCTCCGGCTCCTCCTGCAACCACCCGAGAAAGCGAAGGCCCATCTTCTTGCCAGATGCATCAAAGGGGGCCGTACGCGCACCAAGTTGTCGGTACGCGTCCACGAGCAATGCACACGCTCGGTCCACCCCTGTGCGGGTAGAGGCCTCCGCCTTGTCCAGATAGCCACGAAGGCTCCTGTGGTTCGCCTCCGCCTCCGCAGCACGTTGGAGGGCAAGGCTAGCCTCGGTGCGTGCAAGTTTAGCTTCGGCGCGCGCAGCCTAGGCATCCATGCAGGCCTTGTCAGCGTCCTCCTTCTCTGCGGCCAGCCGGTGGCCAAGTTCCTCCTTTTCGGCCTCCGCCGCTAACAGATTGTCCATCAGATTGCGGCTCTTGCTTTCTGCGGCTGACTTGTCCCGCATAGCCTCAGTGAGCTGCATCCGGAGGCGCTCATTCCTCCCTTCGAGTCGCCGCCTCTCGACAGCGAACTCCGAGGTCAGGGCCTCGGACGCAATCCGCTCGGCGAAGGCGGCCGCCTAGCATCAACCACCGTCAAATTCGAAGTCATTAAAAAAACACACTGCCGAAGACAACTTACATGCTTCAGTTGCTGCGCAACTGAGCCTGCCACATCCTTAGCGGCGGCGGCCAAAGAGATCTCGCCACTGGCGCAAAACTGGGCCCACGAGTCCTGCGCAGACCCCGTCGCACCAGTCACCACGATGACTGGCCCAGCCGCCACAGATGCTGGGGCAACAGCCAGTTGCCCAACATCCAACCCTGCACCATTCTCGTCAAAAACCTAATCCAAAAAAAATACTCACTAGCAAGTCTCTGTCCTGTATGCGCGTCGAATATCGAGACACCGCCCAGAAGATTGTCATCCACAGAAATATCCATGGAGGCTCTGACACTGCCCACCTCCGTCTCAGCAGCACGCGGCGGCGACAGAGGCCTTCGCTCCTGCACGGGCACGGCAGGGAGCGGATTGCTGGGGCCGGGGGTGGCGGACTTCGCACCCAATGGAGGCTTGCTGGTGCCAGGGGCGGCAGACTTCATGACCCCTTGAGCCATCTTGACCTCACAGCGCGGGTCCTCGACCCTAGCAAACGCCCGACGCTTCCACGACGCGTCTTGGCGATCCTTTTCCACCACTACTGACACAACAGCAGCAACATTCCGCCCGTAAGGAAAAATCCTCATCTCACGAGCTAATTGATAAGTACGAATGTCCTCGTCGGCCGCCCGGGGGATCGGAACATTCCTAGGCCACCAACCCCCGGTAACCTTCAGCATTCGCACGAAAGATTCCGAGAGCTCGAGCGAAGACATCCTCTCCCTGGGGGCCGCGCAAGTTTCCAATAAATCCACAGCAAAACGATCGGAGACCCCCAACCCATCAGCTGCAGTACCTAGTTTCCTCTTTTTTGTGGCCGCAGCTGGCACAGCTCCCCGCGAAGGGCCTTCGTCGACCGCTGTTGCCGCCCTTTTTCCCCGGCGGTCGACAACAACAGCATCGTCGTCTCCCGGATAACCGCCATATGGCAGACGATTCAACTCAAAAACGCGGTTCAAACGAACATTAGAACCGCGAATATCCCAACTACGCAAGGTCTCCGTCCTCGGCACGTATCGCCCTAGAATCCTCGTGGCCTCGGCCTCCACCTCACGCACAAACCCGTCCGGGTTCCGGCCCCGCAAATCCAAGGCGAAGGCAGGACTTCGCACCAACTGATCGCCCAAGGACAACATCCGACGGGGGCACACTTCGCCAAGCACCCAGCCGTGCGCCAAGGGCCATACTCCATATCCAATGAATTCCTCAACCAGATCGCACCCGCTACTCATGCGGGCAGCGCACCGAAGGGCCCCTTCATCCTCATCGTCCTCCGCCACCTCGAACGGTGGGAACGCCACGTAGCAATGAGAGCACATAATGGCTGCAGGGAGCCCAGGGAGATCTTTGACTTCCCCATCAGAGACATAAAACCAAAAGTCCCACCAGTTGCCCCACTTGTTCCGAGCACAACGGAGTATTTCCACAACTTCCGTCGAAGTCTTTCCAGTCCTCGGCGTGAAGGTGCACGATCCAAATTGTGCAATCTTATTTCCTATTTTCTTCTTTTGCCAGTGCAGACAATAGTTCTTGGCGAAGACTTCCACAGACGGCTGACCGCCGTACGAAGCAAACGCCCAAACATACTTCGCCAGGGCAACCACGGCGTTAGGTGTCAACTGGTGGACCTGCACGTCGAACCTCCGCAAAACCTCCGCCACGAAACGATGCGCCGAGAGACGAAGGCCGGCAATGAAAAATGCCTCGAACACAACCAATTCGCCCTCAGGCTCAGGGATCTCCTCGGCGCCCGAAACCCGCCCGACACCATCACCGAAGTATCCAAGCTGCTGCATCTCCTACACACGAACCGAGGAGATGCTCGAAGTGCCGAACTCCACGGTGTGGCCCGGCTGCAACTCCGTCGCCACCAAATCACTCAGGGTATCCTCGGACGACGTATCGGCCGACGACGCACTCGCAGCAGATGAGGAAGAAGACATTGCTACGTACCGTCGGCGGCGGCGTGCGGTCTGCTTGACACGGGCCAGACTTCCGAAGCCGAAGAGCAAGGAGGACAGGCGAGCGGCTTGCAAAAATTAGGGTTTCTACGGCGCACGCAAGGGTAAGAAACAGTCCCGGCCGCGCCCGCCTTTTTATAGACAGGGCGCGGCGCTTCGGGAAACACGCAAGGCGCGACGCTTTGGGAAACACGCAGTCCAACACTAACACGTCCATCAACGGTCACATTTCAAAAACCCCCGTGGGACCACTTCGAGCGAGGGCAGCGTCTCCACCATCTAGCGACATCTTCGGCACCAGATGACTTAGTCGAACTGGTCCCTCGGAGGGCAAATGTTGGGACGAAGGAGAACACGCTACCCTTCGCTCTTTGCCTTCGTCGCCTCCCTACAACGACGAAGACCACATTCACAGAGCGCACCCGAGCAAGCCGAGGGCGCTGATTGGATGAAGATCGGCGCGGTCCCCCTTCGTCCTCTCCGTTGCAAGACGAAGGCTCTGTCGAAGCCTACTGGTCCCACGTCCTCACTGCGTCGGGAGGCCCAAGTGGGATTCGGCCCACTATAACGGGCCCCGCGCGGATAAACATATTACGGGTCGCGTCTGTAATAGCCTTTTCCGTAATGACGGTCTGTAACCTACTCTCGTGAGAATATTCTGGGGATAGACCGGGTACTCGAGGGCATAAACGTATTTGACAAAAGACGGGTGGTCACTCGAGTGCCTATAAATACCCCCGTACAGTGCCCTTGAGAGGCCAGATTAACAGAGCTATTACCATCCCACGCTAAACTTTGCATTCACTCTTTCCACTTTCCCGTTGGATCTACTCGCCAAGGAGAGCAAGTTCCAACAGTTATCTCACTGAGTCACCGGGTAGTGGGTTCGAAGCAGTCTCTCCGCATTTGTGAGGGAAAGGCTTGCTTCAGTTTAGCATTTCCTCAAACCCCATACATGTGGAAACCTTTGGCACTGGGTTTGTTCTTTATCCGCAGCCGCAGTAGTATATCTTGTTAAGTATAAACATATTCAGATTATTAAAGTAGACTGGACATGCAAGAGATCTAAGTAGAATCTTCCTTCACAAATTATATTTTCTAAAGTACTGTAGTCATCTGAAATCAGAATGTAGGGCACATGATACATTTTTCATCATTTCATCTCAGTGTGTTCAGTGGACCATTACATATCATTTTTTTGCGAGACCATTGCATATCATTATCTGCACTACAATCACAACATAAGGACAGATTCCCCCTATCAGCAAAGCAATCTGAATAGTATAGCATTGTATCTTTCACCAGTAATCTCCACAGGTGCAAGCTCCTTCTGTAATTAGATGAAAGCGATTTTTGTCTCTGAGGGATATCTCCCTTCCATAAACTTTTGAGACAAACTTTGCAAAATTGTGGCAGTCAACACAGATGCGAAGATTCTTCATAACCTGGATGGTCAAGTCTGAAGGAGTACTCATCAGTCCAAAAGTTATGGCCAGCTTCTCACTGTGCCCAAGAAGCATGCGTTCTTTCTGCTCATCATCAACATCATGAAGTACACAGCTCAGATCAGGAACAAAACCAGCCGCTTTAATAGCAGCATATATCTCATTAATCTTAACATTTATATCTTCCTTCCTGGGGTGGAAACGCTCACTAGAGTGGAAGGTATGAATAACCTTGTCAAGAATCATCCAGCTCCGCCCAGGTTCTTTTATCACAGTCTTCTTTAACATTAACTTTCTCAGTCTGAAAACATCTTTCCACATCCGAGCAGCAGCATAAATGTTAGAAAGGATCACATAATTGCCAGCATTTTCCGGTTCAATGTCAAAAAGCTTCTGCGCAACAAACTCACCGACATGAACATTAGCATGAACTCTACAAGCACCAAGCAATGAACCCCAAATTGCTCGAGTTGGTTGAAATGGCATCTTTTGTATCAAAAGTAGTGCCTTCTCAAGTTGTCCAGAACGTCCAAGAAGATCAATAACACATCCATAATGTTGAGTATTGAGGAGTGTGCTCTGCTCTTTAACTATATGATCGAACATATCAAGGCCCTCGTCAACCAGACCACCATGACTATAGCCCAACAAAACAGCCAATAGAGTAACACTGTCAGGCTTCACTTTATCACACATAAATCTGAAGAGCTGAACAACTTCATATGCCATGCCATGCCTTCCATATCCCATAAGCATAGCATTCCAGCTAACCACTGATCTCTCAGGCATATTGTCAAACACCCTTCGTGAGTATAACAGCTTGCCACATTTAGAGTACATGTCAATCAAAGAATTCTGCAAAGCCATGAAAAATGGCAACTCTCTACGAAGAATTAGCCCATGGACCTGCTTTCCATAATCCATAGAAGAAAGCCCAGACAATGCATTGAGAAGGACTGAGAACGTAACTTGATTGCATTGCATCCCTTCATTGTACAGCTGCCTGAACAAGTTCAGGGCTTCCTCATCAAGGCCCAGTCGGGTGTAGCCAGATAAAATGGTGGTATAGGAAACAACATCTCTTGCAGGAAGCATATCAAACACCCTCCGAGCTTCTTGGATATTCTCTGACCTGGCATACATGTCAAGAAGGGAACTCCCTACAAACATGTGTAACTCAAAATTTTTCTTGATGGCAAAAGCATGGACTTGCTTAATCTGGTGTTGGTGTATGCCTTGAGAGCCAGTACAGGAGGTAAGGACGGATGCCAAAGTGAATTCGTTAGGCTCGCATCCTGTCAGTTACAAGTAAAATTGATTACACATATGATATAATAAGTTAGAAAACATAGCATTGTATATACCATCCTAGAAGGATGTCAAAACTTTGGTGCGTCCTATAACAATGAACAAATTTGCAAACTTGATGGTCAATGGATATAATGTTGCAGAAGAAAAAACAGACATAACAGATTACTAGGACAGGCTTAACATATTGTTAGATAATGATACAATGATGACGGCAAAGCTATACAATTTAGTTCAAAGATAGTGGTGTGACACACATACCTATGGAAATAACAATAATGCATCAACAGAAGAAGTATATAACCAACAAATTTTCATAGAGAATAACTTCTTCTGACCAAGCAGATCATGCACCCAGTAGAGACATCGTGGAAATCAAAGTCAGTTTGGATACCAGATATGAATTATCGTGCCAAGCAGATTAGATAGCTTTATTCATCATACTTGCTCATTAGAGAATTAAACCAGTTGCATTGGAAATTAAGACCACTATGGTCCAAGGCCACATCATTATCTTATTTGGTCAGTTTGTTAGACAGATGACAAGAGCCTCTTTGGTGGCAATAGAATAGTAAAAGACAAGATTTAAGTGATCTACCAGCTCTGAGCATCATGATGAACAGATCCCAGGCCTCGGCAGGCCGTTCATTCTGAGAATATCCGGATATCATTGCCGTCCACGAGACCACGTTCCGCTCGGGCATTCCATCGAGCACGTTGTGTGCGTCCTCCAGCGCACCGCACCTAGCGTACATGATCACCAGCCGCGTCGCCAGGTACAGCGCCGGGCGGTACCCCGCGGTCACCATGCGCGCGTGCACCTGCCGCCCCTCGCGGAGCGCCCGCCTCCCGACACACTCCGTGATGGCGGCGTCGTAGTCGTGGAACCGCGCGGCGCCGGCACCGGGGAGCGCCGCCACAGCCGACGCGGAGCGGCGTGCGAAGCAGACCGCCGCTGCTAGCCGACGAAGGCCGCGCGCGGTGAGCATGAGAAGCGTGACGCCGTATCCGAGAGCCCACGCGCCGGCATTTCACTGACCACTTCGCGCGCGCGACGCCGCCGCTGCCCGCCGTCGTCGCACGGCCGGTCCTAGTATATTGGGCATTGGGGCTACGAGAAAACTAACACGGAGAGTCTCGTGAACACAAAATTGATGAAATTATCAAAAAAAAACAAATTCTACTCAGCACAATAGGTTCATTAAGACTTGTTTAGATGTACAGGGATTAAAGAAAATTGAGGGGCATATCTTGCTAGTTATTTTTAACTAGTAAGTGATCATGTGCCTCTCGATCCCCTCTAATACTCACGCATTAAAAACTCTTATGCCCTGTTTGTTTTTCTTCATTTTGATGAATTAGAATCTAACTAACGGATTATGCTATTTTTTTTAAAACATGACATTTCATAACTTTCCAAAATTTATATATAATGTTATCTCAAATTCATAGGGTGGGAGATAAAAAATGATTCTATAGATTTGTATGCAACTTTTCTAATATACAACTAATAGCACATTGTTCTATTTTCTAGTCTATAACATAAACAAATATATTACATATACAAATATATTAACTTAATTAGTTTGTGTTTAATTTATGATTATTAGAATGAAATTCAATTCCAACGAAAACGATGCCTTATCTTTTTATAAAATAACAAATATAAATTGTAGACATGGGTTCGGTACGCTGCACGACTCTTGGATAGTCTTCAGGACTGCAGAAATGGATGTTTGGATGCCAAATAGATCTCTTATGCTGGTCCGAATAGTGCAAAAGTCGGCCTCTCGTCTACATACTCGAGAATAGGGAATTCAGGCGTTCCAAGCTGTTCATCATTGGCATAGCCCACGACGGCTTTTTCCTTATGGGCCAAAGTGGCTTCAGGTGTGCGAGGAACACACCTCCCCCCGACACCTTTCCCTGTCGCCTCACTTAGTCACTCTCCTCTCGCTCACCTCTCCTCTTGTCGACATCGATGGTCGTTTCCTCCTCGAACTGCTTGAAGTTCTTACTTCATTGCACATGGTACTACATCAGATATAAGCTTGTCGTAATGCATCAGATCCCTCTTGTCGACATCGATGGTCGTTTCCTCCCCGAACTGCTTGAAGTTCTTACTTCATTGCACATGGTACTACATCAGATATAAGCTTGTCGTAATGCATCAGATCTAAGCTTTATTCATGTTTCATGCTCATTTACCAAGCCTTTGCACATCTCTACTACTTATTAAGGCTGCAAGAGTAGTCTGCCATTCTGTGTTCTGCCACCATTCCTGTTCTGCCATTCCCATTCTACCACCATTCGCATTCCTTGTTCTGCGTTTCTCATTCCCATGTTCTGTCATTCCCATTCCCCTCAAGGGGATTTGAACCCGTGACCTCTCAAGCAAAATGTGTGTTTATGTCTGCATCTATGACAGGAAACACATCTACTACATCTCTCACCAAGCTCACTTGCTACCCTTGCACAATGCGTAGTAGTAGATAAGTATTACCGAGATTCTTGAATTATATTTTTTGGATGGAGGTAATATTATTTAAAGAAGAGCTTTGCATGCAATTTCTTTTGTTTGAATAATGTTTTATACTTAAATTCCCTTTTTTGCATGCGTGACATTTATTCTTCGTAATATTTTTTCCATGGATCAGACTTGTGAGTCATTTTCATAAACCAACGCCAAGCATGAATCCATGTTTCTTACTTGAAACCCCGAACAAACACCATGAGCAGGAGGCACTCGTGTTGGCGTCGCTCATCAATGACGAGAAGAAGCTTGGCGACTGTCAGTTCGACCTCTAGAAGCAGTCCTACGTGGCCGCATGCGCCACTGTGTACGACAAGCTCCCGCGAAGCCGCCGCTTGGACGCGGTCTAGAGCAGTTGCACCGCGCTGTCCATCGTTAAGGAGGGGGGCCTCATGGTTGTCGCCAACGTCGACGACTCTCGGGTTGTTCTGGACACCGCATCCGACGACGATGCCATCACGCCGTCCAGCTCATCGTCACCTGAAGCCCAACCTGCCACGTAAGTCGCTACTGACCGGACATGAATTCTTGTGCGCTGGGACGATGGACGTTGCTGATGTTGTCTGAGTGTCCTCGAACATGATGTATGTAGTGGAGTAGCGCATCTGGTGGTGCAACAGCCAGGGGTACTACCTCGCTGATGAGCCCGGGGTGCACTTCGTTTGGCAGCTCAACCAAGAGTCATCGGTACTCGTCATGTCGCGCGCGTTCGACGACTACTATATCGAGGATTGTGGCGTTATCTTGGCGCCGGAGGTGACACAGAGGAGGATCGACAACAGTGACCAGTTCGTCATCCTCGCCACCGTCAGGGTAGCTTTCGTGCACGCATGCCTTTAATTCTCTTTGCAAACACACACTTGCCTTTTTGTTTAAGCAAGAGCGTATGGTGGTGCATGTCTGATGACTAATGATGTACGAGGGAATTTCTTCTGGCATGTGTGGAACATGCTCTCCAATGATGAGACCATACAAATCGTGGCATATATCAAAGTCTGCATGATACTGATGGTTGCAATATAGTGGTGAAACAACTAGATTAAAATAACAAAATTTATGTATGGCTTGGATCATAAATTGATTATGAAACATTTTCCCATAACAGTATAACACACATTTTGTATATAAGTTATCGTAGTATACTGGTATTATATATTCCCGTTGCAACGCACGAGCACTTAGCTAGTGATCAATGATGAACTATTACCTTTCTCGTCACATGGCACTGGGAGGCAAACCGTATTTGGTTGTCGTTGTGCCATATCTTATCTGAAATGCTTATTATAATCTAGTGGAAGCACCACTTATTGTAACTAATTTGATTATAATTTGTATAATATAGACATGGATCTCACTACTAGGAGGAGGCTGGTTATTAGGGGCGTTGTTCTAGTTGTGGTGCTCACTTCCTGGGTTATTAGGGGCGTTAGCAGTAATAATTGTCAGTTGTAGTTAATTTGACTTTATTGTTCATATTGAATTTTCTCTCCAATGAAACAGGACCATCCCAAGGATGATGAGTACTCGAATGTACCTTTGATGCACTACATGCCAATGTCTAAGGAAAATGGACCTCGACCCATTTAACTATATGGTTTTGGTGTTTGATAACCAACATAATTTGTGAACTAATGTGTTTTCTAGTGTTTATGTTTATAGTTCATAGGATGCAAAAGTGACTTGGACTGAGACATTGAGGAAGCAACACCTCAAAGAAGACATTTGAAGGCTCAAAGAAGGCATACAAATATTCAGCACAAGTCCAAGACACAAGCCAATAATAGCCCAAGTGAAGAAACCTGAAGAAATTAAAGATGAGCTAAGTTTGGGTGCACCGAACCTTGCGAGTGTGCACTGGACTGGGTCACCGGACTATTTGCGAAGAGACGCATTTCTAGGCACTTGGCCAGCTGGTGCATCGGACCACAGGGCCAATGCACCGGACCAGCAAGCAACGGTCGGCAACGGTTAGTTCTAATGGCTCTTTGATGTGGTAGGGTCATCGAACTAGGTTGGTGGTGCATCGGACCTCTAGAAGCGCAGGGAATCTGTTAGACGAACCAAGAGCTAGCTGAAGTAGAGGGCACCAGATCGGTTCGATGACGCAGACATGCTACTTTCCTTTGATGACTACTTTGGAGTTGGGGCTCTATATAAACCCCCAACCGGCCATTTGAATGTGTGGGAGTCAGAGCAAGATTACTATTGAGTAGAAACACATCCCCATTGCTCCAAATACCCACGTGCTTAATAGAATTACTCGGTGATTAGTGTAGATTCTTTGCGAAGTGCATATGTTAGTTAGACCGCTATTGTGCTTGCTCTAGGTTGTTCCTAGTAGATTGAGTGAGGTTAGAAAACCCACACAAACCTCGGCTCTTGCGTGAGCCATTGTTCTTGTATTTACTAGGGCGAGAATCTTACGAGACCACACCAACAACTTTTGTGGTATGGCTGCCACCGTATACCACATGGAATGAGGTATGCGACGTTTTGGCCGGAAGGTTGATAGTGAAGACGATGGGGAGCATCCGAGAGGTGCTAGAATCAGAGCACCACTTGTGCATGAAGAAAGCCCATGTCTCTCTATGGATTTACCTGACCAAGGTGATTGGCCCTTGCGTGGGCTACCCTTTGTGTAGAGGAACCAATGAGGAATAGTTAGAACCTTGTGCAATCTAGATACCTCGATAAAAATACTAGCACATCTACAGGAGTTTGCATTCTCTACCTCTCCTTAAGCTTTCACATTTATTATTTACTTAAGTTGTTGATTTACCATTCTTAGCTTAGCTCATAAGCTAGTTGGTAGGATTATGACTTAGGTTGCAAAACTCCTTTTGCGGTAGAGATAGCAACACTTAAACAAAACCTTAGTTGTACATTCTTGTTTAGTTATTTACATAAGTTTTGTTTAGGAGGATTATTATTGGCCTAGTTCGAATTAAGAAAAATAGAAGTCCTAATTCACCCCTCTTAGGTGCCTGCGTTCTTTTCAATTAGTATCAGAGCCTGGTTTGGCTCTTTAGGAATCTTTTGGCTTAACCGTCGTTGAGCTGACGCTAGAAAAGAGGGAAGGGATGGATACCCATAGGCCATCTCACTTTGACGACACTAACTTCCTGATAGGGAAATGGCCTCAAACTATTTCCTATATTGATTTTGGTGCTTGATGATCATCACAACCTTTCGGACTAACTAGTTTTCCTAGTATTTGATTCATAGGTTTATAAGTTCAACAATTCAGTTTCTAAGTCAGAATCATCTCAAAACAAACCAAAAGGGGGAAAACTTGGAACAGATGAGCTAGCACTAGTTCTATACTTTGGATAAGCTTTAAATAACACTAGAACCTATTTGATACATCTAAAGTGTTTGGATAGCTTAGTTTCAACAAATCAATCATTTAGAGCTTGTTTGAGCCAAAACAAGAATATGAGTTAGAGAGAGTAAAATGTCCAAGATCCATGACTTATACTACTTTGATTGCCACTAGATAAGTTTGTCTAAGTCATAGGAAGATCCTCAAGACTAGTCAAAATCAGTTGAAGAAGATTTGGACAAGAAAGCAAAAGATGGTCTGCTGTCTAGTGCACTAGACCATGTGCGCAGGGAGGCCAAGACTCGGTTTCTATCAGTTGGTGCTCTAGACCGGTACGGTGACTATCTAGACCAGTTACCCAGAGAGGGTGTATTTGGGCTGTTTGGAGGCTGGCGCGTCGGACCGGTCTGGTGTTGCACTAGACCGTCTGACAGGTTCAACGACTCTGGTTACGTGGTAGTGTTACGGTGCACAAGGACTCGGTCTGGTACCCCTGTCAAATCAGAACAGTCACCTGCTATAGTCAGTGTCAAATGGTTCGGGGGTGCACGAGACTAGCACTGTAGGGGGTCCGGTGCACCACCTGACAGAGCAGTAAATTCCCAACTTCTACAATAGCTATTTGGGATGGTTGGGGCTATAAATATCTCCCAACTAGCACATTTAAGACACAAGAGAGACACCAAACCTTTATACAACAAGTGCAACAACTCAAAGCATTCAATAGCCAGTGTCAAATCAAAGTGATCCGAGCTCGAGATAATTAGTGCCTTACGAGAGTGTTCTTAATTTGAGTGTTGAAAGTTCTTGTGCTCTTGATTTGAGTTTCTTTCTCATTCTCAACCTCCATTCTTTCACTTGTAAAGCTAGCAAGAGACACTTAAGTGTGTGGTGATCCTTGCGGAACTTTGTGTCCCTCAGAAAAGTGAAGAAAACTCGATTGGTCTACGTGACTATTTGAGAGAGGAAAAGGGTTGAAGAGACTCGTCCTTAGTGGGCTCCTCAATGGGGAGTAGGTTCTTCATAACCGAACCTCGACAAATAAATTACCCATGTCTTTGTGTTGATCTTATTGCAATTTGCTTCTTCCTCTCCCTCCTCTCTCCAATTCTCTTGCTTGTGTTTGATTTCATATCAATTAAGTTGCTACCCGAAGTAATCGACAATCATTTTAGCAACTTGTGCAAGAAGAGCTCTCTCTCTCTCTTACTTCGATTGTTTCTATTCTCGTTCTAACGTCTAATCAGGGTTGAAGTTTGTGTTTAAAGTTGTGAATTTTAAATTTTGTCAATTCACCCCCTCTAGACGACTTTGACTTCCCCTATTATAGTGCTAGAATGGCTTGTTACCTAGAAGTTATTGATCTAGGTGTTTGGAGAGTCACTCGCGACGGGTTGAAACCCCCTTACAATCCCGAAAAGCTCACCACGAGTGACAAAAAAGAAATTCATTTAAATGCTTGAGCTAAAAAATGCTTGTATGAATCTCTTAGCATAGAAATCTTCAATCAAGTATTTACTTTGAAAACTGCTAATAAGATTTCGCTAAAATTACATGAGCTTCATGACGACATATCCAATGTCCATGAGCAAAAATATTGCCTAGCTTTGAATGATTAGTTCTTTTACAATGAAATAAAAAATCGTGTTAGAGATATGTATTCTTGTTTGAATCTTATTGTTAATGAGCTCAATTCTATTGGAATTAACAAGCTAGGTGTCGGTGTTTCGAACCTCCACTTCGACAAGTAAATTTGTATGTGTGCGTCCTAGGCTCTGGATGGTGTGCTCGGTGGATGCAAAGTTGATACTGGTTCAGGAAGAACGTCCCTACATCCGGTCTTCGACGGCTTGCGCTACCAGCACCTTTGTTGCTCAATACTCGTAGTAGGGGCTACAAGCGGGCGAGAGAGAGAGAAGGAGAGCTCCCAAGTATCTTATGCATGGGTGGACCTAAATACTATCAGGGGAGTCCCGAACTATGTTGTGGCTCTAGGCTCCAGGTCTTCTAGTCTCGTCGAGCGTGTGTTGTTGCCCTCCGTTGAGTGTCCTCTTTCTGGTATGTTGTCCCAGAGTTATCCTCCTCATTCATGACCAACCTCCTCCTTTTATAGGTCAAGGTGGGGGTCGAATGCCGGTGGCTTCCTCAAGAAGGAGCCACTATGTTGTGGTAAAATTGAGTGTTTTACCCTGGTGAAGCCGCGTTGTCTGCATGTGCCTTAATCATCCGACCGTCTCTGCTTGTGCTCATTATAACGGACGGCATGGGCAGCGCGAGGCCCTGGTGCCATCATTACTGCCTCTATGCCACGCTGACCCCTGGCCTTCGTAGCCTGGGTTCTGATGTGGCTCATCGTGTTGCAGGCCCTGTAGATGGCCTGTGCACTTAGGCCTAGTCTCAATAGGTCATGGGTGTCGCAGGCCGAGGGGCTTGTAGGTCATGAGTGGGAGGCAGACCGGTTCTCCATTGCGACTCGATGCCAGGCATAGTTAATGCGGTCAACCACTTATGGTGGGTCAGTCTTGGGTTAGGCGAGGAATCCACTCGAGTGGCTTCCCCTCGGTTCGCACGACCCCCTTTCTAGTTCCTTCTCGCTCGACCCCGGGCTCGGTGCCTCAAGGTTTATCCAGGACGGGTGCTTTCTTGGGTAGACAGTTACAATACCCTCCTAGTGTGTCACACCCAGTTTTGGAAGACAAACCGAATGCGAACCATGTACATGCTAGGATCAGAAACTCACGTACACAGCGATTACATAATTGGACATCATCACACAATGCTCGAAATAAATAGCGGAAAGGTACTTTAATTACATCAAGATGTCCAAGACATCCACATAGTCTAATACATAACCATAATGTTCAACATAAATATCAAAGTGCGGAGAAATGAAACATAGATGATAAGCCTACACAGGCAGCTGACTGGGGGTTCGCCACTAAGATAAACTAAAACTTGTAATCCTGGAACTCCTCGAAGTCCTCCATGTTGCCAGCATCACCTCCTGAGCACTGAGTACAGTGGGGACAACCTAGGGTGGGGTGGTTTGTAAAGCAAGGGTGAGTACACATCAACGTACTCAGCAAATGTCCTGTTTGGCTAAAGTGGACTAGCTGTATATGGGGTTATGGTTAAGCAGTTTCTTTTATTTGGTCAAGTGTTTATTGTTAGTAGTAGAGACAAGTTTTAGTAACAACCCAGTTATTACCCAAAAGTACTCCCTCAAAAGAGGAAATGCCAGAGATCAGATTTATAACATCATTATTAACCATCATCATAAAAGTATCCAAAGTTCTTCTAATCAAAGAGGATCCCAAGGCTGCTCTTAACCGTGAGCTCGGCTGATATACCAGTTTTTTAACACTCTGCAGAGGTTGCACACTTTACCCACGAGTCGTGATCCCTTTCCAGTCTGGGTTGTACAGACCCGATCTTCACTACCAAGGTGAATGGCCAGGGATACACTACATAGCCTTTACAAGACTCCCCTGCTGCATAGCTGCTCATTAGGTTTCGCCAGTCGTACAAACGCAGTGCACCTCCCCAAGGTGGGTGACTAACAAAACCAAATCGAATGAACCTCTACACCCCCCTTGGTAGAGCGAGCACTACGCCCCGGCCCCCATTGACGGCCCTCCGGCTAAGCCAACTACACCTCCAGGTTCATCTAATTAATCAGCTAAGGGCGTCCCATTCCACCCTCATGGTTGCACTGTTATCTTGGGTGGTCACTCCACGAACAGGTCCTTATGGAGAGGTACTCAGGAAAAAGGCCTAAGCCCCCTAAAGTATCACAAGATCATCAACATAATCAAGATAACAATATCGTATCATAAATGTTCACATCATGTTCATTGATTAAGTTTAGGCAATAGCAATGTGCTAACCATGATAACCCAAAAAGGTAAACAAGGATAGGGTAAATACGGACTAGTCAATCCTTAGGTTTCATAAAGTAATGCGGGACAGTGAATTATAAAGTAAGTAGGACATAATAGGTCAGAGGGTACTTGCCTTCACCAGGTTGTTGCTCAGGGAGGTCTCCAACAACACACTCAGGAACCTCGGACTGCTCGTTGTCTAAATAAAGCGAGCATGCATTCAATACATTTGGAAAGTACAAATGAACAACACACCAAACATGTACAAACATAGGAATGCATCTTAAAAACACAATAGGGAATAATGAGATCAAAGTATAACATGAACTATAACATAGACCAACTTTCTTTGGAAATAGATTATTATTTCTCTAAGTGTTACTCACAAATACATAACATAGTTCAATTTATTTTATTGTGACCTAAAAATTAGACCAGAGATGATTTCATGTAGTACACATTATTAATCTCACAAGATTTAACATGTTTAAATCTCTAGGGTTCTCCTTTTATTTATTTTAACTATGTTATGTATTTGTGAAATTGGGGAATTAAGCACGGGCAAAGGTGTCTCACCTCAGGGCGGAGCTCGGGGTGGCTTGGCGCGGTCTCCGGCGAGCTAGATGGTCGGGGAAGCGGGCGTGGGTCTCCGGCGGCGTCTGGCGGCGTGGGTAGAGCGCGAGAGAGGGCGGAGCTGTGTGAAATGAGGCGGGGAAGTGAGTGCGGGCACGAGCGGGGCTCTAAGAGGGAGTTGGGGCGCGTGGGTGGGCATCGTGGCCGAGAATTCCGGCGACGTGCGCGAGTGCGCACGCGCCGGTCCACGGTGGATGCGGGGAGGGCGGAATTGACAGGGAGGGTCCACGACGCAGAGAGAGAGAGAGAAAAGGGGCGCACGGGGCAATGGCTCAGCGCCTGGCAGCGCGGGCCCGCGAGGTAGAGAAGGAAGAGGGGCACGGAGGGGGAAACAACTGGCGCCGACAAGTTGGCCCCAGCGGGCAGAGAGCGAGAGAGAGAGAGCGAGCCAGAGAGAAAGCTGTCGTTGAGAGGTGGATCCCACCTGTCAGGCGGCACGGGCACGCGGGCGCGCGGCCTGACTGGGCCGAGCTGGGCTGCTGGGCTGCTTTTCCTTTTTCTTTTTCTTTGGATTTTCTAATTCTTTTTCTATTTCTTTTCTCTAGGGTTTCCAATCCCAAATTCAAATTAGGTTTCAAATTCAAATGAATTCAAACATGTGCAACACTTCAAAGAATAAATAAGCTCAACATGATGCAACATGTCATGACTCATAATGTTTTGGCAAAAATAAATAATTAAATCCCCCTAATTTTAAGCTAATTCTACTTAAAAGGGGAAAAAAGGGAGAGAGGATCTAGAGAGAGATAAAACCTAGGGTGAGAGGGAGAAGAGTAACACATGAATTTGGGTGATCATTAGAAAGAAATTTTATACCCCAAATTCATGGTGTTACATAGTGACCAGTGGTCTACGGTAGTACGAAGGTCTTTTTCTCATGCTCTCTCTGACCGGTGGGCCCTAGGGGCCTGGTGATCTTTTCCCGGACAGTAGCCCCTAAGGAGAGAGTGTCTCCCCTTGGGGTGTTTTCCAGGTCAAGCGACATTTGCACTTTTGCCCCCCCCCACTTTCATGCTCTAGGGCGTGTCGGGCCCAAGTCCAGAGGGTTGGTAGGATTCGCGAGACTTGCCATTGGCCTTCTAGGGGCCAATCAATTGCTATAAGTAGAGGGTCTCTCCATTTTTTCAATCGGCTTCGTCCGACGTCTTTCATTCTTTAGAGAGTCTCATTGAAGAAAAATGGAGTCTTTAGAGATAGACAAAAACTTCCACTGCAAAAGATGTAAAGTTCTTCATTCGGTATCACTAATTGAGTTTTTCAATTGTTATTTCTTATGATGAGCTTTCATTTGGTATCCTATACATGTCATCTCCACTTGAGTAGACTATGATATTTTATTTGATATTAATTACCCCCATGTTGTTTGTATCATATGCTTTTAATTTTTCAATCAGTATCTCTAGAATATCTTTTATCATTTAAATATGCATAGAAAAAGAGGGAGTCTAGAATGTCTTTTTAATTAATGTTTTTCCAAAGGGGAGAGTTTTCCGATAGGTGGAGTATATCTTTTTAACATTGGGGAGATTACTTTGCCAAATGAGGAGAACTTTTTCTAAGGGAGGAAGTATTTTTGAGACCCAAAAATATTTTGTTACTCCTATATGCTTTCACATGTCTTCCTTTTTGGTGTTTGATTCCAAAGGGGGAGAAATTTGTTGACCAAAGCAAACCAATCTTTTAAAATTTCGTGTTCTTTCAATTGGTTATTCATGTTGGTTTCGGTCCAAAATAGGAAGTATGTGGATTATGGAGTTAGGGGGCCTTAAGTCCGTAATCTCACATTATGGGGATTGTTTGCATATGCAAAAATGTTGTTCAAATTCTAAATGACCACATACCTTTCAATTTGGTATCTCATGCATCTTGCCTATGCACATGCATCCATGGAGGTAGATTGCATATTTCATTCTGGTATTTAATATTTGCTTATTTTTGTTGTGTTGTCATCAATCACTAAAAATGGGGAGATTGTAAGAAAAATGGACCTCAACACATTTAACTATATGATTTTGGTGTTTGATGATCAGCATAACTTTGTGAACTAATGTGTTTTCTAGTGTTTATGTTTATAATTAATGGGATGTAAAAGTGACTTGGACTGAGGCATTGAGGAAGCAACACCGCAAAGAAGACATACAAATATTCAGCACAAGTCCAAGACATAAGCCAAGAATAGCCCAAGTGAAGAAACCTAAAGAAATTGAACATGGGGAAATTTGGGTGCATTGGACATTGTGAGTGTGCACTGAACTGGGTCACCGGACTGTTTGCGCAGAGACGCATTTCCAGGTACTCAGCCAGGTGGCGCATCGGACTAGCAGACAATAGTCGGCAACGACTAGTTCCAATGACTCTCTGATGTGGCAAGGTCACTGAACCAGGCTAGTATTGCATTGGACCTCTGGAGGCGTAGAGAATATGTCAGACGGACCAATAGCTAGTTGACATGGAATGCATCGGACCTCGGTTCGATGCAACGTAGATAGACTGCTTTCCTCCAATGACTACTTTGGGGTTGGGGCTCTATATAAACCCCCTAGCCAGCCATTTGACTGTGTGGAAGCCCAAGCAACATTGTTATTGAGTAGAAACACATATTCATTGCTCCAAGCACCCAAGTTCTTAATAAAATCACTTGGTGATTAGCATAGGTGCTTTGCGAAGTGCTTAGGTTAATTAGACTGCCATTGCGCTTGCTCTAGGTTGTTCCTAGTAGTTTGAGTGAGGTTAGAAAACCCACACAAACCATCGGCTCTTGTGCAAATTGTTGTACTTGTATCAAGTGGGGCGAGAGTTTTGCGAAACCACGCCAACCCCATTTGTGGTGTGATCACCACTGTGTACCGAAGGGAATGAGGCCCACTGCATTTCGGCTGGAAGCTTGATAGTGAAGACGGTGGGGAGTGTCCGAGAGGTGCCAGAACTGGAGCACCACTTGCACATGAAAAATACTCGTGACTCTCTATAAAGTTAACTGTCTAAGGTGCTTAGCCCTTGTGTGGGCTACCCTTTGGGTAGGGGCGCCAATGAGGATTAGTTAGAAACTTGCATGGTTCTGGATACCTCTGTAAAAATATCAGCGTGTCTACAGGACTTTGCATTCTATACCTCTCTTTAAGCTTTCGTATTTATTGTTTACTTAAGTTATCGATTTATCATTCTTAGCTTAGCTCATAGGCTAGTTGGTAGGATTGAAACTTAGGTTGCAAAACTCCTTTTGCGATAGAGATGACAACACTTAAACAAAACCTTAATGCACATTCTTGTTTAGTTATTTGTATAGGTTTTGTTTAGGAGGATCATTATTGGAGTAGTTTAGATTAATAAAAATAGAAGTCCTAATTCACCCCCTCTTAGGTGTCTGTGTTCCTTTCACAATGCAAGCTATATTTGCAAGTGATGCGACCACATGGAGGTATGCCATGGGCTCCAACGAGGCATTAGGTTAACCAGCTGAGCAAGAGTTCATTGATGTGGATGTAGATGCTCCAGTGCATGGTAACATGGACTAAAATGGTGACACAACTAATAGTAAACCAATAATAGAAGGCTAGAGACTAGGCAAGAGGAAGAGGTGCTTCTCTGAAGCCAATAAGGTACATAAGAGTATAAGACTAGTAGTTTTCGTTGAGGGCCCGGGTGGTAAACTCACAAACTTTAAACTGAGGTAACTGCACCATGCAAACAATGGGTAACCAAACACAAAGAGGTCATATTGCTTAATGCAATGTAGGGTGTAAAACAGCCAACCAAACACCACCTACTAATGGACAGTTTGCATATGTGCACCGAACCAAACAAACGACTAGTGCATACCATAAAGCAGGCAAGCCGGAGCCCTGCACTAGTCCTGTGCAGCTTGTGTCTTAGCATGACAACCAAACACACCCATAAACACTTACTTGCACTTGATATCAAGTTGAGAAGTTTCTTCTAATGTTTTTCTGATACGATGTCAACGGTAATGCTGATGATATCAATATCATCAAATAACTTCTTCTCGATGCATAAAGTCGATAAATGATTTAATATTTCTTGAGTCATTATTGATCCCAAATAGTTTTCAATAATTTTAGTTCTGAAAGGCTTTTCTGGCGTATACAACGGTCGTAGGTACAATAAATAAGATTTGATACACAATAGGGGCATTAGAGCATCTCCAAGAGTTCCTAAATTTCCCTCTCTAAATTATCATTTAGAGAGTCATTTTTATAAAAACCAATCTCTATATATTTTCAATCTTCAATAACTTTTCTATATCTTGTTTGCACTCTAGAGAGCCATTCATGTTTTCTATCTTTGGCTAGCGAGAAACCTGGATTAGAAAATGGTTAAATTTGGACAACAATTTAAATAAGTTGTTGGAGGCTATTTTTAACAAAAATCTCTATTCATATCAATTAGGAAAAATATAGAGAGTCTCTTAGAGTTGCTCTTAGGATAACAATCCACCTCTATAGCATCTAAAAATCTCTATATCAGATAATACTGCATCTAAAAATCTCTTATCTTGGCCTTTTTAATCACTTGGTGCTAGGGTAAGATAAGAGTTTAGGACAAAAATTCAGACTTTAAAACTCTGTATAGGATATATCAATGATCAATCATTAGTCTGTGAGATTGACAAAATACACACGTATATAATATAAGGACTAATACACTATGCATTATGCCTACATGCATTTAATGAACAATGAGAGGCTGGAGAGATTGTGTGAATCATCTGATGCATGATGTTGTGATCACGCCATCCGTAAAGATTGAAGAACTCAATTACAATTCAGTGCCAAACGTTCCAAAGTTATGGGGTAGTGTCGGTGAAAGGGAAATGAACCTGAAAGCCATTTCTATTTTTGTTTTGGTGTTTGATGACCATCACAACCCATTGGGCTAACTAATGTGCTAAGTGTATGATCACATGATCAAGAGCAAGATTAGAGAAGATCAAATACAGATGTATAAGCTTAGAATGAGAGCAAAAGAGCATATTGAGAGAGAAATGGACGTTGAGCCATTTCATCATTTGGACAAGTTCTAAATGACCTTACAAACATTTTGGAGCTAATTGAAAAGTGAGAGACCTCAAAATTGTAAAATGAGGTTTTGAGAATCAATTCCAAGAAAGTTGGGAAAATAAGCTTGGATGATCAAAATGGTGAAGACCAATGAATTAAAGTATTTGAATGGACTTAGGATATGTTTGTATAAGTCATAGAAGTGCTCATAGGTCTAGCCAAATGAAGCCAAGACAAGAATGCCCTAAAAGGACTTAGGGCCTATTTGTTTCCCTCCTAGATTATATAAGTTGGATCATGGTGGAATGATAGAAGGGTAAAATATAATTTTTGACCATAAATAAGCTGAAATAAACTAGTATTGGGTAGCTTATTTGTGGTCCAAAAGTGATATTTTACTCTTCTACCCTTCCACCATAATATAGCTTATATAATCTAGGAGGGAAACAAACAAGGCCTGAGTCTAGCTGTTTAGGGCGCACTGAACCAAGTTCGGTGGTGCACCGAATTAAAGTTTCAAAGAGGGTGTTAAGTGGACTTAGTCAGTTGGCGCAGCAGAGTGAAGTCCGGTGTGCACCGGAATGAAGTACCAGAGAGCTTGTTTTGGGCGAAGAAGGTTTCGGCACGCCAGATCGAGTTCGGTGGTGCACCAGATCGAGATTTTAGAGAGCTTGTTTCTGGACAAGAAGTCGGATAGTGCACCGGACCAGGGTCTGGTGTGCATTGGACATTTGGACCTCCAACAATCGAACTGAATAGCCAACGGTTTGCTGACGTGACACCAACGTGGCATGGTCCGGTGAGGCACCAGACGGTCTGGTGAGTGCACAACAACTATTAATAATAGGCAACTTTACATAACAACTACTAATATGGCACTGGAATCAGAGGTAAAGTTCCAACGGCTATTTGAGGGCTTGGGCCTATAAATATGACCCCAATGAGCGTGTTATACATCCAAGAGTTGATGTAACACCCTGAATTTGGGGGTATAAAATTTCTTTCTAATTATCTACCAAATTCAGGTGTTACTCTTGAGAGCACCTAGAGGGGGTGAATAGGTGATCCTGTAAAATTAAACACTAAATAGCCACAAACTTGATTATCAAGGTGTTAGTGAAATCAAGTGGCTAAGGAACACGCTCGTGCGAACAAAGCAATCACAATAATCAACACACGAGACACGCGATTTTTATCCCGTGGTTCGACCAAGTAACACTTGCCTACTTCCACGTTGTGGCGTCCCAATGGACGAGGGTTGCACTCAACCCCTTTCAAGCGATCCAATGATCGACTTGAATACCACAGTCTTTTCCTTCAGAGTATTTTCCCCTTTGCGAGGAATCTCCACAATTTGGAGTCTCTCGCCCTTACAATTGAGATCACAAAGAAAGCACAGAGTAAGGTTGGGGAGAGCAACACACACAAGACTCAAATCTGCAGCACAACCACGCACACAAGTGAGAAGTTGAGCACACAAACACAGCGCGAGGAGTTTACAACTCGAATAGTGCTCAAATCTCAAGAACGATGATCCGATTGCGTGAAAGCAGAGTCTAGATGTCTTAGGATGTTTCTTGTAAGCTTGGTGTGCTCCTCCATGCGCCTAGGGGTCCCTTTTATAGCCCCAAGGCAGCTAGGAGCCGTTGGAGGCCAACTTGGAAGGCCAAACTTGCCTTCTGTCGGGTGGTGCACCGGACAGTCCGGTGCACCACCGGACAGTCACTGTAGTTGTCTGGTGCGCGATCTCCATCCATATCTGGTGCATCCGACCGTTGCTCCTCGGGGTCGGTTGGCGCACCGGACACTGTCCGGTGCACATCGGACAGTCCGGTGTGCCCAACCGACCGTTGCTGCGGGCCACGCGTCGCCCGCAGATTGCGCATCCGACCGTTGGTGTTGGCAACCGTTGGCTCACCGGACAGTCGGGTACACCACCGGATAGTCCAGTGAATTATAGTCGTACGCCTCTGCGTTTTCCCGAGAGCAGCCGGTTCACCGCCGGTCAGCCTGGCGCACCGGACACTGTCCGGTGCACCACCAGACAGTCCGGTGTGCCTGGCCAGAGTTGGTGTTGGCTGCACACAACCAACTCTTTTTCTTTTCTTTTCTTCTTCTTTTGTCACTGTTTCTAGCACTTAGACAAACACATTAGTATAAAAATAATATACTAAGCCTAGAAACATACCTTATGCTTTGATTTGCACTCTTCACACATTTTGCACATAAGAACTCAATTAATGTTTGTTGGGCATCTAATTGCCAAAATACTTATAGAAATTGCCCAAGGGCACATTTCCCTTTCAATCTCCCCCCTTTTTGGTGATTTATGCCAACACATTAGAAAGCAACAAAAGAAGTGCAACATCAATGCAATTGAAGACCAAATTGTTTTTGCTAATGATTTGGCATATTTGGATCACTCTTTGCCACCACTTGGTTTGTTTTTGCAAATCAAATTCTTTTTCCTATCTCTAAGTCAAACACACTTGTTTGGGCAAATCGAGAGATATTCCAAAAGAAAAATTGATCAAGTGCCAAAAACTCCCCCCTTTTCCCATAATCAAAATTCTCCCCCATAAGAGACCAAATTTTGCAATAAGAGTATTTTGGACAAATTACAAATTCTAACTCTACTATTTTCAAAATTCTCAAGTAGTTGACTGGTCCATTTGCTTTGGCCTTAATTTCTCCCCCTTTGGCATTAAGCACCAAAACGGGATCATTCTTGGCCCTTTAACCCCATTGCCTCACCAAAAACGTCAATTAAGAGCAAAAAGGCAATGAGAGCATAAGTATGAACTTGGAAGTAAGTACACTAATACCGGAGTGCAGTGGAAGTCTTTTCATCGTCCAAGTTCACTTTTCCCCTTTCAATGCACCTTTGAGGCTACATCAAGTGTACTCAAACAAATAGGTTAGTCTCAAAGGGTCAAGTTGTAGCACATCTCCACCTAAATATGTGCACCATTTGCATATGGACTTGTGAGGTCCGAGGAGGACTTGTACAACTTGAGCACCACAAATATACAACTAATAACGTAAAGGCATAGAACACATGTATGCTATAGATCAATCCAAGTTACGTGAATCTAAGACATTTAGCTCACTACGCAACCTGCAAAATGTTTTCACATCCAACGGCTTGGTGAAGATATCGGTAAGCTGGTTCTCGGTGCTAATATGAGAAATATCGATATCTCCCTTTTGCTGGTGATCCCTCAAGAAGTGATGCCGGATGTCTATGTGCTTAGTGTGGCTGTGTTCAACAGGATTATCCGCCAAGCGGATTGCACTCTCATTGTCACATAGGAGTGGGACTTTGCTCAGATTGTAGCCAAAGCCCGGAGGGTTTGCCTCATCCAAAGTAGTTGCGCGCAACACTGTCCTGCGGCAACATACTCAGTCTCAGCGGTGGATAGGGCAACGGATGTCTGTTTCTTGGAACTCTAGGACACCAGGGACCTTCCTAGAAATTGGCACATCCCTGATGTACTCTTCCTATCAACCTTGCACTTGGCATAATCGGAGTCTGCGTATCCAATTAAGTCAAAGGCAGACCCCTTTGGATACCAGATCCCGAAGCACGGCGTAGCAACTAAATATCGAAGAATTCGCTTAACGGCCACAAGGTGACATTCCCTAGGGTCGGATTGATATCTAGCACACATGCATACACTAAGCATAATGTCCGGTCTACTAGCACAAAGATAAAGTAATGAACCTATCATGGACCGGTATGCCTTTTGATCAACGGACTTACCTCCTTTGTTGAGGTCGACATGCCCGTCGGTTCCCATCAGTGTCTTCGCGGGTTTGGCGTCCTTCATCCCAAACCTCTTGAGAAGATCTTGAGTGTACTTTGTTTGGGAGATGAAGGTGCCATCCTTGAGTTGCTTCACTTGGAATCCAAGGAAGTATGTCAACTCGCCCATCATCGACATTTTGAATTTCTGCATCATCACCCTGCTAAACTCCTCACAAGACTTTTGGTTAGTAGAACCAAATATTATGTCATCGACATAAATTTGGCACACAAAGAGATCACCATCACAAGTTTTGGTAAAAAGAGTGGGATCGGCTTTCCTAACCTTGAAAGCATTTGCAATTAAGAAATCTCTAAGGCATTCATACCATGCTCTTGGGGCTTGCTTAAGTCCATAGAGCGCCTTAGAGAGCTTATACACGTGGTCGGGATACCTATCATCCTCAAAGCCAGGGGGTTGTTCCACGTATACTTCCTCCTTGATTGGCCCGTTGAGGAAAGCACTCTTTACGTCCATTTGAAACACCCTAAAAGAGTGGTGAGCGGCATAGGCTAGCAAAATTCGAATTGACTCTAGCCTAGCCACAGGAGCAAAAGTCTCCTTGAAATCCAAACCTGCGACTTGGGTATAACCTTTTGCCACAAGTCGAGCCTTGTTTCTTGTCACCACTTCGTGCTCGTCTTGCTTGTTGCGGAACACCCACTTGGTTCCCACAACGTTTTGCTTCGGACATGGCACCAGGCTCCAGACTTCATTTCTCTTGAAGTTGTTGAGCTCTTCCTGCATGGCCAACACCCAGTCCGGATCCTGCAAGGCCTCTTCTACCCTGAAAGGCTCAATAGAAAAGAAAAACGAGTAATGCTCACAAAAATTAGCTAAGCGTGAGCGAGTGGCTACTCCCTTGCTGATGTCACCCAGAATTTGATCGACGGGGTGATGTCTTTGGATCGACGCTCGGACTTGAGTTGGAGGGACCCATGGTGCTTCTTCCTCCATCACTTGATCTTCATGTGCTCCCCCTTGATACTGCTCCTCTTCTTGAGGTACATGTCCATCATCTTGAGTTGGGGGATGCACCATTTGAGAGGAAGATGGTTGATCTTGCTCTTGTTGTTCCTGTGGTCGCACATCACCTATCGCCATCGTGCGCATTGCGGGTGTTGGAACTTCATCTTCATCTATATCATCAAGATCAACTTGCTCTCTTGGAGAGCCATTAGTCTCATCAAATACAACGTCGCTAGAGACTTCAACTAATCCTGATGATTTGTTGAAGACCCTATATGCCTTTGTATTTGAGTCATATCTTAGTAAAAACCCTTCTACAGCCTTGGGAGCAAATTTAGAATGTCTACCTTTCTTCACCAAAATGTAGCATTTGCTCCCAAATACACGAAAGTAGGAAACATTGGGTTTGTTACCAGTAAGAAGTTCGTAGGAGGTCTTCTTGAGAAGGCGATGCAGATAGAGCCGATTTATGGCGTGGCAGGCTATGTTCACAGCTTCCGACCAAAATCGCTCGGGCGTCTTGAACTCTCCAAGCATCGTTCTCGCCATGTCGATAAGCGTCCTGTTCTTCTTCTCTACTACACCATTTTGCTGTGGTGTATAGGGAGTGGAGAATTTGTGCTTGATGTCTTCCTCCTCAAGAAACTCTTCAACTTGTAGATTCTTGAACTCGGACCCATTGTCGCTCCTTATCTTCTTCACTTTTAGCTCAAATTCATTTTGAGCCCTCCTTAGAAAGCGCTTTAGGGTCCCTTGGGTTTCTGATTTGTCTTGCAAAAAGAACACCCAAGTGAAGCGAGAAAAGTCATCAACAATTACAAGACCATACTTACTTCCCCTGATGCTAAGGTAGGCAACGGGTCCAAAGAGGTCCATGTGAAGAAGCTCCAATGGTCTTGATGTTGTCATCACATTCTTGCTGTGATGAGTACTTCCCACCTGTTTCCCTGCCTGACATGCTGCACAAGGTCTGTCTTTCTCAAAACAGACATCGATTAGTCCTAACACATGATCTCCCTTTAGAAGTTTATGAAGGTTCTTCATCCCAACATGTGCTAGACGGTGATGCCAAAGCTAGCCCATATTAGTCTTAGCTATTAAGCATGCATCTAGATCGGCATTCTCTTTCGAAAAATCAACTAAGTAGAGCTTGCCATCTAGTACACCCTTAAAAGCTAGTGAACCATCACTTCTTCTAAAAATAGATACATCTACATTTGTGAATAGACAATTATAACCCATGTTACACAATTGACTCACATAACAGATTATACTCGAGCGATTCAACTAAAAACACATTAGAGATATAATGCTCGGATGTCATGGCTATTTTTCCTAATCCTTTGACCTTGCCTTGGTTCCCACCTCCTTGTTCTTGACGTAGGAGGTGAACATTTTCTTCTCCCCGTCATGTGGTTCGTGCATCCACTGTCGATAATCCAGCTTGAGCCCCCGGATGCATAAACCTGTAAGGCAATTTACGCTTGGGTTTTAGGTACCCAACTCTTGTTGGGTCCTACAAGGTTAGTCACAATAATTTTTGGAACCCATATGCAAGTTTTGTCTCCCTTGCATTTAGATCCCAACTTCCTAGCAACTACTTTTGCATTCTTACATGAAAGAACAAAAGAAGTGTTGCAAGCATGAAAAACAGTAGTAGGTTCATTGCACATTTTCCTAGGTACATGAGACACAACATTATTTCTCTTAGGCCTACTTCTACCATGCACAAAAGTAGAGCTAGAGGCAAACATAGCATGTGAATCATTATAAGCAGTATGAACATAACTCTTATTATAATGAGAACGACTAGCAATTTTCCTATTATAAATAAAAGCATGGTTCCTTTGAGGACTACTAGCCATAGGGGCCTTTCCTTTCTCCTTGTTGAGAATGGGAGCCTTTTGGCTTGTTAAGTTCTTGGTTTCCTTTCGAAAACCAAGTCCATCCTTAATCGAGGGGTGTCTACCAATAGTGTAGACATCCCTAACAAACTTTAATTTATCATAATCAACTTTGCAAGTCTTAAGTTGAGCATTAAGACTTGCCACCTCATTGTTTAATTTGGCAATAGAAATAAGATGTTCATCACAAGCATTAACATCAAAGTCCTTGCATCTATTGCAAATAACTACATGTTTCGCACATGATCTAGTTGCATTTGCTTTCTCTAGCTTAGCATTTAATTCATCATTTAAATTCTTTAAACTAGAGATAGATTCATGGCAAGTAGACAACTCAGAGGATAGCATTTCATTTCTTTTAATTTCTAGAGCAAGAGATTTTTGAACACTAACAAATTTATCATGTTCTTCATACAAAATGTCCTCTTGCTTTTCTAAAAGTCTATCCTTTTCATTTAGAGCATCAATCAATTCATTAATTTTCTCTACCTTAGCTCTATCTAAACCTTTAAACAATTCAGAGTAATCCACTTCATCATCAGAAGATTCCTCATCACTAGAGGAAGTGTACTTGGGGGTGTCCCGAATACGTACCTTTTTCTCCTTAGCTATAAGGCAAGTATGGCGTTCGTTGGGGAAGAGTGAAGACTTGTCGAAGGCCGAGCCAGCCAATCCTTCATCGTCGGAGTCAGATGAGGAGCAGTCAGAATCCCACTCCTTTCCAAGGTGCGCCTCGCCCTTCGCCTTCTTGTAGTTTTTCTTCTTCTCCTTCTTCCCGTACTTTTCTTGTCCCTGGTCATTATTGTTATCGGGGCATTATGCTATGAAATGACTAGTCTTGCCGCATTTGAAACAGGAGCGCTTTCCCCTTGTTTTGTTCTTGTTGGGGTATTCCTTGCGTCCTTTGAGCGTAGTCTTAAAACGTTTGATGATGAGGGCCATCTCATCTTCATTTATCCCGACAGCCTCCACTTGTGCCACCTTGCTTGGTAGCGCCTCCCTGCTGCTTGTTGCTTTGAGAGCAACAGGCTGTGGCTCGTAGACGGGTAGTGGACCATTTAGTGCATCATCCACGTATCGAGCCTCCTTCACCATCATGCGCCCACTCACGAATTTTCCAAAGATCTCCTTGGGCGTCACCTTGGTGTACCTGGGGTTTTCACGAATAAGATTGACAAGATGGGGGTCAATAACCGTAAATGACCTGAGCATGAGTCGGACGATGTCATGATCCGTCCATCTTGTGCTTCCATAGCTTCGAATCTTGTTGACCAAGGTCTTGAGCCTGTTGTAGGTTTGTGTTGGCTCTTCTCCCCTGATCATGGCGAATCTCCCCAACTCGCCTTCCACCAGTTCCATTTCGGTGATCATTGTAGCATCATTTCCCTCATGTGAGATCTTGAGGGTGTCCCAGATTTGCTTGGCGTTGTCCAAGCCGCTAACCTTGTTATATTCATCCCTGCACAGAGATGCTAGCAAAACAGTAGTGGCTTGGGCATTTTTATGGATTTGTTCATTGATAATCATAGGGTTATCAGTGCTATCAAAATGCATCCCATTTTCTACAATTTCCCATATGCTAGGATGAAGAGAGAATAAATGACTACGCATTTTATGACTCCAAAACGAATAGTCCTCTCCATCAAAGTGTGGAGGTTTTCCAAGGGGAATTGAAAGTAGATGCGCATTTGAATTATAGGGAATGCGAGAGTAATCAAAAGAATAATTTTGATTAACTATCTTTTTCTTTGATGAAGAGTCGTCATCATCGTCGTTGTCGTCCTTTGGTGAAGAAGATGATGCATCACTATCGTAGTAGATGATCTTCTTGATGCGTCTCTTCTTCTTCCTGTCCCTCTTCTTGTGACTCGAGCCTGAGTCAGTGGGCTTGTCGTCTCTTGGCTCGTTGAAGAGGGACTCCTTTTCCTTGTCGTTGACCACCATCCCCTTACCCTTAGGATCCATCTCTTCAGGCGGTTAGTCCCTTAGATGAAGAGTACGGCTCTGATACCAATTAAGAGAACCTAGAGGGGGGTGAATAGGTGATCCTGTAAAATTAAACACTAAATAGCCACAAACTTGATTATCAAGGTGTTAGTGAAATCAAGTGGCTAAGGAACACGCTCGTGCGAACAAAGCAATCACAATAAGCAACACACGAGACACGCGATTTTTATCCCGTGGTTCGGCCAAGTAACACTTGCCTACTTCCAAGTTGTGGCGCCCCAATGGACGAGGCTTGCACTCAACCCCTTTCAAGGGATCCAATGATCAACTTGAATACCACAGTCTTTTCCTTCAGAGTATTTTTCCCATTTGCGAGGAATCTCCACAATTTGGAGTCTCTCGCCCTTACAATTGAGATCACAAAGAAAAGCACAAAGTAAGGTTGGGGAGAGCAACACACACAAGACCCAAATCTGCAGCACAACCACGCACACAAGTGAGAAGGTGAGCACACAAACACAGCGCGAGGAGTTTACAACTCGAATAGTACTCAAATCTCAAGAACGATGATCCGATTGCGTGAAAGCAGAGTCTAGATGTTTTAGGATGTTTCTTGTAAGCTTGGTGTGCTCCTCCATGCGCCTAGGGGTCCCTTTTATAGCCCCAAGGCAGCTAGGAGCCGTTGGAGGCCAACTTGGAAGGCCAAACTTGCCTTCTGTCGGGTGGTGCACCGGACAGTCACTGTAGCTGTCCGGTGCACGATCGCCTTCCATATCTGGCGCATCCGACCGTTGCTCCTTGGGGTCGGTTGGTGCACAGGACACTGTCTGGTGCACACCGGACAGTCCGGTGGGCCCAACTGACCGTTGCTGCGGGTCACGCGTCGCCCGCGGATTGGGCAGCCAACCGTTGACGCTGGCGACCGTTGGCTCACCGGACAGTCCGGTGCACCACCGGACAGTCCGGTGAATTATAGTCGTATGCCTCTGTGTTTTCCCGAGAGCAGCCGGTTCATCGCCGGCCAGCCTGGCGCACTGGACACTGTCTGGTGCACCACCGGACAGTCCGGTGTGCCTGGCCAGAGTTGGTGTTGGCTGCACACAGCCAACTCTTTTCCTTTTCTTTTCTTCTTCTTTTGTCACTGTTTCTAGCACTTAGACAAACACATTAGTATACAAAATAATATACTAAGCCTAGAAACATACCTTATGCTTTGATTTGCCCTCTTCACATATTTTGCACATAAGAACTCAATTAATGTTTGTTGGGCATCTAATCACCAAAATACTTATAGAAATTGCCCAAGGGCACATTTCCCTTTCAACTCTTGTCTCTCTCTCTAGTCTCTCTCTCTCTCTTTCTTTTAGCTAGAATTAAGTTAATTAGGAGATGGATAAATTTTTTATTTTGTCAAAACAATATGAGTCATGAAATGTTGCATCATGGTGAGCTTAAAATATTCTTTGAATTGTTGCACATGTTTGAATTAGTTTGAATTTAAAACTTGGTTTGAATTTGAATTGAAAACCCTAGAGAAAATAAAACAGAAAAGCGAATAGAAATTCTAGAGAAAAAGAAAAAGCCAATTCGGCCCAACCAGTCCATCTGACCCAGCCCCGCGCGCCACCGTCCCTGATAGGCAGACCCCGCCTACCGGCGCGAGCTCGAGCCCGCGCTCTCTTCCTCCTTTCTCTCTCCCGCCCTCGCTGCCCGGTGGGGCCAGCTTGTCGGCACCGATTCGTCCGCACTCGTGGCCACTCTCGCTCGCTGCTCGGTGGGACCTCCCTGTCAGCAGTTGACTGCCCGTTCGTTGTGCACCCTCGCTGGTCCGTGGACCCCACCTGTCGGCCACTCCATTCGTTCCTAAACTCCCGCCCTCGCACCCCTCCATGGACGCGCCCACGTCGCGCTTTTCCCGGCCACCTTCGCATGAACCTGGCCTCCTTTTAGAGCCCACGCCCACTCACTCACTCCCCTCGCTCAGTTACGCCCCGAGCCGAACACTCTCGCCCCCTCTCTCGCTCTGCGCGCGCCTAGAGAGTTCCACCGCCGCTCGCCGTGGTCTCGCGCCCATTCTATGGTCGTCGTCGAGCCCTCGCCGCACCTGTTGCCTCGGTGAGTTTTGCCTCGTCGTTAGCAGTGCGGGACACCCCTCAGTTCGTCCCCAACCCTTCTGGTTCGCCTGGTTCGCGCTCACCGGAGTTCTCCCCGTGCAGTTGGAGCTCCGCCACCGTCGACCCGAGGCGTCCCTGCGTCCGCGCCGCTGCCTCGGTGCTCCAGTGTTTCCTCTCGAGGTCAGCAACCTCCCTGCGCCCCTATTTCTCTGTTTACTGCCCTGGTCTTCGCACGATTGCTCGCCGGAGTAGGTCCGCGCCGCCGTTGGGTCACCCGGCCGTGTTCTGCGCCCTCTGGTGCCCCCACGCCAGCGTTGTGCCCATGATCGAGTTCTCCATGTCGCCCTGAACGCGCCCGAGTCTTTCCCCAAGCCCCAAGAGCCCCGCCGTGGTCGTCCCCCTCGTCTCCGGCGAGACCTCGCCGCGAGGTCGAGCGGCGCCACCGCACCCAAGACCGGCCGCCGGCCGTTGGATCTCGGACGTCCATCTGAGATCTAACATTCTAGATATAATTAGAACCAATCTAATCTCAATCGTCCGATGCAAATCCAGCCGCTCAGACCCACTCCCCTCACTTGCGCTCTGTCACTGGGCCCGGGCTGTTAGCCCTACCTCGGGTCGCTGACAGCCCGAGCCCACCTGTCAGCGCTCACCGTGCATTCGCGCGCGCGCGCTCGTCTGCGGGATCTGATCTCGATTGTTGATTTAGGATCTAACGGTCGAGAAGGCCCGATACCCCTTCGCGTGGTAAAATTGCTAAAGAACCCCTCGGTTTTCCGAGAATCAATTTGCCATCCTTAGGTTTTGCGCGCACGCCCCTGAACTCTTATAAACAGACCCCTGGCCTTTTAAATAATCACAGAATTGGACCTAGTTTTATATTTCAAACTTCAAAACTTGTTTATTTTATATCTTTTTCATATGAACTCCAAATTTAGTGGTTCAAATTACAAAATGTTCATAGGAATATTCTCTGTTCAAATAAATTATGTTCATCCACAGTCTGTGTACTTTAATTTCATGTCTAAGCTATAGGTTAGTGTATGTAATAATTAATTTATGAAATAAGAAAACAAAAAGGAAAACCCTAATGATACTTAGGTGTTTAATTTTGTGAGATTAATATTATGCCATGTGTGAATTGATCCCTGGTATAATTTTGTGTCTCACTAAAATTAGAAGAACTAAGTTATGTAATCCATAATGTTCAGAGAATCACTAATCCCTAAATGTACTAATCCCTAACATTAGTTTTATCTTTTGTGTTTATAATGTCCTATCAAGCTTGTATTCACTTGATTGCATGTTCGGTGTGCTGTTCATTTGTCTTTTCCCAAATGTATTGAATGTATGATCGCTTTATTTAGACAACGAGCAGCCTGTGGTTCCTGAGTGTGTTGCCGAAGATCTTCCTGAGCAACAACCTGGTGAAGGCAAGTGTTCTCAGACCTATTATGTCCTATTTACTTATTAATTCACAGTCCTGCATTACATTATTGAAACCTAAGGATTGACTAGTCTGTTTTTATCATATCCTTGTTTACCTTTTGGGTTATCATGGTTAGCTTTATGTTATTGCTTTACTTTAATCAATGAACATGATGTGAATACTTATGATACGATGATGTTATCCCGATGATGATCCTGTGATACTTTAGGGGACTCATGCCATTTTTCTGAGTACCTCTCCGTAAGGACCTGTTTGGGGAGTAACAACCCGGGATAATAGTGCAACCATGAGGGTGGAATGGGACGCCCTTAGCTGATTAATTAGAGGAACCTGAGGTGTAGTTGGCTTCGCCGTAGGGCCGTCAATGGGGTTCGGGCACAGTACTTGCTCTGCCGAGGCTGGTTGCAGAGGTTCTTGATTTGGTTTTGTTAGTCACCCTTCCTTTGGGGAGAGGTACTGTGTTTATCAAATCGGATAAACCTAATAGGCGACTATGACCTCTGGGGAATGTTTGTAAAGGCTACATAGTGAGACCCTGCTTGGTCACCTTGGGAGTGATCAATGGAGAGTCATGATCTCCGGGCAGAATGGGAATCACGACTTGTGGGTAAAGTGTGTGACCTCTGTAGAGTGTTAGAAACTGGTATATCAGTCGTGCTCACGGTTAAGAGAGGCCTTGGGATCCTCTTTGATTAGAAGAACTTTGGATACTTTTATGATGATGATTAATGATGATGGTTATAATTATGAACTCTGGTATTTCCTCTTGGAGGGAGTACACTTGGGTAATAACTGGGTTTATTACTAAAATTTGGCTCTACTATTAGTAATAAATACTTGACCAACTAAAGGCAACTGCTTAACCTTAACTCCACATACAGCTAGCCCACTTTAGCCAAACAGGACATTTGCTGAGTACGTTGATGTGTACTCACCCTTGCTTTAAAAACCACCCCCACCCCAGGTTGTCCCCACTGTACTCAGTGCTCAGGAGGAGATGCTGACAACATGGAAGACTTTGAGGAGTTTCAGAACAACGACGAATTCTAGTTTTGCTTAGTGGAAAATCCTAAGTCAGCTGCATGCAAAGGCCTTATCTGCTACATTACGTATTTCCGCACATTGATGATATTAATGCTAATGACTATGTATTAGACTCTGTGGATGTCTTGGACATCTTGATGTAATAAAGTACATTTCCGCTGTTTATTCTGAGCAATGTGTGATGATGTCCAATTATGTAATCGCTGTGTACATGAGTTTCTGATCCTGGCACGTACATGGTTCACATTCGGTTTGCATTCCAAAACTGGGTGTGACAGTTGAGCAAGCAAATGCATACATAAGAGCAACACCTCCAAGTGATCAAAGAGTCCCAAGTGCCACAAATTGAGTAGTGAGCTAGTATTAGCCATTCTAAGTGAGAATAGTTAGAGCACTTGTGTGAGCTGAAGATTGTGAGTTTGTTGTGATCTTGAGCCTTGGATTTAAGACTCCCGTTGATTATGTAAAGTAGGCATGATCCTCCAAGTGTGTGGAGCGCCTTGCGACATATCAAACTCATTGAGAAAAAAGGAAAGAGGACTGAAGATTGATCTTTGCGATCACTAGAGTGAAGAAAGGGTTAAAAGATGTTGTCCTTCGAGACTCTTCAATAGAGACATACGTTTCATTGGGAAACCGAACTCTGAAAAACAAATTACTATGTTATTATGTTCTTTTGATTGCAATTTGTTTTCCTCCTTTCCTTCCTAAGTTCTTATTCATTGATCATTATTTAAATTCTACATTGTTTCTCAAGTAAATTACGCTTATTCATCTAAGAAACAATCGCAAGTTGTAAACTTATTCCAACCAACCCATATCTTGTTCTAACGCTAATATTGGATCAAGTTTTGTGTTTTAAGTTGTAAAATTCAGGTTTCGCATATTCACCCCCTCTAGGCGACTTTCAATTGGTACCCGATCCTAACACTTTATTAGTCTAATAACTCAAAGTGATGTTGGGGAAGGTTCCAAATTCAAGAAGAACAAGGACAAGGAGGTGGAGAAAGAAGAGTCCATCCACTCTAGATCAAAGAACAACCACAAGAAGAAGGGGCCCAAGAAGACCAAGGAAAAGAAGAAGGTGGTGGTCTCCTCCTCCGATGATGATACCTCTTCATCAAGCTCAAGTAGTGAGGACGAGGTCATCCACACCAAGCGGCGACATAAAAAATTGGTGAAATCTAATTATTCTTGCTTGTTTTTAATTATGGACGCATTCCTTCTAATATCACTACCCCTCTATTATCGATCTCACTTAGCAAGCCACCTCAATTTTATGGAACCAACTATGACAAGTGGAGCCATAGTATGAGAGTACATTCATACTCACTCCATCCAAGTATTTGGAATGTTGTTGAAGATGGGATGAAATTGTCAGATAGCGATGACAAGGACTATTCTCAAACATAAGTTGAGCAAAAGATCCACCACAATGCTCGAGTGTTCACCGTGCTGAGCACTCGTCTCAACCAAGAGAGTACAACAAGGTGCATGGATTAGAGAGTACTAAAGAAATTTGGGACACTCTCAAGGTGGCGGACAAAGGAACAAGAGCCATCCAAAAAGCAAGAATCGAGCTTCTTGAGGGAGAGCTCAGAAGATTTGCCATCCACCCCAATGAGTCTCCACAAGAGATGTACAACCAGCTCAAGAACATCGTCAACTATCTAAGGAGCCTCAGAAGCAAGAAGTAGAACGACCATAAGATCATCAAGAGGATGCTACATGCTTATGTGGTAAGAAATCCTACATTGTGTACCATAATTCATGAAAAGTCCTAATTATAGGAAGGTCACCCTAGAAGAAGTGTTTGGGAGGATCATCAACAAAGACATCTTGCAAGAAGAAGCCAAGTACATCATGAACCTCTCCATGGGCATCCCCACTGACAAGCCACAAGAGGTTGCTCTAAAAGCAACCAAGAGGCAAAAGGCCAAGGTGGTGAAGGAGGAGTCATCGAGTGACGATGGCGAAGATGAAGAAAAATCAAACCTTAATGAGAAGGAGATGGCCCTCTTCATCCAAAACTTCAAGAAGACCATGAAGGATTGGAAGGGCAGAGGAAAAAAGACCTACAAGCCATGATTAAAGAAAAGTTGATATAATTATGGTAAGAGTGGTCATTTCATAACAAATTGTTCATACTCTAAAAATGATGATAGGGAAGAAAAGGAGAAGAAAATCTATGGGAAGAACAAGAAGTTCTATGAGAAGTTCTTACCTATTCATCTAAGTCCTAACATTGGCATGTTGATTTAGTCTGCCACATGTATACTATATATTGTTTTTAATGAATTTATAATTTTCATGATAAACCAGGGCAGAGCTATAGGGTGGTTCATGTGGACCACAGACCACCTAGCTTAAAGCCCATTACGATGTAGGTATACTGTCGGCGTTTCGAGACCGGGGGTCCCTAAGCCGACGAGTGAATGTCACCGCGTGCCCCAGCCCAGATGGGTCGACGCGAGGCCGAGCGCAAAGGGGGGAAGTGAGGTGGTCGGAGACCGGCGTGAGAGAGGTGGAAATCCCGCGGCCTTAGTGTTCGTCCCGCGCCCAGGTCGGGTGCGCTTGCAGTAGGGGGTTACAAGCGTCCAAGCGGGAGAGGGAGCGAGCAGCTTCAAGCGAGCGCCCGTCTCGTCCTCGTCCCTGCGCGGCCAACCTTCTCTAAGAGGGCCCTGGTCCTTCCTTTTATAGGTGTAAGGAGAGGATCCAGGTGTACAATGGGGGTGTAGCAGAGTGCTACGTGTCTAGCGGAGGAGAGCTAGCGCCCTAAGTACATGCCGTTGTGGCAGCCGGAGAGATTTTGGCACCCAGCTGGTGTGATGTCGTGGCCGTCGGAGGAGTGCTGGAGCCTGGCGGAGGGACAGCTGTCGAAGCTGTTGAGTCCTTGCTGACGTCCTCGTGCTTCTGTAAGGGGGCTGAGAGCCGCCGTCGTCACAGAGTATGCGGGGCGCCATCATTGCCTATCTGGCGGAGCGAGCCAGATGGGACGCCGGTCTTGTTCCCCGTGGCCCGAGTCAGCTTGGGGTAGGGTGATGATAGCGCCTCCTGTTGACGTGGCTGGTCTGTGCCCTAGGTTGGGCGATGTGGAAGCTCCTCCGAAGCCGAGGTCGAGTCTGTCTTCCGTGGCCGAGGTCGAGTCCGAGCCCCTGGGTCGGGCGAGGCGGAGACCGTCGGCTGAGGCCAGGGCGGAGTCCGAGTTCTGGGGTCGGGCGGAGCGGAGTTCGTCGTCTTCTGGGGCTGAGCCCAAGTCCGAGCCCTGGGTCGGGCGGAGCGGAGTTCGCCGTCTTCCGGGACTTAGCCCGAGTCCGAGCTCTGGGTCGGGCGGAGCGGAGTTCGCCGTCTTCTGGGGCTGAGCCCGAGTCCGAGCCCTGGGTCGGGCGGAGCGGAGTTCGCCGTCTTCCGGGACTTAGCCCGAGTCCGAGCCCTGGGTCGGGCGGAGCGGAGTTCGCCGTCTTCCGGGACTTAGCCCGAGTCCGAGCCCTGGGTCGGGCGGAGCGGAGTTTGTCGTCTTCTGGGGCTGAGCCCGAGTCCGAGCCCTGGGTCGGGCGGAGCGGAGTTCGCCGTCTTCCGGGACTTAGCCCGAGTCCGAGCCCTGGGTCGGGCGGAGCGGAGTTTCCTATGGTGCCTGTGGCCGGAGCGGAGTTCGTCGTCTTCTGGGGCTGAGCCCGAGTCCGAGCCCTGGGTCGGGCGGAGCGGAGTTCGCCGTCTTCCGGGACTTAGCCCGAGTCCGAGCCCTGGGTCGGGCGGAGCGGAGTTTCCTATGGTGCCTGTGGCCGGGCCTGACTGCCTGTCAGCCTCACTCTGTCAAGTGGCACCGCAGTCGGAGTGGCGCAGGCGGTGCTGTCCTTCTGTCAGGCCGGTCAGTGGAGCGGCAAAGTGACGGCGGTCACTTCGGCTCTGTCGGCTAAAGGGCGCGCGTCAGGATAAAGGCGTCAGGCCGCCTTTGCATTAAATGCTCCTGCGATTTGGTCAGTCGGTGCGGCGATTTGGTCAGGGTTGCTTCTTGGCGAAGACAGGGCCTCGGGCGAGCCGGGAATACGTTAGCCGCTGGAGGGGGCCTCGGGCGAGGCGGAGATCCTCCGGGGTCGGCTGCCCTTGTCCGAGGCTAGGCTCGGGCGAGGCGTGATCGAGTCCTTCGAACGGACTGATCCCTGACTTAATCGCACCCATCAGGCCTTTGCAGCTTTATGCTGATGGGGGTTACCAGCTGAGAATTAGGAGCCTTGAGGGTACCCCTAATTATGGTCCCCGACAGTAGCCCCCGAGCCTCAAAGGGAGTGTTAGCACTCGCTTGGAGGCTTTCGTCGCACTTTTTTGCAAGGGGACCAGCCTTTCTCGGTTGCGTTTTGTTCCGGTGGGTGCGCGCGAGCGCACCCGCCGGGTGTAGCCCCCGAGGCCTCGGAGGAGTGGTTTGTCTCCTCCGAGGTCTTAATGCCTCGCGTAATGCTTCGGCTGGTCTGGTCGTTCCCTCATGCGAGCTGGCCGTAGCCCGGGTGTACGGTCGGGTCCCAGTTCTCGGGCTGGTATGTTGACGCTGTCAACGGTTCGGCCGGAGCCGGGTTTGCGAGAGCAGCCCCCGAGCCTCTACACAGGGCGAGAGGGCGATCAGGGACAGACTCGACTTTTTTACATACGCCCCTGCGTTGCCTTTTCGCAAGGAGGAGGGGGGGAAAGCGCCATGTTGCCCTCGGTGGGCGCCGAACATGGTGTCTCCGGTGAGCTGCAGGCGGGTAATCCGAGTGGACGTCCGTGCCCCATTCGTTAGGGGTCGGCTAGAGGCCCAGAGGCGCGCCCAAAAGTACCTGCGGGTGATCTGCCGGACCCGGTCCCCTGGCGACGGGGTCCGAGGGCTCGATGCCTCCCTCTGGTGGGATTCCGTTACAAGATCGTTCCCGCTGGTCTCGGAAATGTCCTAGGGTACCTCGGGAGCGCAGCCCGAGCCTTGGTTATGTATCGAACGTACCCATGGTCATCCCTCGCTCTGTGTCTGAGGCGGCTGTGAACCCTTCGGGGGCCAGCCTTCGAACCCCTGATCAGTAGTGGGCGCGGAGCTCGAGTAGCCTGAGGCGGCTGTTGAACCCTTCCGAGGGGCCGGCCTTCGAACCTCTGACCAGTAGTGGGTGTGGAGCCCACGTGCTCTGAGGCGGCTGTTGAACCCTTCCGAGGGGCCAGCCTTCGAACCTCTGATCAGTAGGGAGGCTCGGAGCCTGGTTCCTTCACGGGGAAGGATCCTTTTCGGGGTATCCCCCTTTCCCGGTCCCTGTTGCAAGAGAGAGAAAGAGGAAAAAAGGAAAAGGATACGAAATCGAACGACGCGGCGTACCTTTTTTTATGCGATTGTTATGGCAAAGGCGAAGCGTCGCTCGCTTCTCCTGCCAGAGGCGCCGCCTGTCTCGCCGCGGAGTTAATGCGACGGGGCGAGTGGTTCGCGGGGCGGCCGTTGCGCGTGCGCGGGCCGTTCGAGGAACGGAACACGGGCGCGTCGTCTTCACGCCGTCAGAGAGGGTTCTCTCCCTGCCCCCGGATGGGACGTAAGCTTGGCTGACGACGCGACCGCTGTTCCTGCCCGCCTGCCACCGTCATTACTGCCGGCCCATTTCTGGCCACATTGACCGTCGCGCCAGGCTGGTGCTGCTGGGTCGTGCGCTGGGTCGCCTCGAGTCGCGGTATTGGTTCTGCAGTCGAGGCGGCGCGGTGGTGGCGCAAGTGGCGGTGCAGTTGCATGCACGAAGCATTCGGCGCGCCGGTGGCATGACGCGTGGGCCTGGGCCTCCGTGCTGGGCGTGTTGGGAGTCGGAGAAGTTCGCCCACTTGGCGCGGTTGCATGCCGCCTGCATGGATGCCCGCCCTTTCGCCCGCTGGTCTGGGCAAAAGTGGAGAGCCGCTTGTAACCGCTGGGCGGTTGCACGCACCGCGCGCGGCGGTTTGGCTTCTTCTGTTCTGGGCCGGCTTGCATGATGTGTGGGACCCAGCCCCCGCGCCGTAGGAGGAGGGCCTTGGAGCGTGTTGGAGAAGACTCAGCCCGCGACGGCTGGGGACGCAAGTAAGGAGAGTCACCTTTAAAAGGAGGGTGACCCCCTTAGAAGGCGACCATGTCTTCGCGCTCCCTTATGCATCATGTCTTTCCACCTTCCAAGCCCCCGGATGGGGGATACCCGCCGTCTTTCTGCCTTGTCGTTGGGGGAACGCAACTCCACGGGAGTTGGTACCTTTCAGCCATCGTTCGGCTTCAAGGATTTTCATAATGCAGCCCGGTTGCACCCCTCCGCCGGCGGTCACCCAAGATGTGACCTCCAGTTCGATGGTGGGGGAAAGCGAACCGGGCTGCGGCCTCTGCCTCTCCCTCAGCCTCAAGGATTTTCATCACCAGGGCTGGGGAGGGGAGTGTGCCGAGTTGGGGTCGGCCCCTGCGTGGGCGGTGGCCCGCTCCTTCCCTCAGTGATCGGGGGGAAGGGCGGTTGTCGTCCGTGGCACCGGCAGCTGCCGCGTGCCTGGCTCTCGGACCCGAGTGGCTTCGAAGCCGCTCTCGGCGCCGGCTTCCGCCACGGCAGCTAGAAGAGGTTCTTCCGCCCACGAGATGGCCAGGGCCGCCCACGGACCGACCTCCAACTCTATGGCCTTCTGCCCGTCCTTGCCTCACGAGTTTGGGCACGGGCGAGGGCCTCCTGGCAGCGGCATCCGCCCTGAGGTCATCGCTGCCGCTGTTCGGCCCCCCGGAGCAGAAGTCGTCGTCGTCGCCGCTGCCGGAGCGGGCGACGGCGAGCCGCCCGTCGGTCTTCTGTTGCTCCGCAGGCCCCCCCTCCGTCGAGTGGGGTTGCTCGTACCTGCGGAGGTGGAACCGGAGTTCCGTTTTGTAATGGCACTTTGAATGCTAGTGTTTTTGTTCATTGTGGCTGTCGAGGCCTGAACATGTATGTAATTTCGGCACGGAGCCGTGTTTTTCCTCATTTTCGAGCACTAAGACTCGCCTGTTGGTTGTCTGAACCGCTTCACCAAGCGTGAGTCACCTCGTGTAAAGGTGACGAGTGAGGTATCCGTATCCCGGAGGCGTAGGATTCCCTCGGCTCGGTCAGCCTTGTTGTCCGAGGCTTCCCTTGCTTAGTTAGAGGAACCCCTCGGCCGCTCTTCGATGAGCCGAGGCCAGGGGTAGCGGTGTCAGCGCGAACAGAGGCAGAGTTGGCTCGAAGAGAAGATCTGGTTGGTCGGAGCCTGGCCGGGTCATACGTTAGCAGAACCGACGCCGGAATTGACCTGCCGAGGCCTTGAGTTGGGCTGATGTCCTCGGAGGACAGCTGGCCGAGGCCCTGGGGTGACCGGCCGAGCCACCTGCTCGGGCCGGATTCCCGGAGAAGACCCTGGCGGCAATGGCCCGGGCTTGGTGATGACGTTGTCCTTCAGAGCGGAGACCCTTGGACCGTGTCACCGTCCGAGGCCAGGTCGGACCTTGCCGAAGGTGTTGTCGACGCCGAGGGTGCTGCTGCTCCCTTTAGCCGTCAGGATCCGAGCCTGCAGGATCGGATTATCTTGTAGTGTGTGTTTTCTGCGGCCGCCGAGGCCAAAACACACCCTCGCCGTGTTGTAAAGTCGCGTCTCTTTTCCTCTTGTTTCGAGTATCTAGACTTTTTTGTCGGTAACAGAATTGTTTGTGCGAGCGAGAGTTGCTTCTCACGGAAGGTGATGAGTGAGGTATCCGTATCCCGGAGGCGTAGGAGTCCCTCGGCTCGGTCGGCCTTGCCGCTTACACGCACTCTTACCCGTCCATGGGGTCCTGTCACCGACGCAGTTGAGAAGGCTCGAAGAATCGTTCCGGCGGAAGAGCTTCCGAACGTGAAGACTTGTTCGGTCCGCGGAATCACTTATCCGAACGTGAGTTACTTATCGCAGAAGGTGATGAGTGAGGTATTCGTATCCCGGAGGCGTAGGAATCCCTCGGCTCGGTCAGCCTTGGCTGCTTACGTGTACTCCGTCGTTTTCAGGATCCACTTTCGAAGTAGTCAAAAAGCACGAAAGACATTCTGGCAGAAAGGATCTTTTTTCGAGGAAAAAATTCGACGCGGAGGGGGTTCCCCCCTTTTAGCCCCCGAGGGAGGGTCGGGCTTTGCCGAGGCGAGGCCGACCCTTCCTTGATGACTAAACTTTGCGTGGGAGCGAGGTATATGAACAACTTGAAAACATCTTAAGGGTAGAAGCGACGTAGCTGTTGGATGTTCCAAGCATTGCCGTAGACCTCGCCTTGACTGTTGGCCAGCTTGTACGTTCCGGGCTTCAGAACTTTGGCGATGACGAACGGCCCCTCCCAGGGGGGCGTGAGCTTGTGCCGCCCTCAGGCGTCTTGTCGCAGCCGAAGCACTAGGTCGCCCACCTGGAGGTCTCGGGACCGGACCCCTCGGGCGTGGTAGCGTCGCAGGGACTGCTGGTACCGCGCCGAGTGTAGTAAGGCCTTGTCCCGAGCCTCCTCCAGCTGGTCCAACGAGTCCTCTCGACTAGCTTGGTTGCTTTGGTCGGTGTAGGCCCTCGTCCTCGGGGAACCATATTCTAAGTCTGTGGGCAAGATGGCATCGACCCCATAGACCAGAAAGAACAGCGTGAAGCCCGTGGCTTGGCTCTGCGTTGTCCTCAGGCTCCAGACCACCGAGGGGAGTTCCTTCATCCATCGCTTGCCAAACTTGTTGAGGTCGTTGTAGATCCGAGGCTTGAGTCCTTGCAGAATCATGTCGTTGGCACTCTCTACTTGCCCATTTGACATGGGGTGATCCACGGCGGCCCAGTCCACCCAGATGTGGTGATTCTCGCAGAAGTCCAGGAACTTCCTGCCGGTGAACTGGGTGCCGTTGTCGGTGATGATGGAGTTCGGGACCCCGAAGCGATGGATGATGTTGGTGGAGAACGCCACCGCCTGCTCGGACCTGATGCTGTTTAGGGGTCGGACCTCGATCCACTTGGAGAATTTGTCGATGGCGACCAACAGGTGCGTGTAGCCCCCGGGTGCCTTCTGCAAGGGGCCGACGAGGTCCAGACCCCACACAGCAAAAGGCCAGGTGATGGGTATCGTCTGCAGAGCCTGAGCGGGCAGGTGGGTCTGCCTTGCGTAGAACTGACACCCTTCGCAGGTGCGGACAATTCTAGTAGTGTCGGCCACCGCCATGGGCCAGTAGAAGCCTTGTCAGAAAGCATTCCCGACAAGGGCACGAGGCGCTGCGTGATGGCCGCAAGCCCCCGAGTGTATCTCTCGGAGGAGTTCCTGCCCTTCGGCGATGGAGATGCATCGCTGGAGGATGCCAGAGGGGCTGCGGTGGTAGAGCTCCTTCTCATCTCCCAGCAAGACGAACGACTTGGCGCGCCGCGCCACCCGCCGAGCTTCGGCTCGGTCGGAGGGTAGCTCTCCTCGGTGGAGATATTGCAGGTACGGGGTCTGCCAGTTTTGGTCAGGCGTGACCCCGCTTCGCTCCCCCCCAATGTGCAGCGTCTCGCCCTCGGGGGCCGAGGGTACCTCGGGCTGAACCGAGGGTGCTTCGGGTCGAGCCGAGGGCGCCTCGGACTGCGCCGAGGGTACCTTGGGCCGAGCCGAGGGCGCCTCGGACTGTGCCGAGGGTACCTCGGGCTGGGCCGAAGGTGCCTCAGGCTCGGGCGTGCCGTCGAGCTTGACGGAGGGCTGATGCAGATCTCGGGAGAAGACGTCCGGGGGAACCGTTGTTCGCCCTGAGGCTATTTTAGCCAGCTCGTCCGCAGTCTCGTTGTAGCGCCGAGCGATGTGGTTGAGCTCGAGCCCGTAGAACTTGTCTTCCAGGCGCCGAACCTCATCGCAGTAGGCCTCCATCTTCGGGTCGCGGCAGTGGGAGTTCTTCATGACTTGGTCGATGACGAGCTGCGAGTCACCGCGAGCGTCGAGGCGTCGGACCCCTAGCTCGATGGCGATCCGCAATCCGTTGACCAAAGCCTCGTACTCAGCCACATTGTTGGATGCCGGGAAATGGAGGCATAGCACGTAGCGTAGGTGTTTCCCGAGGGGCGAGATGAAGAGTAGGCTTGCGCTGGCTCCTGTCTTCATCAGTGACCCGTCGAAGAACATGGTCCAGAGCTCCGGTTGGATCGGAGCTGTCGGTAGCTGGGTGTCGACCCATTCGGCCACGAAGTCTGCCAGGACCTGGGACTTGATGGCCTTCCGAGGGGCGAACGAGATTGTCTCACCCATGATTTCCACCGCCCACTTTGCAATCCTAACCGAGGCCTCCCGGCACTGGATGATCTCCCCCAGGGGGAAGGATGACACCACAGTTACCGGATGAGACTCGAAGTAGTGTCGCAACTTCCGCCGTGTCAGGATCACCGCGTACAGCCGCTTCTGAACTTGTGGGTAGCGGATCTTGGTTTCGGACAGTACCTCGCTGACGAAGTAGACTGGCCTCTGAACGGGCAATGCATGCCCCTCTTCTTGCCTCTCGACCACAATCGCGGCGCTAACCACCTGAGTGGTCGCGGCGACGTAGACCAAGAGGGCTTCTCCGGCAGCCGGGGGCACCAAGATAGGCGCCTTCGTGAGGAGCGCCTTCAGGTTCCCGAGGGCTTCCTCGGCCTCAGGGGTCCAAGTGAAGCACTCGGCCTTCCTTAAGAGGCGGTACAGAGGTAGACCTCTTTCACCGAGGCGTGAGATGAAGCGGCTCAGAGCCGCGAGACATCCCATGACCCTCTATACGCCTTTCAAGTCCTTGATGGGCCCCATGCTGGTGATGGCTGCGATCTTCTCCGGGTTGGCTTCGATGCCCCGCTCGGAGACGATGAACCCCAAGAGCATGCCTCGGGGCACTCCGAAGACACACTTCTCGGGATTAAGCTTGACGCCTTTCGCCTTGAGACATCGGAATGTCACTTCAAGGTCGGAAAGGAGGTCGGAGGCTTTCCTCGTCTTGACTACGATGTCATCGACGTAGGCCTCGACCTTGCGGCCAATGTGTTCGCCGAACACATGGTTCATGCACCGCCGGTACGTCGCGCCCGCATCCTCAAGCCGAACGGCATGGTGACATAGCAGTACATGCCGAAGGGTGTGATGAAAGAAGTCGCGAGCTGGTCGGACTCTTTCATCCTGATTTGGTGATACCCTGAGTAGGCATCGAGGAAAGACAGGGTTTCGCACCCAGCAGTGGAATCCACGATTTGATCGATGCGAGGCAGAGGGTAGGGAACCTTCGGACATGCCTTGTTTAGACCAGTGTAGTCTACACACATCCGCCATTTCCCTCCTTTCTTTCTCACAAGCACAGGGTTGGCAAGCCATTCGGGATGGAATACCTCTTTGATGAACCCTGCCGCCATTAGCTTGTGGATCTCCTCGCCTATAGCTCTGCACCTTTCTTCGTCGAATCGGCGCAGAGGCTGCTTGACGGGTCGGACTCCGGCTCGGATGTCCAGCGAGTGCTCGGCGACATCCCTCGGTATGCCGGGCATGTCTGAGGGACTCCACGCGAAGACGTCGGCGTTCGCGCGGAGAAAGTCGACGAGCACTGCTTCCTATTTGGGATCGAGCTCGGAGCCGATCCGGACTTGCTTGGAGGCGTCACTGCTGGGGTCGAGGGGGACGGACTTAACCGTCTCCGCTGGCTCGAAGTTGCCGGCATGACGCTTCACGTCTGGCACCTCCTTAGAGAGGCTCTCCAGGTTGGCGATGAGGGCCTCGGACTCGGCGAGGGCCTCGGCGTACTCCACGCACTCCATGTCGCATTCGAACGCGTGTTTGTACGTGGGGCCGACGGTGATGACCCCGTTGGGGCCCGGCATCTTGAGCTTCAGGTAGGTGTAGTTGGGGACGGCCATGAACTTCGCGTAGCATGGCCTCCCCAGTACCGCGTGGTAGGTTCCTCAAAACCCGACCACCTCGAACGTCAGGGTCTCCCTTTGGAAGTTGGAGGGTGTTCCGAAGCAGACGGGGAGGTCGAGTTGCCCGAGGGGCTGGACGCGCTTCCCGGGGATGATCCCATGGAAAGGCGCAGCGCCTGCCCGGACCGAGGACGGATCAATACGCAGGAGCCCGAGGGTCTCGACGTAGATGATGTTGAGGCTGCTGCCTCCGTCCATGAGGACCTTGGTGAGCCTGACGTCGCCGATGACGGGGTCGACGACGAGTGGGTATTTCCCCGGGCTCGGCACATGGTCGGGGTGGTCGGCTTGGTCGAAGGTGATGGGCTTGTCGGACTAGTCTAGATAGACTGGCGCCGCCACCTTCACCGAACAGACCTCCCGGCGCTCTTGCTTGCGGTGCCGAGCCGAGGCATTCGCCGCTTGCCCACCGTAGATCATGAAGCAGTCGCGGACCTCGGGGAACTCTCCTGCCTAGTGATCTTCCTTCTTATCGTCGTCGTGGGCCCTGCCACCCTCCGTGGGTGGCCCGACCCTGTGGAAGTGGCGCTGAAGCATGACGCACTCCTCAAGGGTGTGCTTGACGGCCCCCTGGTGATAGGGGCACGGCTTCTTGAGCATCTTGTCGAAGAGGTTGGCACCTCCGGGGGGTTTCCGAGGGTTCTTGTACTCGGCGGCGGCGACAAGGTCCGCGTTGGCGGCGGCGCGTTTCGCTTGCGACTTCTTCTTGCCCTTCTTCTTGGCGCCGCGCTGAGTTGACGCCTCGGGGGCATCTTCCGATGGGCAGCCCTGGGGCTGTTTGTCCTTTCGGAAGATAGCCTCGACCGCCTCCTGGCCGGAGGCGAACTTGGTGGCGATGTCCATCAGCTCGCTCGCCCTGGTGGGGGTCTTGTGACCCAGCTTGCTCACCAGGTCACGGCAGGTGGTGCCAACGAGGAACGCGCCGATGACATCTGAGTCGGTGATGTTGGGCAGCTCGGTGCGCTGCTTCGAGAATCGCCGGATGTAGTCTCGGAGAGACTCTCCCGGCTGCTGTCGGCAGCTTCGAAGGTCCCAGGAATTCCCGGGGCGCACGTACGTGCCCTGGAAATTTCCGGCGAAAGCTTGGACCAGGTCGTCCCAGTTGGAGATCTGCCCCGGAGGCAGGTGCTCCAACCAGGCGCGAGCGGTGTCGGAGAGGAACAGGGGGAGGTTGCGGATGATGAGGTTGTCATCGTCCGTTCCACCCAGTTGGCAGGCCAGATGGTAGTCCGCGAGCCACAGTTCCGGTCTCGTCTCCCCCGAGTACTTCGTGATAGTAGTCGGGGGTCGGAACCGGGTCAGGAACGGCGCCCGTCGTATGGCCCGGCTGAAGGTCTGTGGACCGGGTGGTTCGGGCGAGTGACTCCGATCCTCCCCGCTGTCGTAGCGTCCCCCACGCCTGGGGTGGTAGCCTCGGCGCACCCTCTCGTCGAGGTGGGCCCGACGGTCGCGGTGATGGTGCTCGTTGCCGAGGCGACCCGGGGCCGCAGGCGCTGTGTTGCGCGTGCGCCCGGTGTAGACCGAGGCTTCCCGCATGAATCGGGAAGTCGCGGCATGAGGTTCCGAGGGGTACCCCTGCCTTCGGGAGGCGGAGCTCTCGGCCCGTCGGACCGCGGCGCCTTCCAGGAGATTCTTGAGCTCTCCCTGGATTCGCCGCCCCTCGGTGGTTGATGGCTCCGGCATCGCGCGAAGGAGCATTGCTGCTGCAGCCAGGTTCTGGCCGACCCCACTAGATGCGGGTGGCGGCCTGGCCCTGACATCATCGGCGATGCGGTGCTGGAAGCCCTGGGGTAGGTGACGTATTTCTCCGGCCGGAGGTTGGCCCGCCCATGCTTGCCCAACGTTCCGGCGGGTCGGCTCAAGCGCTCCTGCTCCCTCGTCGAGCCTGGCCTGCACCCCGCGGATTTGCTCGAGCTGTGGGTCATGGCCCCCCGCCTGAACGGGGAGCACAGCTAGCTCCCGTGGGATGTCAACGCGAGGCACCGGCCTAGGGAGATCACCGTCCTCCGGCATGCCGAGATGGTTGCCTTCGGAGGGAACCCCTAGATCGACGTGGAAACATTCGCGGCTTGGGCCGCAGTCCTCGTCGCCGAGGCTACGGCTACCGTCGGAACAGTCGGAAAGGCAGTAGTCGCATGCGGTCATGAAGTCCCGCATGGCACTGGGGTTGCCAAGTCCAGAGAAATCCCAACAAAAGTTGGGCTCATCGTCTTCCTCGGACCCAGAGGGCTCGTAGGTCGAGACGTCCGTCAGCCGGTCCCAAGGTGACCGCATACAAAACCCCAGAGGGTTTGGACTCGCCTCTACGAGAGAGCCCGCCAAAGCGAAGCCGCTAGGCGGGTCGAGGCTGAATCCGAAAGGCGTGGGATGGGAATAGGTCGGTACCTCTTGGTCGACGGGCGGTGATGAAGTCACGTCGGGGACTGACTGCACCGTCGTCTCAGGTACGAGGGTGACACCCAGCAAGCCTTCCGCGAGCGTGCTGGCGTCGTCCGCTTGCTCGGGACTGGCGTGTCGCGGGGAGTCAGCGCTCGTCTTCGTCTCAAGCGCGAGGTCGATGCCCGGCACGCCCCCCGTTGGGGTGCTGGCGCTGTCGACTCGCTCGATAGTCGACGAGGCGCTGCCTCCTGCTTGGCCTTGGTTGCCCCGCCTCCCCCTCCGTTGACGGGGAAGAGGACGGGGCGAGCTCGAAGGTTGTTCTTCCACCACGCGGGGAAGACGTCATCGATTCCGCCGCCGGCGGGCGGGCTGTCGGCCGCCATTGTCGCTGTCGCACGGCGGTGGAAGGAGTATCATGTCGTAGCTGCCGTCGAGGGACATGAACTCAAGGCTCCCGAAACGGAGCACCGTCCCGGGCTGGAGAGGTTGCTGGAGACTGCCCATCTGGAGCTTGACGGGAAGCTGTTCGTCAACACGCAGCAGGCCCCTACCTGGCGCGCCAACTGTCGGCGTTTCGAGACCGGGGGGGTCCCTAAGCCGACGAGTGAATGTCGCTGCGTGCCCCAGCCCAGATGGGTCGACGCGAGGCCGAGCGCAAAGGGGGGAAGTGAGGTGGCCGGAGACCGGCGTGAGAGAGGTGGAAATCCCGCGGCCTTCGTGTTCGTCCCGCGCCCAGGTCGGTTGCGCTTGCAGTAGGGGGTTACAAGCGTCCACGCGGGAGAGGGAGCGAGCGGCTTCAAGCGAGCGCCCGTCTCGTCCTCGTCCCCGCGCGACCAACCTTCTCTAAGATGGCCCTGGTCCTTCCTTTTATAGGCATAAGGAGAGGATCCAGGTGTACAATGGGGGGTGTAGCAGAGTGCTACGTGTCTAGCGGAGGAGAGCTAGCGCCCTAAGTACATGCCGTTGTGGCAGCCGGAGAGATTTTGGCACCCAGCTGGTGTGATGTCGTGGTCGTCAGAGGAGTGCTGGAGCCTGGCGGAGGGACAGCTGTCGGAGCTGTTGAGTCCTTGCTGACGTCCTCGTGCTTCCGTAAGGGGGCTGAGAGCCGCCGTCGTCACAGAGTATGCGGGGCGCCATCATTGCCTATCTGGCGGAGCGAGCCAGATGGGACGCCGGTCTTGTTCCCCGTGGCCCGAGTCAGCTTGGGGTAGGGTGATGATGGCGCCTCCTGTTGACGTGGCTGGTCTGCGCCCTAGGTTGGGCGATGTGGAAGCTCCTCCGAAGCCGAGGTCGAGTCTGTCTTCCGTGGCCAAGGTCGAGTCCGAGCCCCTGGGTCGGGCGAGCCGGAGACCGTCGGCTGAGGCCAGGGTGGAGTCCGAGTCCTGGGGTCGGGCGGAGCGGAGTTCGTCGTCTTCTGGGGCTGAGCCCAAGTCCGAGCCCTGGGTCGAGCGGAGCGGAGTTCGCCGTCTTCCGGGACTTAGCCCGAGTCCGAGCCCTGGGTCGGGCGGAGCGGAGTTCGCCATCTTCTGGGGCTGAGCCCGAGTTTGAGCCCTGGGTCGGGCGGAGCGGAGTTTGCCATCTTTCGGGACTTAGCCCGAGTCCGAGCCCTGGGTCGGGCGGAGCGGAGTTCGCCGTCTTCCGGGACTTAGCCCGAGTCCGAGCCCTGGGTCGGGCGGAGCGGAGTTTCCTATGGTGCCTGTGGCCGGGCCTGACTGCCTGTCAGCCTCACTCTGTCAAGTGGCACCGCAGTCGGAGTGGCGCAGGCGGCGCTGTCCTTCTGTCAGGCCGGTCAGTGGAGCGGCGAAGTGACGGCGGTCACTTCGGCTCTGTCGACTGAAGGGCGCGCGTCAGGATAAAGGCGTCAGGCCGCCTTTGCATTAAATGCTCCTGCGATTTGGTCGGTCGGCGCGGCAATTTGGTCAGGGTTGCTTCTTGGCGAAGACAGGGCCTCGGGCGAGCCGGGAATACGTTAGCCGCTGGAGGGGGGCCTCGGGCGAGGCGGAGATCCTCCGGAGTCAGCTGCCCTTGTCCGAGGCTAGGCTCGGGCGAGGCGTGATCGAGTCCTTCGAACGGACTGATCCCTGACTTAATCGCACCCATCAGGCCTTTGCATCTTTATGCTGATGGGGTTACCAGCTGAGAATTAGGAGCCTTGAGGGTACCCCTAATTATGGTCCCCGACAGGTATTAGGTATAAAAATGTTACTCCTAAGCACTAGTTTCATTTTATTTATTTGACGTATTCACGGAAGTGGTGCAACACATCACATCATTAGGTGAAGCTAGGCATCTAGGTCTACAACCGTACCAGGTGGCTATTTGGTTCTAGAACAAGCGCATTGCGCGTGCGATGGCTCTTCAAGCAGACCGAGCATGGCTACGTTGTGCACGCATTCCAAGCTCAGTACAACATGTTGCACACGCTCTGTCGCTTAGCCAGGAGAAGGTCGCGCTCACCGTGTAGGTACCGTAAATCTTATAAACAACACTCGATCAATCAATTCTCATGCAATTATACGTACGCGCACAATACATACAATCATATTATATTTGGTAATTTTTTACACTTTTATTTTAAGATGTTAGATGATTTTTATACTATTTATTTCTAAGATAATAGATAGTTGTAAGATTTTTTATTAGACTATATTGTATTTAGTAATTTTTTTATATGTTGATATATTATATTTCCTACGTTCTTTTTATTTATCGCGTTTTAATTTAAAAATAAACTAGTGACCGACAAAGATTCGAGAGCAGAGGTAAGATTTTTTTTCTCGAGCGCGTAAGAGACATGCGCATCTTTTCATTAAGAAGGAAGGAAAAAAGGATCCAAAATGGATCAGTACAAGAAGACCCCCCATTACGGTGGTCAAAAACAAAGAAACAAAAATACATCCATAAATAAAAGGAACCAGAAACTACTTTGATCTAAAGACTTGGGATTGGGGCTGTTAGGAGATCTAAGTTTGTAGCCCCTCCTAACACCCACAGATCCCTCTCCTGCTCGGTCCTCTTGATGGCTGAATTAAGACAGGGAGAAAGACCTTTAAAAACACAGGCGTTTCGATGGTTCCACAATATCCAGAGGTCGAGACTGATAAGCGAGTTTAGCCCTTTTCCAGCAATTCCATGCAACTGATCACTACATCTTTTCCACCAGAGCATAGTATTCTCTTCATAGACATGAGGAGTGAAATTATGGAGGTTAACCTTGCTCAGCAGCTTGAACCAGTAATTTCTTGCAAACACACAACCCACGAGGAGATGGTCAATGGTTTCTATTTCCTGGTCACAAAGAGGGCACTGATCAGGGTGATCAATCCCCCTCCTCTGAAGTCTATCAGCTGTCCAACATCTCTGCAGCGTCACAAGCCATAGGAAAAATTTGCATTTGGGGGGACCAAGAGTGCCAAACCCTATCACAATGCTCAAAATATGTTAACCCAATGAATAAATTCCCGTAGGCTACTTTGGCAGAGTATTTGCCGTTATGAGCAAGCTTAAAAATGTGTGTGTCCTCTCTATATGGATTTATATTTACTGTGAGAATAGCATCCCAAAGATCAAGATAATCAGCAAGGACTTCCACAGTGAGAGCTCCTTGGATGTCATTTATGAAAGTTCCCTTTGCTCGGGAACAGGATCTGGATGTCGCCTAGAGGGGGTGAATAGGCGAATAAAAATTATCACTTTAAAACTTTAGTTCTTACTCTACTCAAGAACCAGATCGCAGTGGAATGAAAGATCATGTCTCAAAATGCCTTTCACTTCAAATACAACTTGTACCACAGATAAGTGTTGAAGTGCAGATATAAAAAGTGAGTAAGACAGAGAGTCAGCACACAATGCAGAGCGAAGCACACGGACGCAAGAATTTATCCCGAGGTTCGGGCAAGCCTGAAATGCTTGCCTAGTCCTCGTTGGAGTTAGCCACACCTGGGCTTGGAGTCTATTTCAACTCCTTCCTCCGTTTGCTCAGATCTGTCAGTATGACAGATAGAGCCTTCCACTATGTTGAGTTGGGTTACAACAAAGCCGCGGTTGCTTACAATCTTCTTGGCAGCACTCCGGCAGAGTAACGATGCGCTCAAGACTTTGCTCTAGCTCTTTGCAGCACCTCTTCACTCTCTAAAGGCTTATAACTTTGCCTTCACACAAACTAGAGAGATATACACGAGAGTGAGAGAGAGAATCGATCCGAGTGATGTATATAATTGTTGGCTGCACTTGTGTCCTTGCTGGAGGCGCCTAGGAGTCCCTTTTATAGACCCAAGGGGCCTAGGAGCCGTTGGAATTCATTTTGGAAGGCAATATTTGCTTTCTGTCGGGTGGCGCACCGGACAGTCCGGTGCACCACCGGACATGTCCTGTAGCTTGTCCGGTGCGCGATCTCCTTCCAAATCGGGCTCAGCTGACCGTTGGAGCAACGATCGTCTTGGCTCACCGGACACTGTCCGGTGCGCACCGGACAGTCTGGTGTGCCAACTGACCGTTGGCTCAGGCCACGCGTCGTCCGCTGATTGCGCTGCCGACCGTTGGGGCAGTTGACCGTTGGCTCACCAGACAGTCCGGTGCACCACCGGACAGTCCGGTGCACCACCGGACAGTCCGGTGAATTATAGTCGTACTCTGCCAAACTTCTCCCAAGAGCGGCTTGTTCACCGGAGTTCAGTCTGGCGCACCGGACACTGTCCGGTGCACCACCGGACAGTCCGGTGTGCCGGACTGAGCTGAGTCTTGGTTGCGTACAGCCAAGCCTTTTGCATCTCCTTTCTTTTCTTCTTTTCTCTATTTCTAACACTTAGACAAATAAATTAGTACACACAAACCAATGTACTAAGTCTAGAAACATACCTTCTCTTTGATTTTCACTTCTTCAGCATTTTGCATGTTTGAGATTGATGTTGGACTTATAAATCATCAAGTCAACTTGACTTGATCTAGATTGAAATTTCTGAGCTCCAACATCCTACAAAGGTCACATAGAATATCTCCAAACTAGGAACAACCCAAACTAGAGATCAAGGTGCACTTAGCTCTTTTGGGCTGCTTCCAGTTCTGGTTTTGACACAGCTTCTCCTTTCAGTGACCTTGTTCACTTCTTGAGCTTGATCTTGAGCCTTATGACTTAAACCACATAATTGTAGATGTTACCTCATTGGTTGTAAGTCATGTCCTTATGTAGTGTTCCTTGATGCACCATAACTTTTCTTAACTCGATCAACCTTGATTCCACAAGTCTTCTTCTTCACCCCTGGCCTTGGGTTCCTGGTCTCCTTGACTTTCTCCCATGCACTCAGTACCTCGAAGCTCTTCTTGCTTCCATCCTTGGCTTGATCGGTTGTCTCTGAGTTATGCACATCGAGTCACACTTAAGCAATGCCCATCCTTCTTATGATGTCCATTATCTATAAATAGTTCAGTCTTTGGACCATCACACTTGTTCACTTGTGTTGAACCATATTAGCTTTACATAAAGCACCTGTTCAACACTTAGCACACTTGTTAGTCCTTTAATTGGGTTGTCATCTAAACACCAAAACCCACAAGAGAGCTTTCAATCTCCCCCTTTTTGGTGATTGATGGCAACACAATTAAAGCTTACATAAGAGAGAAATTTAAAGCACAAGTTTTGAATTCTAAGTTTATAGAATGCTCCCCCTAAATATGTGCTTATATTTAAAATCTTAACTTTGGCCTTATATGCCAAATTGCACATGCTTAGGCTAATTCGAAGCATTACTACACCTTAGCACCTGTGGGATGCATTGTCGATAATTAAAACACATGCACAGAATCAGAGTTACACACCAATCAATTGAGTGAATATACCACAGGAATATCAGCCCACTATTCACAATTAGGATACCAATTTAAAACAAATTTAAATCACCATAACCCCATGAATATCTATTACATGATAAACAAAGTAGCTACTAATTGATTTATCTGAACGGAAGCACTAAACTTGCATTATCAACATATAATACAACAAGAAGCATATGATAAGAATTACCAACAAACTGACACATTTTTCTTTAAGATCAAGGGAACTCAAGGAAACCCCTTTGAGTCCTTTAGCACACAAAAAATAATCTTCACCCTTAAGATAAGTTGTCCTCTCAGGTCGAGGTAAGCTTTAATGCACAAATTCTCCCCCTTTGACATTAAACACCAAAACCATATTCAAGCAAGAACATAGGATGATGTCAAGGGACAGCAGGGTGTTAAGCAGGGAAAATGCAACACACTAACATTACTCCCCCTTACACATTAAACATATGCAATACAAGCATTGGAGAAAAATTAAGGTACAAATACGCAAAAAGGTCAATACCTCCTTTTGTACCTTTACCATGTTAGGCCTCATTCGGTTGTGCCCAACCAGACCAGGTTGAGCCTGGAATGGGAACCAATCCACGTTAAAATCCAGGCCCAAGAAAAATCCAGGATCCTATTTCTTTTCGTGTTCGTTTAAGCCCATTGGAATTCTAGCCCATGGGTTTGGATTTTTTTTTGACTTGAGGAGGTTCTGGATCGGATCCAGGAGTCGTATGGTCTGGAAAAAACCCTGGAAGCGAGTGAGCGAGCGACGGCGACGGCACAAGCGAGACACTGACAAGCTCTACTCCGGCAAGCTTCTCTTTGGTTGGATAGATCTACTCTCCACCTCTCTCTCCCTGTCTTTGTTGCTTCAAAGAGGTCGAAGTGGGTAGATCCGTTTGGTACCTTCACCAGGAGGCAGAAGTGGGCAGATCCGGCCATACATGAAGATGTGCTTGCCGACGGGGAGGCCGAGCGATGGCAGCGCACAGCGGAACAGGCGGATGTCTCGGGACAGCACTGTCTTGGCGACGAGTCTGCATGGGACCTTCCGGCGGGTTGGAGAGCTGCGGCGGAGCGCCGGTATGACCTTCTATGGCTCTCGCCATACCTTGCCGTAGTCTACTAGTCTTTTTCTCTAACGTCGCTGGCATGTCGACTCCACTTCCGCAGCCTGCTTCTCTGTCGCCGGCCGCCGCCATTCCAGTTCTCCTCTCCAGCTCTGCCCGTCAGTCTACTAGTCTTTTTCTCTAACGTCGCTCGTAGCCTCGTCGAGTCGCTCGCACGCCGACTCCACTGCCGCAGCCTGCTTCTCCGTCACCGGCCGCCGCCATTCCAGCTCTCCTCTCCAGCTCCGCCCGTAGCCTGCTTCTTCGCTCACGGCTTGTTTGCTCCGGTCTGAGTGTCCGTTTGTCAGATAGAAAAAAGACCTTCTATTTGCCTGATAGTAAAACTCAGAAATCAAGCGTTCTCTGGATGCTTGAGATATATTAGATGAGTATTTCTGCGTAGCAGTAGGATGTTACCACTATTTGGTTGAACGTCTTTCGTTGTTAAAAAACAGAAGGTGAATCAACATAATAAGCCTGAAGTTGTAGCTTCGTGTCTTTTTCTGTCCAGTTGCATGGTTGATTGCTCTGGTTTTGGACCGCAGGGTCGTGGCGCTAACCTAATTTTGTTTTTTCCTTCTTTCTTTTCGTGTCTTTTTATATGCTCTTTTCACAGTACAAGTGAACTTTAGTGATGTCTTTATGAATTAGATCACCATTGTTCTCCTTCCTGTCAGGTTCTTGCAGTCATCTTTTCCTGCTCTAGTAATATTGTCAAACTAAATCTAATTTATTTATAATATTGTCAAACTAAATCTAATTTATTTATTTTCAGATTGTCCCTGCTCCAGTAAGAGTCAGCGAAGACGAGCGTCTCCATCCTAGGTGTTAGTGTCTGATCAATTTTTTCAAGGTACCAGCCAAAACATGAAGAAATTAAATTATATGAACTGCTTAACTAGCTTTAGTAATTAGTTTTCCTTGTCTCTTGATGCTATTTTTAATTTTGCTATGGACATGAGCAATAGAGATCACATTAGGAGGAAGGAGGAGGATGATGATGACCTCTTCCTTTTGATTCTCCCTTCCCTATATCTCTTGGGCTATCTTGTACATAGTAAAAAGAAATTGAGGCATACATCAGCGATGACCGGGAAGGAAAAGGTCCGAGAGCTACTTGAAGGACATATTAAGAATTGTAGGGTATCATTTAGAATGGAACTTTACATTTTCAAAGTCATCTATGCACTGATTACATTAGTGTCATTCAAAGTCAGATCACCTGTCTGAAATAATCTATGCACTGATCTCATTTGCCTAATTTTGTTCTAGGGTCCAAGGATGAGAAAGTCAAGTCATGTCCTAATAGTTGATGCATCTTTAGGTTTGATGTTGGTACCATTTGAAGACAACATGTTACCGTTCCAGAAATATTTGATCACTGGATGCTGAATTATGTTATTCTGTGTTTTTTAATTGATCTGTATGTTTATTTTGAAAAAGAGATATGTACTGAGAATCATATTACATGCATGCTTAAATTTTAGAGAGAGTGATATGCTGTATAGGTTTGTGAAAGAAAAAAAATGTGTTTCATAGAGCATTCAATGTGTGCATGCCTACGAACATATCATTCTATCTTTCATAAACCTGGATCAAAAATTGTGTTTTTTATTGGCTTGTGTTGGTTTTTGAGTTTGGTGTTTAATCCACATGGAGTAAACGAAGAAACATAGTTGTTTGGGTTTTGGTAAATAATCCATAGGGAATAAACGAACAAATATTGATTGATTGGTTTTAGGATTTAATTCCACAAAGGATTGGGTGAAAGGTTTGGATTCACCCAATCCATGTGAGGAAATAAACCAGAATGGAAAAAATTCCCAAACAGCCGAACGGGGCCTTAAGGTGTACTTTCTATCTAAGTCGGCGGAGTTCCTTTTGTCATCAATTCAAGATTTCCATCTTGAAAGTTTTATCTCTAGGGAGCTCCTTTACACTTATGCCTGATCCTTTATCCTAACCTTTTCTTGTTGCTAAGATACAAAACTTAGAACAAGTTATAGTATTGTGGCACAAGATGAAGCTTCTATTCTAGTGATTACCAAAAGATACCGATTGAAGCACACTACCAAGGCTACCAATTGAAAAATCATCACTGTCATAGCTCCATGATATTTAAAGATAAGCATCTAGGATTACCAACTATTATAGAGCATGAGCAACCTTTAAATACGTAATTACTTACAACTTTAGATACCAATTACTCGACTTGTGGAGGTACCCAAGTCCTGATTGCTCCATTTCTTGCTCATCTTCCCTTTTCCACCTTGAGACTATACAGGATCACTCAAGCAACAATTAGTCTCAAAAGACACAAGTTATGTGTGCTCCCCCTAAAGTTGTGCATCAAGTATTTGAATGACTTGCACTTTGCACATTCTAGCTTCCTCAGAACTAGAGAGGATCACAACATATATTGGTCAAGGCATACTCTATCAATTTCATCACAAAGAGATACCAATTGAATAGTTGACTTAATACAACAATGCATGCCTCAAGGAGTATAACATTTTACAATCAACCTAGGCATGCTTCATACATGATAATCATTGCACCACATATACCAATTGAAAATGACAAGATCATGCATATAAAGCGCAATGTCTAAGTACACCATGATTAAGAAGATTCCTTAGGTACACCAAAAGAAACAACATTTTAAAGTAAGGAGAACCTAAGCCAAGTTACTACCAATTCAGAGGCAAGAACATAGCTATGATCACAATCAATGGAACTTCAATATATGAGATTGCATAGTTCCATTCTTCATACCTTTGCCTTTTACCTGAATACCATGAGATCCATTCTTTTAGGTAGTGTAGAGTGAGAGCACCTGTTGTCACCAATTTAGGACTCCTTTTGCTCATGCACCTTATAACTCAAGAAGGTGCATTAGTGGCACAACATGGATTTGGTATACACACAGTATCAAAATTGGGTAATTATGCGAACATGGACTAACCAAGATGTCATGCTTGCACATAGGTTAATCATTAAATACAATAGCATGTCTTACAAAAGGATACAGGTTTATCCATTAACACAAAAAGAGTTAATCATAGTGAATATATCGATTGAGAAGCTACCATTGAAAGATTCAAAAGATATGACATATAGAACACATAGTCATGATTAAGCAAGCATCATTATTAACCATTGATAACACAGGCAATCTCAAAAGCATAACTACTCCAAGGATAGGTAGCACAACAAACCAACTTAGGAGCAATACTGATTTGCAATAATGTACTTAAGATACCCGGGTACCGTCCTTTGGAGAGCAAGTTGCATATTCTCATCAAGGTCCTTTGCTTGATTCACCAATAATGATTCAAGACCTCTACAACTTATTTAACTTGAGATGAACATGGTATTAGAATTGCACAATCATTCAACCTTGGGTCAATGAATAGACAATAAAAATCAACAACTTAAGCATAGAGTTTGAATTAACCATCTTAAGCTCTCTCATGGTCTCCAGTCCATCTCGAGGCACCTGCATGGTTTAGTTGGCACAGTTTGGTACCCATCTCGGGATGGGTCCATAACGATCATCCAAAAGAGCCTTTGGTATCCAAATAGCAATTGTGCTAGTTCTAGGTGATCTCATTACTGATCTAGCACAAGTGTATGGTTTGGGTCTTCTAAGCAAATAAGATTGAGACAAATTTACTTGCTTAGGAACCTTACCTTTATTACATACCTCAGGTGGATGACCATGCTCACCACACATATAGCAGAAACGTCGCTCAACCCGACATGACGCTTGCTTTTTATCATTTTCCTTGGTGAGGGTCATCTTGGAGGGTGCATGTCCTTGATTCTTTATGACCGGACATGAGGTGATCATGTGGTCCTTTTCATTGCATCCAAAACATCTCCTTATCCCTTCATCCTTGTCTTTGTACGGACAAGAAGCAATGAGGTGACCTAATCTCTTGCACTTGAAGCACCTCCTTTTTCCTCTTCTCTTTTTGCTTTTGGATGACATAGAGAGATTATTAGTGCAAATAACATGACTAATTGAATCATTACCTTTTTCTTGTCTCTTGTTGATTGCTTCACTTATTGCTTTAGGAACATCTTTCTCAAGGAGTTTGACCCTTGCTGCGATTTCTCCTTCCTCAAGCTTCTTCACCACGTGTTCGTAGATATCTTGAGGAAGTCGAGCAAGGCATCTTCTCCTTAATTGTCTTTGTTTCTTGTTTCCAAGCAATTTCCTTTTTGACCCTACAACTTGTTGCTCATTCAAACATTCGCTTCCTTTTGAGCGACAGGGGTTAGCACATGGTGATATATTATCCAAATGTGCACTTGTGCAAGAATGAGGTTCACATGAATTTAAGTTTGTAATTACAACCTCATGAGCAACATCAAGCATGATATGGTCATCAACTAGTTTACTATGAGAATATGACAACATATCATACTTTTCACCTAGAGCAAGTTTTTCTAAATTTATCATTTCTACTTGACTCCTAAGCATAGAATTTTCAGTTTTAAGTTGATAAACATTAGATAAAACATCATCATTATTTCTTTGCTCAATTAAAATTGAATCATACCGTTGGACCAAATCATCATGAGAGCACTTTAGCTCCTCATGTTCTTTGGTCATCTTCTCCAGGCTGTCGTTGGTTTTGATGAGAGTCTCCTCGAGCCTGAGAAGCATCTCGCCTTGTTCCTTGTTCCTTCTCAACATCTTAACCAAGAGCGCTTTGTCTTCTTTGTTGAGATGGGTGTAGAAATGACGAATCTCCTCTTCTTCTACATCGTCGATCTCATTTTCCCTGTCACTATTGTCAGTGGAAGCAAAATAGGAAAATGTACCTTGTGATGATGTAGACTCTTCATCCTCATATTCCTCCTCATGATTGCTTTCATCTCCATTCTCATCGTTAGCAACAAGACATGTATAACAAGTGGGAGATGAACCTGTCGGTGAGGTGGATCCATCGCTTGGTGTCCATCTCTCTCGTTCTTCTCCCTTGGACAAGTTAGTACTACCAGCAATAGAGGGAGCAGAAGCAGTGCATATGGACTTAAAAAATTTTAACTTAATTTTGGTCCATAGATCATGAGCATCAACAAATAAATCACTATCACTACTCATGATTGCAAAATAGGCACTTCTAGAAAGTGAGTCAACTAAGATGTTGCAAGCATGGTGATTGAGAGACAGACATCTTAGTTCATCATTAGAAGGATTTTGACTAAAATTGGAGGGAAAAATACTTCTACTAAAGATTTGTCTCAAATCAAGATCAACATGCATGAAGGCATTATAAATAGAGACAGACCAAGATTTATAATTAGAGCCATCGCCTAGAAGAAGTTCTACAGTTACCTCTTGTGACGACATCATCATCTCCGGACGGCTAAGCCCACACTTGAGAGGCCTAGCTCCGATACCAATTGAAAGTTCCCTTTGCCCGGGAACAGGATCTGGATGTCGCCTAGAGGGGGGGTGAATAGGCGAATAAAAATTATCACTTTAAAACTTTAGTTCTTACTCTACTCAAGAACCAGATCGCAGTGGAATGAAAGATCATGTCTCAAAATGCCTTTCACTTCAAATACAACTTGTACCACAGATAAGTGTTGAAGTGCAGATATAAAAAGTGAGTAAGACAGAGAGTCAGCACACAATGCAGAGCGAAGCACACGGACGCAAGAATTTATCTCGAGGTTCGGCCAAGCCTGAAATGCTTGCCTAGTCCTCGTTAGAGTTAGCCACACCTGGGCTTGGAGTCTATTTCAACTCCTTCCTCCGTTTGCTCAGATCTGTCAGTATGACAAATAGAGCCTTCCACTATGTTGAGTTGGGTTACAACAAAGTCGTGGCTGCTTACAATCTTCTTGACAGCACTTCGGCAGAGTAACGATGCGCTCAAGACTTTGCTCTAGCTCTTTGCAGCACCTCTTCACTCTCTAAAGGCTTATAACTTTGCCTTCACACAAACTAGAGAGATATACACGAGAGTGAGAGAGAGAATCGATCCGAGTGATGTATATAATTGTTGGCTGCACTTGTGTCCTTGATGGAGGCGCCTAGGAGTCCCCTTTTATAGACCCAAGGGGCCTAGGAGCCGTTAGAATTCATTTTGGAAGGCAATATTTGCTTTCTGTCGGGTGGCGCACCGGACAGTCTGGTGCACCACCGGACAGGTCCTGTAGCTTGTCAGGTGCGCGATCTCCTTCTAAATCGGGCTCAGCTGACCGTTGGAGCAACGATCGTCTTGGCTCACCGGACACTATCCGGTGCGCACCGGACAGTCCGGTGTGCCAACTGACCGTTGGCTCAGGCCACGCGTCGCCCGCTGATTGCGCTGCCGACCATTGGGGCAGTTGACCGTTGGCTCACCGGACAGTCCGGTGCACCACCGGACAGTCCGGTGAATTATAGTCGTATGCTGCCAAACTTCTCCCGAGAGCGGCCTGTTCACCGGAGTTCAGTCTGGCGCACCGGACATTGTCCGGTGCACCACCGGACAGTCCAGTGTGCCAGACTGAGCTGAGTCTTGGTTGCGTACAGCCAAGCCTTTTGCATCTCCTTTCTTTTCTTCTTTTCTCTGTTTCTAACACTTAGACAAATATGTTAGTACACACAAACCAATGTACTAAGTCTAGAAACATACCTTCTCTTTGATTTTCACTTCTTCAGCATTTGACATGTTTGAGATTGATGTTGGACTTATAAATCATCAAGTCAACTTGACTTGATCTAGATGGACATTTCTGAGCTCCAACATCCTGCAAAGGTCACATAGAATATCTCCAAACTAGGAACAACCCAAACTAGAGATCAAGGTGCACTTAGCTCTTTTGGGTTGCTTCCAGTTCTGGTTTTGACACAACTTCTCCTTTCTGTGACCTTGTTCACTTCTTGAGCTTGATCTTGAGCCTTATGACTTAAACCACATAATTGTAGATGTTACCTCATTGGTTGTAAGTCATGTCCTTATGTAGTGTTCCTTGATGCACCATAACTTTTCTTAACTCGATCAACCTTGATTCTGCAAGTCTTCTTCTTCACCCCTGGCCTTGGGTTCCTGGTCTCCTTGACTTTCTCCCATGCACTCGGTACCTCGAAGCTCTTCTTGCTTCCATCCTTGGCTTGATCGGTTGTCTCTGAGTTATGCACATCGAGTCACACTTAAGCAATGCCCATCCTTCTTGTGATGTCCATTATCTATAAATAGTTCAGTCTTTGGACCATCACACTTGTTCACTTGTGTTGAACCATATTAGCTTTACATAAAGCACCTGTTCAACACTTAGCACACTTGTTAGTCCTTTAATTGGGTTGTCATCTAAACACCAAAACCCACAAGAGAGCTTTCAATTTAGCCAACTTCTATTTGCTAGAGCTGTATATATGGATAGTTCTACTGTTTTGAATTTGCCTTGGCACAGCTAGCAGCAATCTAGGAGCAATCTCCATCACATTTCATCCATGATTCCATCTATCTTCCCAAAAACTGTCGAGCATCCATTGCCAATTTCCGTGTGAATGATAGCATGAAAGAAGGATTTCACCTTTGAAGGAAAATGCATAGGGAGTCCTGCCCAAGGTTTATTAGGTTCCACTTTAGCCAGCCACAACCATCTCATTCTCAGAGCCCAACCAAATTCTTTAAGGCTGAAAATGCCCAAACCTTCCAACTCAACTGGCCTGCACACTCTACCCCAAGCCACCAGGCAATGTCCTCCTCTGACTTCTTTTCTTCCACACTACAGGAATCCTTTTCTAATTTTATCAATGTCCTTGAGAGCTCTTGGAGGTAAGTCCACCGCCATTGCAAGGTAGATGATCATTCCTGTCATAACATATTGAACTTGCACTTTTCTTCCAGCTCTAGTCATCAAGTCAGCTTTCCACCTAGGGAACTGGTCAGCAATCTTGTCGATTATGTATTGAGTTTGATTTCTGGAAACTTGCTCAAAGTCAGAGACATGCCAAGGTATTTACAGGGAAAAGAAGAGATCTCACAAGGGAGAAACTCCTGAAGGGTTGCCACTTCCTCTTCCCCACATCTAATTGGGTACACACAACTTTTTTGGATGTTGGTTTTCAGCCCTGAAGCTTCTCCAAAAATCTCTATAATTTTGAGAACCAGTTGAATATCAGATTCTTTTGGATGCAAAAACATGATCACATCATCAACATACAAGGACACTCTATGTTGCAAAGGTATAGAAGACAATGGTTGCAGCAGATTTTCTAGACCAACTTTTGAAATTAACCAGCCTAGCACGTCCATGACAAGTATGAACAGCATAGATGAGAGGGGGTCTCCCTATCTTAAGCCCTTTTTGAGCTGAATTTTTTCACCAGCAACACCATTAAGCATTACTTGTGTGGACGAGGTAGATAGCAGTCCACTCAGAACATCCGTCCAAATCTACCCAAACACCAGTTTTTGTAGAACTTAGAGGAGGAAAGGCCAGGATACTGAGTCAAAGGCTTTAGTAATGTCTAGCTTCAAAAGGATTCTTGCTTGTCTTTGCTGATGGAGGAGTCTGTCAGTTTGTTGCACAATCATAAAATTGTCTTGGATGAACCGACCTTTGATGAAAGCACTCTGCCTTTGAGAGACAATAGATTGTAGTTTATTCTCAGTCTGTTAGCTAGGATTTTAGTGACTAGCTTGGCCATGCTATGCACTAAACTAATAGGCCTAAAGTCCTTGACTTGGTCAGCACCCTCCTTTTTTTTGGAATAAGGGTGACAAGAGCTGAATTTAATTTGTTAAAGTGACCAAATTTCCTGTCCCAAATGGTTGCCAAAACCTGCATCACATTTTCCTTAATGGTAGGCCAGCAAGCTGTAACACCCTGAATTTGGGGGGCATAAAATTTCTTTATTATTATCATCCAAATTCAGGTGTTACTCTTCTCTCTCTCACTCTAGTTTCTATCTCTCTCTAGATTCTCTCTCTCTTTTTCCTTTTGTGTAGATTTAGCTTAATTAGGGAGGGATTACTTATTTTTCTTGGCCAAAACATTATGAGTCATGAAATGTACATCATGCTGAGTTTAAATATTCTTTGAATTGTTGCACATGTTTGAATTAGCTTGAATTTGAAACTTGGTTTGAATTTGAATTGAAAACCTAGAGAAAATAAATATAAAAGCAATTGGAAAATCCCTGGAAAAAAGAAAAGCCATTTCGGCCCAATCGGCCCACTAAGCCCAGCTGCGCGCGTGCCCGCGCCCGCGCGCCCTCGGTCTCTGACAGGCGGACCCCGCCTGTCGGTGCCGACCCACGCCTCTCTTCCTCTCTCCCTCTCGCTGTTCTGTGGGGTCATCTTGTCGGCGCTTTGGCCCGTCGTGTGCTCGCATGTCCGTGCCGCTGTCCTGCGGGCCCCGCTAGCTAGTCCCTTCCTCCCCCTCCTTCAACCGCTCGCCTGCGCGGACCGCGCGCACGCACGCCGAGATCGCTGCGTCCACATCGCCACCTAGCTCCAAACCGGCACCCCGACCCCCTCTACAAGTCCCCGCACACCCCCACCTCTCCTCTGCCTCGCTCATTTCGCCTCTGCTCACTCACCCGAGCTGCGCGCACCTGTTTTTCAAGCTCGCCGGAGTTTCCCCGTCGCCAGGCCTCCTGCGCCCGAACCTGTCGCCGGTAGAGCTCGGCCGCCGTCTGTGACCGTGCTCCGCCACCGTCAGGCACAGCCTCGCCACCGTTCCCGCCCCACCCGAGGTGAATTTCCCTGCCGGACCTTCTTTTCTCTCTCCCCCATTTCTCTGTCCCGTCGATTAGTCGTCGGTACCGGTACCGTGCCGTCAAACCGAGACCCCCTGGCCAACCGCATCCGCACCGTGCCTTCTTCGCCCGCGCGGAGTCGCTGGCTCCGGCCATGGCAAACGGGGCTGCATATAATTCCCGCTCCCATCATCTCTGGGAGGGGTGGGGGGTTTCGCCTCTTGCGAGATTGACACCGGCGAGAACGACCCTTGATAGTGACGGCATCAGCGCCCCCAGCATGGTAAGTAGCCATTCCTTGAATCAAATGCTGGTTGCCTGTGACTGCAGCCACCGAAGTCTTCCTCCGCCACACCTTCCGAGGCGATGCAGGATGAACAAATCGCCTCGTCTGGCACAGACCACCAGATGACGGAGGGGAAAGTCTGCTCCAGACAGACTGCAAGGTCCCAGGAGGTTGCTGATTTTGAAGACGGGACCAAACAGAGGCTCTGCCTGGAACACCAAGACGGGACCACACCGTCTGCTTGGGAACAGATGTGAAAATCTGAGCATGAACTGGAGCCACCGGACAGCGGGACGCCCTATGCACAAGCCCACAGCACTTGAAGCATCTTGTCTTTGAATCATTGAATGGCAGTCTCAGACCAGGTGACTTGGGGAGAGGCAATTGAAGCACCTGCCAAAAAGATTAGCAGGTGCTGGGCGCTGGAATCTGCTAGCCTTCAGACGCAGCCGCCTGGAACGCCGGGACTCCACAGTCTGCCAATCATCAGCGACGCACTTTGCAGTTCCCCCACGACCGACGGCTGGGGAACCGCGACCTGGAGCTCTCTACACAGCGACGCCCGAGGCCCAGAACTGGGAGTCCGACAAGTCGGAGACAAAGACCGGGAGAGCAGCACCATGTCGCGGAAGGAAGGGCCAGAAGGGGCACTCCCATTGGAGCTACAGGAGCCGCCACCAGCGGAACTGTCCGCGCGCCAGCGATCTGGCTTGGACCGCCCACTAGTATTGAGCGGAGCCGCGCATAGAGGAGGAGGATGGGAGGGAGCAGACTCCTGCAGGGGCGCTAAATGGGAGGAGGGAGGGGCGGCAGCGATCCCCTAGAAGGTGGCCGCCGACCCCGAAGTGGGCGCTGGCGCGGGGCATTGGGGAGTGCAAGCGTCGACATGGGAGGGGAAGGGTCGCGCGGGAAGGGAGGGGAAGGGACGTACCTGACGGTCCATTTCCGCTCAAACCTCGCTTCGTAGGTAAGATTTATATTGTTAGAAAAAATTAAGTCAGGCCACTCGTCGCTAAAATCCTAGTTACGCCCCTCAATAAAACTTACGAAACTACGTTTGATGACAAATAAGTAATAGCCGTTTGGTTTGGGGTGACTAAAGTTTAGTCACTTTTAGTCTCTAAAGAAGCAAACATGGTGACTAAAGTGGGGTGACTAAACTTTAGTTCTTTAGTCACCAAGAGGATGACTAAAAGTGACTAAAGTAGGATTTTTACTTTATTTGCCATCTCCATTTTCTTGTTGCACCAAACATCTACTAATTAATAGGGTTAATACAGTCATTATTCACAACAATTAATGTTCTTTTGTCAGGTTTAGTCACTAGAACCAAACGTGATGCTTTAGCGACTAAACTTTAGTAACTAAACTTTAGTCTAGTGACTAGGTGTGTTTGGTTGCAATGACAGGACGGGACGGGATGTGACGATCCCTCAAATAAGGTTGTTTGGTTCAGGGTCAAGGGTTAGGACAAGACTATCCAGTGTTGTCCCCAGTTATCCCTCAAAATTGGAGAGACGAGAGGGAATGATAGAGGACGTCTCTGTCCTGGCTGTCCCGCAACCAAATACACCCTAAATGAACCAATGAGGGCCTAAATATTCCCAGTGTTGAGCCTACATCAATGAACGAGTCTGATCAAATTACAGCACTGATGTTATTCTGAAATTTTGAAAATATCACAAGGTATAGCCTATAGGGCGAATATAGATTGAAAGCAGGGTATCAACTGTTGAAAAGCACCGGCCAAAGCGGGCAGTAGCAGAGGGAAACTTTTGAAAAGCCTTTTCAAAATTTGGAGTAAGGCACTGAGGCGAGCGCGGGTGGCGGCCGGCAGCGAGGAAGGCTACTGTTAGGATCATCTCGCTACAAAATCGGGTTCCCGAGGTGAGCTCCGCCTCCTAATCCCCTTATCGATCCGGCATTTCACGTGCTTTCTCGGTGAGATCCGGCCGGATTGGGCGATTTTAACTTCTAGGGTTTAGCCAAGTGCACGAATCTGAGTTTGCGATTCTGTTCTTTAATGTATAGATGGAGGGGAAGGCGGTAGCCGTCGGTTGCGGTGGCGCCCGCGTCGATCCGGCGGATGATCTCAAGTACATCTCCGGGCTGAGCACCATTCTCGTGGCCACCATCCAGGAAGTGAAGGACCAGGTCTCCCAGATGGAGTTCATCTTCTGCAGCCAGCTCTTCCCGCACATCCAGGCCAAGTCGAAGCTTGTCCAGGCGCATCTCGCCGACACGATGAAGGCCAGTGAGGTTGAGTGGAGGAAGACGGAGGCTGGCCTGGTGAAGCAGCTGGAGGAGGTCAGCCGTGGTAAGATGCTCGCGGAGGAGAGATTGCTGCAACTGGGCACCTCTCTTGAGGAGATGAAGAGGAAGCTTGTGGATTCGGAGCAATTGGCTGCGAGGCATGAGGCGGAGAAGAAACAGCTTCTGGGGAGGTTGGAGGATGAAACGAGGAAAGGTGAGGTGGTACGTCAGCTCCAAAGGGAGATTGAGGAGAAGGACGCTGAGGTGGTCAGGGAGAGAGAGGCACATCAGCGGCTGCTGCAGGAATTTGAGCAATTGGCTGCGAGGCATGAATCTGAGAAGAAACAGCTTCTGGGGAGGTTGGAGGATGAGATGGGGAATGGTGAGGTGGTACGTCAGCTCCAGAGGGAGATTGAGGAGAAGGCCGCTGAGGTGGTCAGGGAGAGAGAGGCACACCAGCGGCTGCAGCAGCAGGTTGACCTGAAGGATAAGAATCTGCTTCTGGAGCAGAGCAAGCGGAGGGACTTGATTGAGGATTACACTCAGCTGAAGACAAACTACAAGCATTTGAAGTCTCAGTACACCTTTCTTCTTGGGAAGATTGACCAGCATGAAGGCTCCAAGCCTCCTGAGGACATTCCTGCAGATAGAAGAAACACTGAAAGTCCTCCAAGTAAGAGGAAATTCAAAGGTACAGCTATCCGAATTTGTCAATCAAACAATTTCTTTGAGCTACTTCAGTTTTTTTCCGAATGATCAATCTTTGTTCGTGATTTATGCTACTTGGGTCCTGGAATAACTGTGGGGATTTGTATTCTTGTCCCATGCAAATTATGCCTGATATTCTGATCAATGATCTCAAATGAAAATCCTAAGTAAATCATTGTTAATTGGCTCTTATTGATCTAACAATGCTGGACACTTGGACTCCTAAATGCATGTGCCCTAAATACGCTTGGAATTACTGATTGGACCAATGCCTTTACATTTTCTTACCTGCTTGGTTTTCAGATTTGGAGCACACAAACAAGGAGCGCATCCAAATCCTTCCCAACACAAGGGACCTGAAGAATGACTCTGCTCCAGGTGCCAAAGCCCAAGCTGCCCAACATGCTAGTTCAGTCAGGAGTCCAATCAGAAACTCACACCTTGCCGTGCCATCTCGCCCAATGAATCCATTGGCAAATCATTCTGCCAACAATTCAAAACTACAAGCTTCAACCAGTGTCGCCAGCCCATGTCTAAATTGGAGGGAGACCCGTGCACGCAAAGAACAAGGTGTTGCTGATCCACACGATGATTTCCTTGATACACCTCTGGAAGCTGTCAAGAATACCATCAGGAACCCTGCAACTCCCGAAGAAGCACTGGCACTTGCCGCCTCTCCTCAAGTTATGGATTTCGACAATTCAGATGATGAAACCCAAGATCTGAATATTGCAACTCAAGCCCTCCGGCACATCCCCAATATGCCAGTTACCAAGCAGCAAAACACAATATCGGTACATCCACCAAAGAAAGACTTCAAATATAGAGAATCAGTGAGAAAGAAAGCTGACCGGGAGAACCTGAAAGGTGTCGAGTGCAAGCAATGCAAGAAGTTTTATGATGCTGTTCTTCCTGGTGGTCGTGCAGATGGCGATGGTGCAGGCTCTACAAGCTTACGATGTGAGCACCACGATGGTGTGTCAAGGCATCGGTACAGGTACGCGCCGCCTCTGACGCCGGAAGGGTTTTGGAACATTGGTTTCGAATCAGAAATGTAGCACTACATCAAGTAGCAGGAAACCTTCAGTGTCCTCGGTCACCCCAAGATATTGTAGCAATGACTAAGACAAGTTGCATGTCGCTGCTCAAGTTGCAGAAATAGTCATTCTGTGATTAAGGTTGATGGTAGGCAGTAGCTACTGTGAATATGTTGGAGATAGAAAGCACTGTCAGCTATTTACCTTTTTGTGGATTACATCAAGTTGATCATTTTGTAGCGAACCACCTTTAACATACCATTGGAAAGCAATTCTTTTTTATAGAAAGGAGACATCTGAATAACAGCTTACAATCAACAGCAAAACCTCTGGCCTTGTACTGTTATACTTATTATGTTCATTCTTTCAGCTGTTCGCAAGTTAATTCAATATATTTAGGGCTTGTTTCGTATATATATGCCTGTCAATCCTTATGCAATGCTGGAATACCCTTAGCTGTTTACGGTTTTTTTTTGACACGATATCACTTCATTTGTGTTACCAAGATAACGGAAATACAAGCATTTAAGGTTGGCTTGGTGACAAAGAAATTGGAAGGGATCAATGAGAAAGAAATCCCTTGATATTCATTGAATAGCAAACACTTTTCTCTTCCATGGATCTCCTCAAATCAGTCTACACTTTTTTGGAACACAATGCGACGTCTACAGCTAGAGACATGATGCCCCCCCCCCCCCCCCAAAAAAAACAACCCTACACACAAAACTCATGAGGGAATATGAAAAGTTGCATCTAGAAATTGCTGCATAGTAAAAAGCCTGATAAGGCTAGTAATCAGGGCACTTTATTGATGAATTGGAGGAGATTAGTAACTTAACTGAAATAGCAGCAGCAAAGGTGATCGCCCTCCCTTTGAAGCTTCGATCAACCTGTGATCTCAAGTTGTCTGACTAATCGCGATTAGTCAGGCTGGTCGATTTAGGGGTAGGCGATTAGGGAACCGACCCGATCAGGTGGTCTGGTCGACCTAGTTGTCTGACTAGTCGACGATTAGGTCTGATAAATCGCTGGATCAGGTAGTGCTTAGCGACTAGGGTTTATATCCTATAAAAAATCTGTTGGTCTTTTTTGGCGAGCGGCCTGTCTACAGGAGGCAAAACGTCAGGAGGTGTCGTCGTAATATACCCTGGCACACGACGGTTTGTTTCCAATCTCCTTGATTCCTGGTGTCTTCATCTCTTTCCTTCTGCAGTTCTGCTTCTCTATCTCTAATCTCTTCTCCTGTCGTCGTTCTCTGTCCTCTTGGCTCCTGGTTTTTTATCACCGGCGTATTCACTTCTGTCTTTTGTATTGTGTTCAGTCCTTCTATGTTTCTGACTTAGTTCATGTAGACAATAGAGATTATGTTCATGTTGCCATCCTCTGAATCCTTATTCCTTTGATACATACAGAGTTTGGCTGTCGCCGTCATGATAATGTGTGCTATGTGGTATCTGATAGTAACTAGTAAGTGTTTCTTTGATGTTTTTAGTTGGATATTTGGATGAACAAATATCTTCTCTCAATTTCTTAAATCAATATTTCAGAATTCATGTTATGTTTACCCTATCCTTTATATATAGTTATATAATTATATACTATATAGTATATACATATGTCCTGAATGAACATGACGACTTATATACGACTAGGTGGTTGAACTAAGAGTGTGTTTGAAATCAAAGTATTTGAAAATTATGGTTTTGAAATACTGTGGTTTTAAGATGACACGATACAACTGTAGTGTTTTTACATCACTCTTAGCAGTACGTGTTTAGAGACAAAGTATATCAAAACATAGTATTTAGTACCCTAACTCTGCTTCTTCCTGCCTCCAACAATCAGCTAGCTCTTAGTTATATCCCCTAATGACCGGCTATCTGCTAACATAGCTAAGCAAATCTTATTCTTACTCTCTAGATGTCGATGCGATCTGCATGCCTAATCCAATCGACTGAGCATCTCCAAGAGACTTTTCATTTTTGGCTCTCTATTTGACTCTTTATTTACGTTTTCATAAATATTACACTCTATATGTAGCATGTACACTCCAACAAACTATATATCTAGTTTGACTAGTCATGTGGCTAGCCAAATTTGGCTAGTGAGTGAGCTAATTTGAAGAGTCGGCTAGCTTGGTGAGTAAGATAGCTAGTTTGTTGGAGAGTTATTTTGCCGTTGATTAGCTAAAATTTGGCTTGGTGAGCCATTTGGATAGTCTCTCTGAGATGCTCTTGTGATTGTTTGGAAACACATCGGTTTTTAAAAAAACCAGTTTCTATCCCTAGTTTATAGAAATTGGTTTATGAAAAAAAAGTTAGGTGGAGGTGTTAGGAACTCAGTTTCTAGTTTTTTATTCACAATTACCAGCATATACCCTTCCTCTATTTTAAAAAGTGGTGGCAATAGATGTAAATTCAATGAAACCAACAAGAACATGATGTAACTAAACAAATAAAAAGCTGGTTTTAGCTAGGGATGAGTAGCTTCTTGGTTTTTAAGAAACTAAGAATCTAGTTTCTATAATCTGGGATATAAACTGGTATGTTTGGAACCTCACGTTTTTATAAACCCGTTTTGACGCTTCCAAACAGTCCCTAAGGCTATCCACTAACATTGCTATGCAAATCCTATTCTTAGGCCATGTTTGTTTCCTTCCAGATAGCAAACCATTTTAGCTCTCCAAAAAAACCAATATCGTCAAAGTGGTCTATGGGTATCTATCCTTCTCACTCTAAACAACATCGACTCAATAGCAGTGAAGCCAAAGATCCAAATTAAGCCAAATAGTTCTGATACTAAATGAAGGGGACCATAACACCCAAGAGAGAGATGAATTAGACGACTTACAGACTACTTCTAAGTATGCCAACCGATTTTCACTCTAGTAACAATTTATGCAATAAATCTCTACTAACAATTAAGCGCAGAGTGTAGACCGCCCCCGCCCCTGACCTCCGAAAACACCGCGCCCGCCTCCGCCTGCCTCACGCCGGAAATCTCGCCGCCGAAACACCCCGCCATACCGCCCACCCGCAACTCCATCCGCGGACGCCACGAACCGCCCTACCACCCGCCCCCACACCGCAATCCCGTTGTGCGGATGCTACAGCTACAGCCTCCGCGAAAGCCGCGAAAACCGCAGACCGCCCAAACGACCGCCCGCACTCGGCAATCCTGCAGAGGCCTCTGCCGCGACCTCCGCGAACCGCCCGCCCGACCATTGCCGCCCGCCATGGTCGATCCGTGGAACCCCGCAGCCGCCCCCGGACAGCCCGCCTGCACGCCGCAAACCAAGTCGCGACCATGGCGAACCGCCCTAACGCCCGCCCTCCTGCCCGCACGCGGCAATCCCGCAAATCCCGCTGTGGCCACTGCAGCCCCCGCGACCGCAGCGATTCCAGTGGACATAGCGCCCAATCTGTTGCGCAGCGATGGCATAGGACAAACTCCCTCAATCCTCTTCACCGCGCCTTCGACGCCGTGGCCGCCGCGGGAGGCGCCGCCGCCTCCGTGGAGGAGGGGATCGAGGCGCTGCAGTCCTACTCCAAGGAGGTGAGCCGCCGCCTTCTCGACTCAGATCTGGCTTCACTGGCGGCGCCCCCAAGTTCATCCGTAAGGTACTCCCCGGTCTCCCCTTCACCTTCTCCCTTTCCTCTCACGCAACGATCTCTTCCATTCCATTTCCACCGCGCCCGACTTGGCATTCTAGCCTCCATCGGTCGTGCCATCTCGCGATGAGTGATGCGGTTAGTATAGCAGACAGGTCAATCATTCAATGAATTTCATGAATTCCACCACTGCATGCCTTCAGATTACTCTCTGTCGTCCATCATTAACGGCCAGGTTACTGTTCTACGTAATTTTGCTCAATATAGCTTCCCCCTGCAGTCACTGGAGTAGTTCCCTTCGATCAGTAATATTCGGCCAAAGATTGTGCTATCACCTGATTGTTCACAAAATATATACCAAAACACTAGAGAATTTGTCATCCAGAACAGAGATATCAAGAAGTCACACACCACAACCAACATCAATCCTAAGCAAGCCGAGCATTTGGTCCAACTCTCCTATAATCAGCACAGGCCATCTCGTAGTTCTGCTTGAGCTCCTCGTAGCACTTCAGTGATGCCTCCAAGAACTTTGTCAGACGGTCAAGAACCGCCGTCAGTCTCGACTGTAGCCCTTCAGCTGATGCTGCACAACTCCCACTCAGCTGCCGCCTCCTGCTCGCTACTGTTCTCCAGCATCCCGCATTCCCGCTACTCGCCGCTTCTGGGCCTGTTTTGCTCGTCGCAGTGCTCGAACGAGCCGCGGAGGAGCTGCATCACGTCTTTGAGGGATCTGCATAGCTCGTTAGCAGGGAGAGGTTTTGTCCTGGCGAGCCAGTCCCCGCAAAGGATGAATATGGGAGGGGAGACGACCTGCCGAGGAGGGAAGGAGACCTTGCGTTTGCGCCTGCGCCGATCCTAGGGCGGCTGCAGGACGCACTTCTGGAGCCACGCGTTGAGAGCCTCGACGTACGATTTGTGAGCGGTGACCCAGTTTCTAAAGCTGGAGGAGAAGCTGTCCATCTCATTCCACAGATGCATCGCTGCCTCGCGGTGATGGTGGTGCTCACCTTGACGCGCCGAGGTCGAGTCTTTCACGTGGTATGCTAATGTGATCGTGATGAACTGTTTGTGGTGACATTCCAGCATCTGTTTCCACATTCTGATTAGCCTGTATGAAGTCAGATCAAGGTCAATAGACTATAAATGTCAAAAACATGATTTTGATGAGCTAAGACTGAAGGTACAGTTATGAGCCATCAGAATGTTTCAACAAAACAAAGGAACTTCTTAGAATAGGATGTGAACTGTAATCTTCTGATTCTCAGTATTGCACTATCATTCTAAAAAAAAGGCAGACACAAAATCAGAGGCTCCCAAACAAGTGAGGTCCGGGAAAGGGATAGACGAGGCAAGCCTTCCCTCTGCAAATGCGGAGAAGGCGATTTCAAACCCACAACCTGGCAACTCTAGACAACTCCAACACTGCATGCTCTTCTACTGTACTACCATTCTGCCAAAAAATTGGAGTGATGTTGACAATTGAAATATTTAGTAAATTCGGTGTAATATTAACCAGATCTATAGAATCAGCATGTAGTTGACCATTTTCTACCTATTAATGGAATGACACGCAACTATCCTACGAGTTCGAGAAAAAAATTGCTAGCATACACTGAAAAAAATGAAACAGGAAGATTGCATTCGAAATTGTGGTATAAGAAATGAAATACTGTCTATCAGGTATATATACCCTTGAATTAGCTCGACAAGCTATGGCTGTAGTTCTTCATCCCTTATCTTCTCAATTCTTTTGGAGATTGCATCAACAACTTGAATCACAACAGATACCCTGGAATGGAGATCCTTCACAACCAAGAGCCAACGAGCCCGTGAACCCGAGTAAACTGATTGAAACATAGGGTTTGATATCTCCAGGACAATATTTATGCTTAATTTTGATTATCTTTAGGTGGATAAGGTTGGACGGATAAATGGACATGGTTATTCTTGTGGCTGCCCAAAGTGTAAGTATAGTAGTAATGTAAGCTTTCTCGTACTGTTTGTGTTGCATCAATGATCACATTTTCTTGGATACTCATGATGCTTGATAAATTGTAGATAATGAATGCATGCGAGTGAGATAGCCTCAATAGGTTGTGCACAATTCAGTCCCAACAATAACTGTCTTGCTTCCTATCAACAGGAAAAAATTGCCAGTATCAACAAACTGAACCTAGATGCCATCTAGATATCCATATGATTATGACCCAATAGAGTAATCTAGGAGTTGAGTACAACAAGGTATAGTATTTGATATACGGCTGATAGAGCAACTCCAGTTGGATCATCTTTAGTATCTTCTGTTTAATATTGATACCTAATTTCATAATTTTACACATCAAAATTCTCTAATATTGGTAAACAAAAACAGTGTTCTTGTGATCTCAGTTCAGTCAGCATGGCTCTTGGTTGTATTATTTGCAGTTGCAGGTTTTTAATTGTTATATCAAACTTTGGACCTTTCATTACCTCTCTATACTGCCTTGGCCTATTTCTTGGCACAATATATTATGCTCCTCCATTTCGACTGGAGAGATATCCAATTATCCGGTTGTTGCTTTTCTCATCATTGCAATGGTGTTTTTCCTCCCTTCTCTGTATTTATTATTTTGTTTTAATAATATAATTGAAATTCTTCTTTTTTTGCGCAATAAAAAAATTGTCGCTTATTTTTTTTGTTTTTATCCATTATAAAGTCTAAACATGGTTGATATCAAACCTATCCTGATTAGACAATGCTTGGTAAAAATAATTTGTTTGAAAAAGTTGGCAGCATCAAAACTATTTGTTAAGGTTAATTAATATCAACTTTTATTAGGAAAAAATGTTCGCAAGGCCTTCTTGAAAATAACGAAATACTGCATATTTTATATCCTCAGTTGAAACGAAATTCTGAGGTTTAATTCCTTTCTTCATGAGATAATGCTATTCACTCACCAGAAACGATGATTAAAGAAATAGCTACGATTGTCAACAAACATTACTACTGAGTCATGTTTTTATGTGTGCATGCTAAAGATGATAGCTGAAATTTTGGATACTATATGTTTTTTCTTATTCTGAATTTTCTGCTCAACCTATACCGCCCATGTTGCTTAATGTTTCAAATAAGCTCTGAGGCTAATTTAGCTGCCATATCTACAACTATCAGATGAAAATACTAGAGCTGAGATGTTATGTACTATTCTTGAACTAATATTGTTAATTGGTTTGTTTACAAAGTGAAAGTACTTATCTGGTAATTTAAAATTTTGCAGGTGATGCTCATGATATGTAGGATAATAACTGTCTGGAAAGGAATAACTTTAATAGACAAAACAATGTATTTTCCTCTTTTTTCTAACCAGTTATTGAATCCATTCATTGTTGATTGTTTCAAGTCATATTGGTATTGTTTGCTTAATACATGATTAATCTAGCTTCTGTCATGATGTTACTAACATTCTTCAGGTCACTCTCATTCCTTCTTCGACAACTGTTGTTCACACCTCAAGATCCTCCACACCATCGAGGTACTTGCTCTGATTCCTTCTTTGATCGTTTATTTTCCCAGTTCAAGATTGGCAGTATCATTTGTTTATACATCTGATTAGCCAATTGTTGCTATGTGAAGTTGGATAAGTCGTACCCTCAGGATATTTTCCAGGCGGGGAGGGCCAGGGTGCAGCTCAAGAAAGATGATGGCTCCCCCATCAATCCTGCGATTAAAACAAGTGAACAGACTGCATACTTGCTTTCACCTAAGCTGAATTTAGAATGGGACTACATACATATTATACTCTATATTTTTCGAAGCATGATCAAATATGTCATGGACTGGTGTCTGCGGCAGAAGTTTAATTTAGCTGGCATTATTGCATATGCATAGCTGAAACTGAATTCTTGTCTAAGAATTTGAAGCATCATTTTAGTTAAGAAAACTAACAACTTTTTTGTGTGTGCTGCTTATCTTGCTCTATTTCAGATGGGAAAGTTGAACCGTCACATTCTACTAAGCGACATCACAATAAATCAGTCTCGACAACATTTACATGGTTCATGGTTGGGGAAAAAGTATGCACTGACATGCTTCAAAAAAGAGTATGCACTGAATTTCTTAGCGGTGCCATCTCTTGTACATTTTATGATTTTTATCACTTTAGCATCCCTCTTGATAGCGGAGCTATGTTTCTGGCATTCTGAAGGGCACACCATTAAAAACTTAACAAACACTAGCATTGAAGGCAAAATGAATACATGTATATATACTTATACAATTATTGTTATATAATTTCACAATAAGTGTTGTGAAACTTTTTTATTTTAGATAAACCAATAGTAGATGCAAAAATATAGGAGTCAAAGGGATACTATTTCACCATACAATTTTACTGTGTATGTATGATTGGTACCAATTTCTGTTAATTCCGTAGCATGTTTGTTGTATTTACAGTGTTTTGTGCCATCTTTTGCCGCATGTTGTAGTGAGCTGAGCCTCAAATGGGAGAGTGGGAGACCTCTTTAGGCTCCAAGGGTGTGCAGGAGATAAATTTGTGGTCCGAGTTCCAAAATCCCACGAGTGACGTTGTCTCACGTGCGACGTTCAGGAGCAGCTTCAGTGAAGGGAGAAGGATCGTCCAGTTGCAAATCAGAGCAGGCACAAACACTGTAAATACAACAAACATGATGCATATCCTAGCCTACAGGTGAGCTCGCACAAAATTTTATTTTAGAACTTGGGGGAATTACATTGAGATGGACCTACCAGAACAACAAGCATATCTAGGAAACACCGGCCGCTGCTGTCGACTGAGCAGAAGAAAAATAGTAATCTGTTTTTACTTTTAAAGAACAACCATTAGCTGTTATGACATGCTATTCATTGAGTTGCTTCTGCCTGCCCTTTACATATACCATCATTTACTTACAGCAAATGTCTCAAAATAGAGAGGCTCAGGACAGCTAGGCCTCACATGTATGTGTGGTCTGCTGAACATGACAATTTCTTGTTTAGAGCTTGAGGCTTCTCATTTTTCCCATGTTAAACAGAGCAAGATTTTATTTATCTGTTCTTAAGTTGAAATATCGTGTCTGTAATAAGAACGTGTTTTATGTGCGTGAAACCTGTCAGTTCTGTTAATTTTTGGCATTCGCCTGACTTCTTGTTCAACCGGTGCGAGTTGCATACTTTGCTCATGAAGCACTGATCACATGCTTTCGCTCGCAACAGAACTTCCTGCAGCGCATTCATGTGGGCAAGTGGATGATGATGGGGATCAATGGTATGAAATCAAAGCAGCATTCAAGCTTGAAAAGCAGCCATCCAAAGTTACTGCATATGTTCAAGGCCCTCCTGCAGGTGTTGATCTTAGAGTCATGGTATATATGTTGTCGGAGAAAATAGACAAGGTAAACTTTAATGCACTTCATGTTTTAGATGTTAGAATTCTTCCAATTCATGATGCTTGTAATTGTCAGTCTTGCTGTGGATAAAAACCAATTGGTCAATTGTGGGCAAGTGGATGCTGATGGGGATCAATGGTATGAAATCAAAGCAGCATTCAAGCTTGAAAAGCAGCCATCCAATGTTACTGCATATGTTCAAGGCCCTCTTGCAGGTGTTGATCTTAGAGTCATGGACTTTTATATATATGCTGTCGGAGAAAATAGACAAGGTAAACTTTAATGCACTTCATGTTTTAGATGTTAGAGTTCTTCCAATTCATATGTGGTCATGGATGATCCAACCATTATGTCAAATGTGGCGATTTTTTCTTTGTTATTAGTGTTTAAAAGGCATTATAAAATAGAAAACATGACTATGGACTAATACTTCATTTTGTAGAAACCTCTCTATAAATCTAATGGCATAGTAGCAACAAGAGAAAAATTAGTGTACCTAAAATGTTGAAATGTAATGTTTCATTCATGCTTTAGGGTGGTCTGATATGGGCATAGGGCTACTCTGTGGGATCAAAAAGTTTGATGCCTCAAGAGGATTTAGGATTTCCACCTATGTGTATTGGTGCATTCATCAAGTTAGGGCGGATTATCTTGTCCTGCAGCAGTTTGGACCTGATAAGATCATAGCTGAATTGAGCCTTGAGTGCATTTGCTTGTAACTGGGGGGTTTCAAAAGCATTGGCCGATAACTCGAAATCGTTCAGGCTCCCTACATATTATTTTAATTTAAATCCCTTAATTGCCATTGCTCTGTTATTCCCCTCGCATGTCGTCTGGTCTCTGAGACGTTTGGAAATACCGGTGAAGGCAGCTAACTGCATCTCGGCTGTTTATCAGCTAGATCGAGAGGCATCTGCCTATTTAGTATCATGTGACCTTCCTAAGAAACTATGCTCAGATTGTTATTGGCCAAGCTTTATAGGCGCAAATATCTTGCCTTTTTCAATTTGATCTTATGCTACTGAGATTTAGTGCAGTGGTTTAAGATAAATATTTTTCTTGAATTATTGGAATGATTTTTCAGTACAATTAAACTACACATGTTTCTTATCACCTGGATAAGTGGATATTATGTATTCTATGATCTTCCCAAAAAACTATGCTCAGATTGTTACTGGTCAAGCTTTATGGGTGCAAATATCCTGCCTTTTTCAGTTTGATCTCATGTTACTAGGATTCAGTGCAGCAGTTTAAGATAGATATTTTTTCTAATTTGTTGGAATGATTTTTTAGTACTATTAAACTACACGTGTTTCTTATCACATGGCTATTCTGTTTTCCATGAATCCCAAGAAACTATGCTCAAATTGTTACTAGCCAAGCTTTCTGGGTGCAAATATCTTGTCCTTTTCAGTTTGAGCTCATGTTACTACGATTCAGTGCAAATGTTATTTTTCTCTCGCCGTCATTTTGTTTCTCCGTTGTAATGGTAGAGTAGAAGTGTGGTTTTGCTAATTGCTGAGTTGCCTTTTCTTTTCAGCTTCCATACGAAGACATGACACCTTTTCAGGCAGCAGTTGCCATTGTTCAAAAGGTATCGTAGTTTAACACACAAATCATTGTGCTTTGTCACAAAAAAATAACAGTGGCACATCTTGCTGTTATCATACTACTTTAATTTGCTGAAAAGAAAAGGTTCCAAATAGAAGACGAATGTTGAGTTGTAACTCATTTGCGTCTTTTCAGGTGTCATCAAGATCGACTATATCTATATGGGATTGACTCTGCTCGTGCTGAAGGAGAAAGAGGTGCTTGGCTTGCGGGGATCATGTTTCGGTTCATCTTTTTTCATGGGTCATGTTACATGTCATTTCAGATTACACAACTTCTGATATTTCTGTCTTTGTGAGAGAGCTACCAAAATAGTTTTACATAATGGCTACTCTCGGATGTGTTCATGCTGTTGCCACTAATCATATAAGGGTAACATTGTATTTGATAGCAAACAATTTTAAAGATATTAAAGTTGGCGATAATATAAGCGTTGTTCGTTTCTTTGTAATTGTTGTGCATTAATATTTTGCTGAATGTTTTGTGTGCCGTTGCAACGCACGGGCACATATCTAGTAAACTATCTAAATGTGTAACTAGGATTTTGTTATGTGTGTTGGTATCTCTACCGCAAAAAATTATGCACCCTAGATTTCAATTCCACCAACTAGCCTATCAAACTAAGCGAGAAAAGTAAGCACACAACCAAGATACACAAAGTAAGTGCGGAAGATAAAAGAATGATAGAAATGTGAACTCTCGTCGATGATTTAGTACTTTTATCGATATATCAAGAAGAGCGTAAGCTTCCCCCAATCCTCAAAAGCCCCTTACAAGGATGCCCTCATAAGGTCCAAGGTCTTAGTCAGATAACTCTAGCTTTAGGACCTTTCCCATACGTAAGTGGGTCTCCAAGATAGCCACTCTAAGATTGGTTTCTATCGTCTTCACTATTGTGCTTGTCGGTACCTTGAGACAGGGGTACCCCCTTCTGCGGTATGAAGACGCCGCACCCGTACGACACCGCCCAGTCGCACGGGAAGCAGCACCCGACCCCACCGCATGGGCAGGGTTGGGAGTACCGCGTGGCCAGGAAAGATAAAACTCCCCAAGGTGCATCGATAGGTCCGGACCTCCGCAGAAGGACGCCGGATCCCTGTACTACGGGTCCGGAGCTCCCAAGAGGGCATGCCGGGTCCCTCGGGTAAGCCCTAGGTCCCTTAGAGTAGGGACTGGGCCCCGGCAGGGCTCCGGGACCTGGGAGACCCCGGCACAAATAGGGATCCGGTGCCGACACGTGTCCACCTCTCGAGTGGGACTTCCTACCCAGGCGGAGCCCCGCTGCTGCCGCTTGGCTTGAGGCCCGTGACATAAGCCAATGGGTCGAGCCTGACGTAAGGCCCATGCAGCCGCCCGACCTCAGCATTTATTGCGGAAGGGATGCACCGCCTGCCACCACGCTGACAGGCGACAAGCCCTCTCGACATTAAATGCGCCTTGTCCAGTCCGTCGGCAGACGACGTCAGGGTCATCCAGTAGACGGCACGCCTGACCAGTCTGTTGGTGGACAGTGCGCCGGTTCCGAGCGGAGCACTGCACCCATCTTCTCTTCCGCAAGAAGCTTCCCCTGCACGCCAAGGATACGCAGATCTCGGGCGCCAGGGCACAAGAAGGTTGTCTCGGCAACAAACATTAGTAGGCTCCAAGCACTATATTCTTTATGTCCCTGGGCCCACATGTCGGGGCCCAGTCCCTTTGTACATGCCCCCCTTCAGCTATAAAAGGGGAGGCATGCGTCGTTACACACACACACACACGCAATCTTAGGTCACACCTTAGACTCGCAAACTCATACAAGCTCACAAGCAATACATCTCACAGTGGAGTAGGGTGTTACGCTCCGGCGGCCCGAACCACTCTAAATCCCTGCGTATTCTTGAGTTCTTCCCGTTCATTCCAACGATCAAGCAAAACGCCTAAGCCCCTCCTAATCTCAGGATTTAGGGCGGGCGCACTCCGCCACCCGGCCGGAGATTTACTCTCCGACATTTGGCGCGCCAGGTAGGGGCTAGGCATTAGGTTTTTGCTTGATCCCTTGCCCAAGCATGATGGTGCAGATCATTGAGCACCGCGCCGAGACTTCGGTTGACTTTGCGGTAGAGGGAGAAGCTGCTTCCTCCACACCGCAGGTTCCCAGTCGCCCGGCACCAGTCACTCCTGCTGTGCACGCCGCACGGCAGCATACAGTAGCGCAAACGTCCCGGACTCCATCAAGGGCGTCTCCTGGGGCGTTGTCAGCAGCCAGGGAGTTGTTGCGACACCCTCCGAGCTCCACGGCTTCACCAGGAGCCATGAAGCAATGGCGGGACGACGTCGACCGACTGCTCAGTATGGTGCATTCTACCTCGACTAGGTCGAAGGCGCGGTCATCCCGGCGCCAACATGAGGCGTCAGCATCTGTGCGCTCGCCCTCAGTGAGGGGCGCACAGACCAACGACCTCCGGGCAGAGCTCAACCGCAGGCGTGCGGGAGAGGACGCCCGGGTATCCTTGGAAAGGGCACGCGAGCGCCTCCAAAACATCGATGGTCGCGACCTCGATCAAGACTTCGCTGCGGTTGCATCGCAGACACCAATGGGTACCCGGTCCCAAACGGGTGTCCCCTTGGCCGGAGTGGGCTGCGCCGCTCTTGCGGATCATCTACGCGCGGCGTCCTGGCCGCCCAAGTTCTGGCCGCACCTGCCGGAAAAATACGACGGAACGAAGAACCCGTCGGAGTTCCTGCAGGTGTACGTTACCGCCATTACGGCAGCAGGTGGAAACACCGCTGTGATGGCAACATATTTTCATGTGGCCTTGTCTGGACCTGCCCGGACCTGGCTCATGAACCTCACCCCGGGATCAGTCTACTCCTGGGAAGAACTCTGTGCGCGGTTCGTGGCGAACTTCGCCAGTGCTTACCAACAGCATGGTGTGGAGGCCCACCTCCATGCAGTGAGGCAGGAGCCCGGGGAGACCCTCCGAGCATTCATTTCCCGCCTCACCAAGGTACGTGGGACAATCCCCCGTATCTCGGATGCTTCCATCATCACTGCTTTCCGCCAGGGGGTACGTGATGAGAAGATGCTGGAAAAGTTGGCCACACATGATGTGGACGACGTCACCACACTCCTTGCTCTGGCTAACAAGTGCGCCAGAGACGCCGAAGGCCGTGCTTGGCACTCGGTACCACAGGTAAAGGTTACCAAGATGGTCGACTCAGATGTCATCACCCAGGGCGGAGGCAAGAAGAAAAAGAGAAACAAGAACCACGGCCACGAAAAACCACAGTTCGCTGTTTCAGTTGCTGCTGCCGCTGCCGGGGGCCAAGGCGAGCGCAGCAAGCGCCCACGGCCCCAGGGATATAGCGGTGACACGTGCCCGGTGCACCCCAAGAGCCACCACCGAGCCGCCGACTGCCGTGAGATTATCAAACTCGCACGACGCGTCAGCGAGCGGCGCGAGCAGTCCCTCAAAGACGACATGCCGCCCCACCACCGACCAAGCCAGAAGGGAGCTGACGGAAAAGTCGCGGCTGTGGAAGGACAAGACCTCGGCTACCAGTCGCCCGAGGGGTGCCTAAAGGACGTTTTCACCAGAGATTCTGACTCCAGCGACGGTGGAGACCGTCGCAAGAAGCTGTATGTAATGTACGGCGGAAGCTGGGAGCTCACCTCCCGCAGGAGTGTCAAGTCCCTACGCCGGGAGGTACTTTCGGCGGTCCCAGGGGTCCCCAAAACCGCTCTGCACCAACGATGGAGGGGCACTACCATCTCCTTCGGGGCATCCGTCTGCCCCGACAACATGGCGGGAGTCGGCGTGCTGCCGCTCATCACCGCCCCTGTTGTCGCCAACATGCGGCTACACCACGTGTTGATCGACGGAGGGGCCGGCCTCAATGTTATCAGCCACGCAGCATTCAGACAGCTGCAGGTCCCGGGGTCACGGCTGGGGCCTTCACGCCCATTTTCCGAGGTGGGCCCGCAACCCGTATACCCCCTCGGGAGCATAACGCTCCCGGTTACATTTGGGACGGAAGAGAACTTCCGTATAGAAAACGTCTAGTTCGACGTCGCGGAGGTCAACCTCCCTTTTAACGCCATTATCGGGAGGCCAGCCCTGTATCGGTTCATGGCCATTGCCCATTATGGGTACTTGGTCCTCAAGATGCTGTCCCCCGCTGGGATCCTCACCGTGCAGGGCGACCGCACCGCTGCACTAGCAGCCATCGAGAAGCTACACACCTTGGCGGCCGAGATCGCTCGCCCGGACGACAGAGGGAGAGGCCCCAGTATCAAGGCACCCTCCAAGGCGCCGAAAGTGCAGCCGACCGGGTAGACGGCGGACCCGCGAAGACCATCCAGGTCGGCGCGGACCCCTCCCAGACCACCCGCATCGCAGGGGATCTGGGAGAAAAATAGGAACTCGCGCTAGTCACCTTCCTCCAAGCAAATGCCGACGTCTTCGCTTGGGAGCCGTCGCAGATGCCTGGGATCCCCAGGGAGGTGATCGAGCACCAGCTAAAGGTTTACCCGGACGCCAGGCCAGTAAGCCAGAAGCCACGAAGGCAGTCCGTGGAACGGCAGGACTTCATCCGAGAAGAGGTCCGAAAGCTGTTGCACGCTGGCTTTATTGAAGAGGTTCATCACCCCGTGTGGCTGGCCAACCCAGTCGTCGTGCCAAAGGCCAACGGGAAGCTTCGGATGTGCATCGACTACACTAGCCTGAATAAGGCATGCCCCAAGGACCCGTATCCCTGCCGCGTATAGATCAGATTGTGGACTTTACTTCGGGGTGCGACCTCTTATCCTTCTTGGACGCTTACTCTGATTTCCACCAAATCCGGATGGCTAAGGAGGATAGGAAGCACACCGCTTTTGTGACAGTAGATGGATTATACTGTTATGTTGTAATGCCCTACGGTCTGAGGAATGCCTTGCCAACCTTTGTACGGGCAATGAGCAAGACCTTCGGGGACCTGATCCGGGATAAGGTGGAAATTTACGTCGATTACATCGTGGTCAAGACTAGGGACGGGTCGGCTATAGTGGAAGACCTGGCCCTGGTTTTCGGCAAGTTGCGGGCAACCCGCACCAAGCTGAACCCGGAGAAATGCATCTTCGGTGTCTCTACAGGGAAGTTGCTGGGTTCCTGGTTTCATACCGGGGCATTAAAGCTAACCCGGAGAAAATCAAGGCTATTGAGGTAATGAGGCCTCCCGCCCGTGTTAAGGACATCCAGAAGCTTACCGGGTCGTTAGCAGCCCTTAGCCGCTTCATTTCGAGGTTGGCTGAGAGGGCGCTACCTTTCTTTAAGCTCCTGCGGAAATCAGGCCCATTTGCCTGGTCCGAAGAGGCGGAACAAGCCTTCAAAGAATTGAAGCAGCACTTAGCTTCCCTGCCGATCCTGGTTGCTCCAGAGCCAGGGGAACCGCTATACCTGTACATTGCGGCAGCTGCGGAAGCAGTAAGCATGGTGTTAGTCGCTGAGAGGGAGGCACAAGGAGGACAAGAACCTGGAAGTCTAGGGGCAGCTACAGAGACCCGGACTGTCCAGAAGCCGGTCTACTATGTCAGCGAGGTCCTCCATGAAGCAAAGGCCAAGTACCTCGAGACGCACAAACTCCTCTACGTTGTGTTGGTCGCGTCCAAGAAGCTGCATCATTATTTCCAAGCGCACAAGGTTGTGGTGGTGACCTCCTTTCCGTTAAGGGCCATCCTCTACAACCCAAGCGCCACTGGCAACATCGCCAAGTGGGCAGCAGAACTCGCCGAGTTCCAACTGGACTTCCAACCCCGCCACGCTATCAAAAGTCAGGCCCTGGCCGACTTCATCGTGGAATGGACTCCACCCCCGTGTACCCCCGGGGGGCCGGACCCCGCTCCGGACCCCATACCGGCGGAGCGCAGGGGCCCGATCTTCACCGAGCCCCACTAGACGCTCTTCTTCGACGGGTCCGCCCGCCAACAGAGTGCTGGCGCGGGAGTGGTCCTCGCCGACCCAGGTGGAAACCAGCTGCAGTATGTGGTGCGACTTGAATTCAAGGCCACCAACAACATGGTGGAGTATGAGGCGCTGATCTTCGGCCTATCCGTGGCCCTATCCCTGGGGGTCCGTCAACTCCTCGTAAAGGGGGACTCTCAGCTCATCATCAAGCAGGTACGCGGAGAATGTAGCTGCAACGATCCTAGACTCATAGCTTACCTCCTCCATGTGAGGAAGCTAGAGAAGGATTTCACGACCCTGGAACATCAACATGTTCCCTGGGGCGACAACTCAGCGGCAGATGACCTCTCCCAGAGGGCATCAACTCGGGCACCCGTGCCCGAGGGTGCCTTCAAAAGACGGCTGCTGAGACCCACCACCCAGCCGCCCGGACTGGATGAAGGGGGCGAGACCGGCACCTCGAAGCCGGTGGTCTCGGTGGCGTCCCAAGACCCACCAAAGGCTGTGTGCGCTCTGGGGGACTCCGCTGACCCTTTAGCGCCGCAGTCGGCAACTCAGAGCGGTCCCGATGCATGGATCTCCGAGATCTTGGACTACCTGAAGGAAAATATCCTTCCTGAAGACCATGTCTCCGCTGAGCGCATAGTGCGGTTGGCTAAGCGATACACGATGGTAGAAAGGGGTCTCTACCGCCGTGGCGCCAACGGCATTCTCATGCGGTGCATTACTGTAACATCCCAAAATCTCAACCCAAGGTTTAGAACCCTAATCTCCTAACCCCTCCTATTTCTATTTTCTCCCTAAACTCCATCCTTAGGTCATCTCATCATATGCATACACTTGGATTGTTAGGAACACCTCGCATAGATTATTTTCAACACTTAAGATTATTTAGCAAATTGTTGATTCAAAAGAAAAGGAAATAAAAAGAAACAAAAATAGAAAATGGAAAAGTGAAATAGAAAATAGAAAAAGAAAAAGGAAAAACCCTTCCCCCCCTCGGCTGGGCCGTTTTCGGCCCAAACTGCGCCGCACCCGCTTCTTCCCCCCTCCCTCTCCTCCCACGGCCCAAGCGGCCCAGCTGCGCGCCCGCGCCGCGCCTGACAGCCCGACCCCACCGGTCAGCGGCTCCACCCCTCTCCCTCTCGCGCCGCTCTCCCACTGGCAACCCGGGCCCACCTGTCAGGACCATCGTCTCGCCCATGCCATCACCGGCGCGTTCGCCATCGACCGCCTCCCGCCCCGTCGCTTCGCCATTAACGCTCGCACCAGCCTCAGCGACCTCCCCACCACTGTACCCGAGCCATCCCCTCACCCCTCGCCTGCCCGAGCCATCCCGTCGTCGTTTGCTCCATCCCCGCCATCATGGCGAGCTCGTCGGCGCTCGTCGTTCCCTCCCTTCCTTCCCCCTCCCGGGCGCCTATAAAAGGGACCGCCTGAGCTCCGCTTTCTCCACACCAGCCCCGGCCATCTCCTCCACTCCTCCTCGAGCCCAATTGAGCTAGCGCCGCCGCGTTCCCCCTTCACTCTGGTGAGCTTCGTTCTCGCCTCTCTGGTAGCTTTCAGTCGAATTGCTTTAGTATTTGAGCTCCGCCACTCCCTCACGATCGCAATGCACCCACCCCCACCTCCTATTGCGCTCGGCTGCCTCGCCGGCGACCTCACCACCGCGAGCACCCGCCACCGCGCCATGGACCGGCCACCCTAGGCCTCCACCGGTCAAATTGACCCCACCTCCATGATCCCCTACCCCGCCCGTGCCTCGCCACCGCTCCCCCGCCATAGAACCGGACCCACGGCTTCACCGGCGGCCGAGCCCCGGTCGGCTTCCCCCCCCCTCTGTCGCCCGCTCCACGCCGTTAACCCCCCTCCTCTCGCTGACGTGTGGGCCCGCGCCACGGCGCCGTCCCCCGCCGTCTCCTCGCCGATGGGCCGAGTGGGCTGCCTCGGATGGGCCAAAATCTCCCCCCTGGCCCAGCAAGCAGTAAAACCCTTTTCTTTTTCTTTTCCCATTTCTTTTTCCCATATATATATTTATATGATGATATTTTATGGACCAAAAATAGTTTAAATAAATTATAGGGCACAAAAATAATAGGGTATAAGAAATGGCACACACCACTAAAGTCACCATGATTGGTGTATTGTTCTTATCTGTGCTTATTAGCGGAAGAGGGATCCGATCCTCCGGAATTTGTAGCTCCGGAAGAAGGGCAGGAACCCGACCCCTCCGAGATAAATCTTTTGTGCCAGGAAAGCTTCGACGAAGGCAAGTCCATCCTTCCCTTGATGCATAATTTACCTATTCTCTCTACCTCTACCTAAGCCGGGGTTAAGGGACGGAATAATTGCATTGTGAGCATGAGAGAGCCCGCATTAACTAATACCTTTTGATCACAAGATATGGGATGGGAAAAGGTGGTAACCAACGATGTTTTCAAAAGTGTGCGATGAAGGGTATTCACCCTCATCACCTGGTGAGTGGGATGATCAGGGACTCCCTGGTTTAGGGGAGGGCCTAAGGTGATGGCTCAGGTTTAGGCGTGAGCAGAAGGATTGTCCTCTCATATAAGGACCGGTTTGTCATCCTTCACTACCTGTACTCATGAAAAGTACAACCACTCGAGGCTGTGTGGGCAGTCACTCGATTTGAACTCCTACGGTCCAACCCCAGGGTTATGAAGGCTGGGGAGCAATGGTAGGATAAGGAGGGGGATGTTTTGTCCGGTTTGGACATGGCGGTGGTCTGACTCCTTCCGGTATAACCGTTAAGGTTAGGACGTGCGAGGAAGGAAAGAGATTCGGATTCGGATCTCATTGGCCATGAGATCGCAGAGCCGGACTAGTGGGTAAAGTGTACCCCTCTGCGCAGAGTTTAAACCTATTCGAATAATCCGTGTCCACTGGTATGGACGAATCTGGTGTGGTATGACAATTAGTGTTTCTACAACAACCGGGAACAGGGAAATACGTGTGTGTGAGTGTGTCTCTGGAAAAGAAAGGTGGTGCCACGGGAGCGGGAAGCTCAGTGGCGGTTAAGCAAGTGTTATTTCTATTGTTTCGGGAAAACCCTAAAAACAAGTACTGCCTTTCTCTAAGAAAAAGAAGAGTGACTTCAACTCCACCATATGAAGCATGTATGATATAGGTCTCTTTCTCTTTACGGGAGCCGGGTGGGCTTGCGGAATACCTAGTGTATTCACCCAGATTTATTTATGTTTTTCAGCAGCTGGAGACTTCTTTTCTGCTATGCTTGATTGAGAGGGTTGTGTCTTCACCCAGTTCTGCCTGTGGCCTAGGCTAGTTTATCTTCCACTGCGTTTTATAAATTCTGGCTCACTCTCGAGCTTGTACCCTGGTATTGTAATAACATTTACTCAGACTCTGTACTATTTGAAGTAAGGAATGTGGTTACTAGCCTCCTGGGACTAGTAATTGTATCACATTTGAGTCCCAAAGGATCGGGACGCTTCAGGTGGTATCAGAGCCTATAGGAATGGCCGTAGACCGCAGCCCTGACCTTAAAAGTTGCCTTAACAAGAAAACACCTCTTACCCCTAAGAAACACCTTCTCTCCTTTTGTAACACCCAAATTCTAAATTTGGGATTGGTAGAAGAAATCTGAGCAAAGTACCCTTGATAAATAATTAAACTTTATAACTCACCCTTTTTAAAGGTAAATGATCATAATAAAATAACGATGGTTAAAATAAATCATAATAAAGATTAGACATTGAAAAAAATGTTCCTATCAAAACAAAGGGAGAATTTTTGAATATACCTTTAATTCGACTACACACTCAAATAATAATATATTGCTATAATGTGGTGTGTGTACTTCAAGTTGAAAACACTACCTAATTAATATAATAATAAAATAAATGAAGAAATACTATGTAGAAATTGTGCATCATGTGAAGTTTTTCTTGTGCATAAATTTGAAATTTAGAATTTAAAAATTGGTTTGATGTGAAATTGAAATAAGAAAGGAAAATAGAAATAATAAAGAAAAGAAAAAAAAAGAAATACTCACCTTGGGCCGAATTCTTGCGCGCCTCGGCCCAATACTACTTTTCCACCGCGCCAGCCCACTCTGCTCCTCTTCCTTTTCTTTTCCTGTTGGGGCACTTCCAGGTGGGACCCGCATGGCAGCTCCACCCTCCTACGCGAGCAGCTTCATCTCCTCCCGCAACCGATGCAGCAAACGCTGCGGATTCCATGTCCGAGATTACCGAAACCTCGCGATTCTCTCGCCCTACCTCTCCTCCGTTTCTAGCGCTAACAGATGGCGAATTTCCTAGCGCCGATTTAACAGAACTCACCGGAAATCCAGGGTTCTTCACCACGACCGATCGAATTGGAGCGCACCAATCTCGCCGGAAACCTCGGCCTACTCGCGCGCGGACTCCTTTCCCCCGTGCTATACAAATCAGGCGTCGTGTTTCCCCTGCGCCCTTCCCTTATCGGCTGCCGAAACCCAGACCCGCGGCCGCTGCTGTCCCTGCCCACCACCGATGGCCCTTGTCACGAGATGGAGAGGAGGGCCCCTGCAGCTATGGCGCCACCGTGGGACGTACCGCAGGACATGGTGGATGCTCGTCGGGTCTCCCCTGGGGGTTTGCGCGCGCGATGGTGGCGGAATCACGCTTGATTGCTCGTCGGTCGTCATGTAACGCCGTGGTGCCGCTGCGGTGCGTGATTGGGGGACATTGCCATCTCAATTCAAGGTACCGAAACCACAATCAAGTTCACCCTTCCTTTGGCTTCGCGTAGCACCTAATCGCTCGAGTAACGGGGCGCTAGAACGGGGTTTGGCCGCTCCGGCGAGGTCTGGGCCTCGGGTCAGCGCCGTCGCCGTGTGTGGGGAGCGGGAGAGAAGAAGGCGCGCTCACCGTCCGATTTGGATTGTGTGGAGGAGATTAGGTTAGTAGGGAGTTGTGGTGTGGGCCGTTGGATCGTCGTGATCGCGTAGCCGGAGCTCATCAGGCTGCGTAAAATCCGAACCGTCCATTTTTGATCCAATGGTCCAGAACGGCGCGTACCTCTTCGCGGGTACATTTTACAGTAGGGCCCCTGTACTTTATATATATAAACCCGCCGTCCACCAGTGGGATGGTCTGTGTCTGGGTTATTTTTCGAAGTAAACCCCGATCTTCTCTGTAATTTGTGCGCCCAGTCCAGAGATCAAAGAAAATAGGAAAAATGAATTTAGAAAATGAATTTTCAATGTAAAAAGAATTCCAGAACCTATTTAATGCATAGAAAATTCATTTTAGCTCCTTTTTAATCCATTTCAGTTCCTATAATTTTGTATTAATATTGTCTATTACTTGGTAACACTATTTTAACATGAAACCCATACTAGAATTAATTACTCAATTAATTCTGTAGCAAGCACATAAAACCTTCAGAAATTCATAACTCCTCGTTTTAATTCCGATTTGATTCGTTCCAGTTGCGTTAGTTTTGTATAAGTATTTACTACACAGTAACAACATTTATTATATCATTTCTCATTCTTTTACAATTAGATCTTTATTTAATTTATGTTGGTTAGTCTTGTTAATCCGCTTATCAATGTAATAGAAAATGATCTATGATCAATTTATAACTTAGATTAAAGTTGAGATAATTATTTATAATATAATCTATCATATAATTTATATTAACCCATTTATAATTTAGTTTAATATTTTAACCACACAGATTTCCTATATAATCATAACCCTTTAATGGTAACTCCGATCTTAGTGGTTCTCGAACCCGCGATCTCGTAGCGACGCGTAGATTATTATTATTTAGTTTGTTCTCATGTTTGGTGTGATGTTGATTTTATCTATACCATGTTTGTTTGTATTGCTACGACTAGCAGTGAGGTCACGAGGATCTGAAGAATCACCCTGGTAACTGGATTCTCAAGTGCCAGGCAAGTTGTGCCCTTGATCACTTCTTTTTACCTACTCATGTTCTGATTAATCATAATGATCTGCATAGGTTAATTTTGATGGGACCCAATAGGTTACCCTAGTTTGTCTATCTTTATACCTTGTTTACCACTGAACTTTTTGGGTAGTACTTGCTAGTGCTTTATGTGGTTTTGGGTATGAAGATACATTATTCATGATCACACTTTTTATCTGTTTATTATCATTGTTCATGATAAGATCATTATGTTAATTGGAACATGGAGAACCACCCGGGAAAACAGTGCTACCACAAGGGTTTAATGGGACGCCCTTGGCCGATTAATTAGGAAAGCTAGTGGAAGACTACCTTACCTGAAAGGGGCAAGGGCAGTAGGGGAGTGGTCAGTGTAGGGAGGCCCTCGGGAGGATTTTGCTGTGATGGCGGTCCTGCAAGGGATTCCTGGGGAGGCCCTCGGGAGGATTTCGCTGTGATGGCGGTCCTGCAAGGGATTCCTGGGGAGGCCCTCGGGAGGATTTTGCTGTGATGGCGGTCCTGCAAGGGATTCCTGCATTGGAGCTTCCTATAAACTGTAGCGGGTTTTCTGAAGCTAGTGGAACTTTGTAAAGGCCTCGTAGTGTTACCCTGCCTCGCCTCCTCGGTAGAGGTGTATGGGAAGTCGCGATCCCTTGGCAGATGGGTAACATGACTTGTGGGTAAAGATGCGCCACCTCTGCAGAGTGTAAAACTGGTATACTAGCCGTGCTCACGGTCATGAGCAGCTCGGACACTCACATGATTAAATTATGGAACTTAAACTCAATTTGTCACATGCATTGCATCGCAGGTGAGGTTGTTACTTTTGTTCTACTACTTAATTGGGTTGGTATTTACTTATACTTAGTAATTGCTAATAAAATTTTGACCAACTTTAAAAGCAATGCTCAGCTCTAACCATCCTCTTTTGGTAAGCCTTACACTTCACATGAACTCCCACCTTTGGCGAGTTCATTCACATTATTCCCCACAACTTGTTGAGCGATGAACGTATGTGAGCTCACTCTTGCTGTCTCACACCCCCCCCCCCCCACAGGTCAAGAGCAGGTACTTCAGGATGAGGCGCTTGGAGGATGCTGTGATGAGTTCGTGAGAGGTCTAGGCCGTCGTCTCCCAGTCAACTTTGGGTTGCTGGACCGTTGTCTCCTTATAATGTAATTATTTATTTTGTATAGAACTCCTATTATATAGTAAAGATGTGACATTCGATCCTGTGCCATGATTCATCATATGTGTGAGACTTGGTCCCAGCACACCTGGTGATTATGTTTACGCCCGGGCTTTGGACCCCTAAAACCCGGGTGTTACAGAAGTGGTATCAGAGGAATGTTGACTGTAGGACGAAACCTAGATAGAATTGGACAACCATTATCTACTTACCTCTGCTACTCTGATTCTTTTCTAAACTTATCTTAATCTTTTCTCATCTAATTCCGCTTTACTCTGATTATTCTTACCTTTTTCTTTCTAAAGAAAAATGTGGATTTCACACTTTGAAATCTGGTGCCTAAAGTGACCTTTAGGAATAGGAGACCTACTCTTAGGAACAAAATCAAAACTACTTTTTTTTAAAAAAATATATTTTGTATGCTTGAATGTTTGTTCTTGTGATACATGTCTGATGTGGATCTTTGATTGAGTGCGATGAGTTGTGGAGTAATGTCCACAATTAACATCTGCATAGACATATATACATAAATATAAATAAATGAAATTCATAAGAAAACTAAATAACCTAGACTATCTCCATTGGAATATATCTAGCTTAATAGATTCATCTTATCTTGAAAGATTCTATCTTATCCTAATAGGTTCATCTTGTCCTAACCACTATACTTATCTCATCCTAGTGTAACAACCATGATCTAATTCAAATTAATTAAGATCTTATCTGAACTAGTCATACCATTCTAATCTAGATCTCATCTAATCTAACACGATATAATCTAATGTGAGTACTCAACAAGTTAGTAACACTGGTACAAATCGATTAGACCATATTTCTATAAACATGTGTTAACCTAAATTGGTGCCCCAAACTAACTTGACCATATACAACTACCCGTTTATATGCAACTACCTTACCCATCATATGGTTGCATAACCCCTCTGTATCAACCTAACAACAAAACATAGATTCTAACCAACCTACCTCGTGAAATCTATCCTACCCACAATTAGCTTAACCACATGTCTCTAACTCGGATGATCACAACAAGACCAAAGGAAAGAAGAAGGTCAACCTTGACAAGGAAGAATGTGAATAGAATCAGAACTTCAGATGAATCAAGATCCACCATCCAAGATGAATTCTTTCCATGCCTTAATCCTTCTTACCCCAACCTTCTCTACTATTGCCTGATAACTAGACATAATGTACCCATGTTTCCCTAACCATTTCCTCATTTGATGACTAAAAAAAAATTGTGCTTAACACCACTTGAGAAAATTCGAAGCTAAACTATAACCAAACATATGACTTTCTATATCCCTTTTCTAACTAATCTCGAGGACGAGATTATTTTTAAGGGGGGTAGGATTTGTAACACCCAAATTCTAAATTTGGGATTGGTAGAAGAAATCTGAGCAAAGTACCCTTGATAAATAATTAAACTTTATAACTCACCCTTTTTAAAGGTAAATGATCATAATAAAATAACGATGGTTAAAATAAATCATAATAAAGATTAGACATTGAAAAAAATGTTCCTATCAAAACAAAGGGAGAATTTTTGAATATACCTTTAATTCGACTACACACTCAAATAATAATATATTGCTATAATGTGGTGTGTGTACTTCAAGTTGAAAACACTACCTAATTAATATAATAATAAAATAAATGAAGAAATACTATGTAGAAATTGTGCATCATGTGAAGTTTTTCTTGTGCATAAATTTGAAATTTAGAATTTAAAAATTGGTTTGATGTGAAATTGAAATAAGAAAGGAAAATAGAAATAATAAAGAAAAGAAAAAAAAAGAAATACTCACCTTGGGCCGAATTCTTGCGCGCCTCGGCCCAATACTACTTTTCCACCGCGCCAGCCCACTCTGCTCCTCTTCCTTTTCTTTTCCTGTTGGGGCACTTCCAGGTGGGACCCGCATGGCAGCTCCACCCTCCTACGCGAGCAGCTTCATCTCCTCCCGCAACCGATGCAGCAAACGCTGCGGATTCCATGTCCGAGATTACCGAAACCTCGCGATTCTCTCGCCCTACCTCTCCTCCGTTTCTAGCGCTAACAGATGGCGAATTTCCTAGCGCCGATTTAACAGAACTCACCGGAAATCCAGGGTTCTTCACCACGACCGATCGAATTGGAGCGCACCAATCTCGCCGGAAACCTCGGCCTACTCGCGCGCGGACTCCTTTCCCCCGTGCTATACAAATCAGGCGTCGTGTTTCCCCTGCGCCCTTCCCTTATCGGCTGCCGAAACCCAGACCCGCGGCCGCTGCTGTCCCTGCCCACCACCGATGGCCCTTGTCACGAGATGGAGAGGAGGGCCCCTGCAGCTATGGCGCCACCGTGGGACGTACCGCAGGACATGGTGGATGCTCGTCGGGTCTCCCCTGGGGGTTTGCGCGCGCGATGGTGGCGGAATCACGCTTGATTGCTCGTCGGTCGTCATGTAACGCCGTGGTGCCGCTGCGGTGCGTGATTGGGGGACATTGCCATCTCAATTCAAGGTACCGAAACCACAATCAAGTTCACCCTTCCTTTGGCTTCGCGTAGCACCTAATCGCTCGAGTAACGGGGCGCTAGAACGGGGTTTGGCCGCTCCGGCGAGGTCTGGGCCTCGGGTCAGCGCCGTCGCCGTGTGTGGGGAGCGGGAGAGAAGAAGGCGCGCTCACCGTCCGATTTGGATTGTGTGGAGGAGATTAGGTTAGTAGGGAGTTGTGGTGTGGGCCGTTGGATCGTCGTGATCGCGTAGCCGGAGCTCATCAGGCTGCGTAAAATCCGAACCGTCCATTTTTGATCCAATGGTCCAGAACGGCGCGTACCTCTTCGCGGGTACATTTTACAGTAGGGCCCCTGTACTTTATATATATAAACCCGCCGTCCACCAGTGGGATGGTCTGTGTCTGGGTTATTTTTCGAAGTAAACCCCGATCTTCTCTGTAATTTGTGCGCCCAGTCCAGAGATCAAAGAAAATAGGAAAAATGAATTTAGAAAATGAATTTTCAATGTAAAAAGAATTCCAGAACCTATTTAATGCATAGAAAATTCATTTTAGCTCCTTTTTAATCCATTTCAGTTCCTATAATTTTGTATTAATATTGTCTATTACTTGGTAACACTATTTTAACATGAAACCCATACTAGAATTAATTACTCAATTAATTCTGTAGCAAGCACATAAAACCTTCAGAAATTCATAACTCCTCGTTTTAATTCCGATTTGATTCGTTCCAGTTGCGTTAGTTTTGTATAAGTATTTACTACACAGTAACAACATTTATTATATCATTTCTCATTCTTTTACAATTAGATCTTTATTTAATTTATGTTGGTTAGTCTTGTTAATCCGCTTATCAATGTAATAGAAAATGATCTATGATCAATTTATAACTTAGATTAAAGTTGAGATAATTATTTATAATATAATCTATCATATAATTTATATTAACCCATTTATAATTTAGTTTAATATTTTAACCACACAGATTTCCTATATAATCATAACCCTTTAATGGTAACTCCGATCTTAGTGGTTCTCGAACCCGCGATCTCGTAGCGACGCGTAGATTATTATTATTTAGTTTGTTCTCATGTTTGGTGTGATGTTGATTTTATCTATACCATGTTTGTTTGTATTGCTACGACTAGCAGTGAGGTCACGAGGATCTGAAGAATCACCCTGGTAACTGGATTCTCAAGTGCCAGGCAAGTTGTGCCCTTGATCACTTCTTTTTACCTACTCATGTTCTGATTAATCATAATGATCTGCATAGGTTAATTTTGATGGGACCCAATAGGTTACCCTAGTTTGTCTATCTTTATACCTTGTTTACCACTGAACTTTTTGGGTAGTACTTGCTAGTGCTTTATGTGGTTTTGGGTATGAAGATACATTATTCATGATCACACTTTTTATCTGTTTATTATCACTGTTCATGATAAGATCATTATGTTAATTGGAACATGGAGAACCACCCGGGAAAACAGTGCTACCACAAGGGTTTAATGGGACGCCCTTGGCCGATTAATTAGGAAAGCTAGTGGAAGACTACCTTACCTGAAAGGGGCAAGGGCAGTAGGGGAGTGGTCAGTGTAGGGAGGCCCTCGGGAGGATTTTGCTGTGATGGCGGTCCTGCAAGGGATTCCTGGGGAGGCCCTCGGGAGGATTTCGCTGTGATGGCGGTCCTGCAAGGGATTCCTGGGGAGGCCCTCGGGAGGATTTTGCTGTGATGGCGGTCCTGCAAGGGATTCCTGCATTGGAGCTTCCTATAAACTGTAGCGGGTTTTCTGAAGCTAGTGGAACTTTGTAAAGGCCTCGTAGTGTTACCCTGCCTCGCCTCCTCGGTAGAGGTGTATGGGAAGTCGCGATCCCTTGGCAGATGGGTAACATGACTTGTGGGTAAAGATGCGCCACCTCTGCAGAGTGTAAAACTGGTATACTAGCCGTGCTCACGGTCATGAGCAGCTCGGACACTCACATGATTAAATTATGGAACTTAAACTCAATTTGTCACATGCATTGCATCGCAGGTGAGGTTGTTACTTTTGTTCTACTACTTAATTGGGTTGGTATTTACTTATACTTAGTAATTGCTAATAAAATTTTGACCAACTTTAAAAGCAATGCTCAGCTCTAACCATCCTCTTTTGGTAAGCCTTACACTTCACATGAACTCCCACCTTTGGCGAGTTCATTCACATTATTCCCCACAACTTGTTGAGCGATGAACGTATGTGAGCTCACTCTTGCTGTCTCACACCCCCCCCCCCACAGGTCAAGAGCAGGTACTTCAGGATGAGGCGCTTGGAGGATGCTGTGATGAGTTCGTGAGAGGTCTAGGCCGTCGTCTCCCAGTCAACTTTGGGTTGCTGGACCGTTGTCTCCTTATAATGTAATTATTTATTTTGTATAGAACTCCTATTATATAGTAAAGATGTGACATTCGATCCTGTGCCATGATTCATCATATGTGTGAGACTTGGTCCCAGCACACCTGGTGATTATGTTTACGCCCGGGCTTTGGACCCCTAAAACCCGGGTGTTACACCTTTCCCTGATATTAATAGACCCTTCTTTTCTCCTACCAGATGGAAGGCTCTTGGGTCATTAGGACATCCTACTGCTCAGAGGAGGAAGGATTTCCTCACCTTCTACGGAGTTGCGAACTACGCATGGGGATCCGCAAGAAGCACGAATATGTCTAGAAGGAATACCGTGAAAATGGAATAGAGAAGTGCTCTATGGCGGTCTACTTGGGAGAAAGCCGAAGCTACCCAAACCACCCTCCCTTCCAAGTCACCTTCATCGGGCACCGCTTCCCAGACACTTGCCAAAGTGTTGCCCGGAAAGCCCTTAAACAGCTATGCCAAAACTACAGCAGAGAGATCTTCGAAACCCCCCTTCGTTATTTCCCACCTAGCAACAAAAATACCCCCACCTGGAGGAAAAGACTTCAGGCCCTGTCAGGGAGAGACCCCACCGAGGATGACCCCACCATTGTCTACATGGCCGGATACCTCCACACTCTCGATAACCACTACGATGATCTATCCTCCCACTGCACTCACCTAAACTCCCGTGTGGAAAGCTTGGAGCAGCAGGTCAAGACACTTAAGAAGGAGAAGGCGTCCCTCCAAGAGTGTCTCGATATAGCAGAAGGCGAGGAGGCCAACACCCGTGAAGCCTACCGAACCCTAAAGATGGATTATGATAAGAAGCTGAAGAAGCTCGCCCCCACGAAGAAAATCCAAAAGAAGACCAAGAACCAAGGAGGCCAAGCTGAGCGGAGGAAAAAGGCCCCTCCAGCACCAACTCCCGCCAGGATAGAGAATTTGTCCGACGTCGAGGATATGTCCCTAGCTAGCCTTGATGACCTTCTCAAGGAATTTGGGGACACTTTAGAAAAAAGAGTTCGGGAGTACCTCTGAGAACGCTCGCGTGTAGTACGACTTGTAGTAGCCATATGCTTGTAATGTATTGGTGTAATGAATAAAATAACTTGGTTGAAAACAATTGGCATGTGCATAATAGTGACTCTCTCCCCCCTGGCAGATGGCTTCGGATAAAACCACGCCTACCGCCTCCGGGATTGGAGCAGGGTTTCCCCTGAGAGCTAAAAGGGAAGCCGGTAGAGAGGAAAGTGAGACCCACCTCCCCGCACCTCCAGAACTACCCTTAGATCTAGCCCAAGTTCTAGCCAACCAAACCCGACTCATCGAGGTCCTCACTCGAAGTCTGGAAAATCAACGTCCGAATGGTGGAAGACCACAAGACAGAATGGGAGACTTCCTGAGGCTCAAGCCTCCCACGTTTGCCAGATCTAGCAATCCCCTCGATGCTGACGATTGGCTGCGCACAATTAAAAGAAAGCTGGAAGCAATCGGATGCCCGGAATCAGCGTGTTCAACTGGCTGCTCATCAACTTTCCGGGATGGCCTTAGCCTGGTGGGATACCTTCAATGTCACCATCAGAGATGCTACCTGGGCGGAGTTTGAAACGGCTTTCCGGGAGCACCATGTGCCCCAAGGGATCGTTCAACTCAAGGAAGATGAATTCCGAGAATTGACTCAAGACGGAAGATCTGTCAGTGAATATGTGCACAAGTTCACGGAGTTGGCCCGCTACGTGCCGGATGACGTCGGCACCGAAGTCAAGAAGATGGCCCGCTTCCTAAAAGGGCTCAAACCAACTCAAGACCATCCTAGCCAGCCAAGACTTCCTCAGTTTCTCGTACCTCTCCAACAAAGCCATGCAAGTAGAAAGGGCGAAAGAAGAAGAAAAAGGTCATCTCAAGAGGAAATTCCAAGTCCTCTGAGCTCAGCAGCAAGACCGACACCAGAAAACTCGATCCTTTGGATTTCCACCCAAGGGACCAAGCTTCAGTAGACCAGCTGGACCCACCCCGTCACGATTCAGTCAGTAGAGTCAAAGCTCCTTTCATGCCCCCTCAGTTGCAAGCAAGCAACCCCCGTCGAATGCATGTTGGCACTGCGGAGATCCCAGTCACTTCAAGAACAATTGTCCCTAGCTGAAGCCATCAGGACCTGCCTACTCCAACTCGGTGAATGGCCCCAAGAATACCTCAGCATCCGCTCCCAAGGTGCCCTCCTCCATCAGCCAACAGAACAAGACCCAGTATCAAGGAAGGGCACGAGTAAATCACGTCGATGCTCAGGAGGCTCAGCAAGCTCTGGGAGTAGTGCTCGGTGAGTTCCTTGTTGAATTTACTCCCGCTACTGTACTTTTCGATTCAGGAGCATCATATTCTTTTATAGCCACTAGTTTTGTGGAAAAGCATGGCATTCGCTCTACCCCTCTAGAGATTCCCTTGGTCACCCGAACCCCAGGGTCAGACCTTCTATGCCAGCACAAATGCTCCCAAGTCAGAATCATTTTAAGTGAGGTAGTGTTCTTGGCAGACTTAACCGTCTTTCCATCCCAAGGGATTGATGTGATCTTAGGAATGGATTAGTTGACCAAGCACAAAGGTATCATCAGTTGCGCAAACAAGACAGTCCTTCTCACAGACCACCAAGGAAAGTCAGTCTCTTGCCAAGCTCAGACGTCCGCCAATGATCCAGTGATGTTTAATTTAGCAGCAGAAAGCATATCAGTGGTAGAAGAATTCATGGATGTCTTCCCGGAAGAGTTGCCAGGAATGCCACCAGAAAGAGAAGTGGAATTCTACATAGATCTGATTCCTGGAACGACACCCATTGCAAAGAGACCATACCGCATGGCTCCTACCGAGTTAGCAGAATTGAAGCTCCACATCGCAGATCTTCAACAAAAAGGGTACATTCGTCCCAGCTCATCCCCTTGGGGAGCACCAGTCCTTTTCGTCTCTAAGAAAGATGGAAGTATGAGGATGTGTATTGATTACCGATCGTTAAATGAAGTCACCATAAAAAACAAGTATCCACTCCCTTGGGTTGACGACCTCTTCGATCAGCTTCAAGGGGCCAAATACTTCTCCAAGATAGACCTAAGGTCTGGTTATCACCAGCTGAGGAACAAAGAAGCAGATATTCAGAAGACTGCATTTGTCACCCGGTACGGACAATATGAATTCATAGTGATGCCTTTCGGTCTGACAAACGCACCCGCCTTTTTCATGAACCTCATGAACAAAGTGTTTATGGAAGAGCTGGATAAGTTTGTCGTAGTCTTCATTGACGACATCCTTATCTACTCCAAGAACCGCGAAGACCATAAGCGTCACCTCCGGACCGTCCTCGGAAAACTTAGGGCACACCAACTTTATGCTAAACTCAGTAAATGCGAATTTTGGTTGGAAAAGATAGCCTTCCTTGGGCATATCTTAACTGCAGAAGGAATAGAAGTAGACCCTTCCAAGGTAGAAGCAGTATCAAAATGGAGGCAGCCATCCAACGTCAGTGAAGTTCGAAGCTTTCTGGGAATGGCAGGATATTACCGTCACTTTATCAAGGGATTCTCCAGCATAGCAAGACCTATGACCGAGCTCCTCAAGAAAGACCATAAGTTTGTGTGGACCCCGAAATGTGAAGGAAGTTTCCAGATCATAAAGGAGAAGCTCACGACCGCACCCGTTTTGACACTACCGGATATACATCAGGATTTCGTCGTCTTCTATGATGCCTCGAGGCAAGGCTTAGGGTGTGTGCTGATGCAAAATGAGAAAGTCATTGCTTATGCATCGCGCCTACTTAAGCCGCATGAGCAGAATTATCCCACCCATGATTTGGATTTGGCAGCCATAGTGCATGCTTTGAAGATATGGAGGCACTACCTAATTGGGAAAAAATGTCACATCTTCACCGATCACAAGAGTCTGAGGTATATCTTCACTCAGCCAGATCTCAACCTCCGTCAACGAAGATGGTTGGAACTGATCAAGGATTATGACCTTGAGATTCATTATCACCCCGAAAAGGCCAACGTGGTAGCAGACGCCCTCAGCCAAAAACCTTTTGAAATAAAGGGAACCAACTTTTTAGAAGATTGGAAGGAGGAATCAGCTCAACTGAATGCATGTTTGGGAAACAACGGCAGTCTCGAAGTCAAACCAATGCTAGAAGACCTCATACGCAAAGCTCAATGCCTAGACCCAGAGACAGCAAGACTTGTGGAAAAAGCTCGCAAAGAACAACTTCCGGACCTTAGGACAGATGAACAAGGAGCCCTTTGGTTCAAGAATTGTCTGCGCGTACCAAAAGGGGAGGCACGAAAGTCCTGCTCGAGGAAGCTCACAACTCAGCCTACTCCATCCACCCAGGAACTACCAAGATGTACCTAGACCTCAAAACCAGATACTGGTGGAGAGGGATGAAGAAAGAGATAGCACAGTATGTGGCCTGGTGTGACACCTGCCAAAGAACGAAGGCCTATTGCAACCCCTCCCAGTGCCTGAATGGAAGTGGGAAGAAATAGGCATGGATTTTGTAACCGGACTACCCCGGACGCAAAAAAGGAATGACTCTATCTGGGTAATAATAGATCGTCTTACCAAGGTAGCCCATTTGATCCCAGTAAAAACTACCTTTGGAGGAGCCACCCTTGCCCGAATTTATCTCAAAGAAATAGTCAGACTCCATGGCATTCCAAGAAAGATAGTGTCATACAGAGGAACCCAGTTCACCTCCAAATTCTGGACAAGCCTTCAGAAAGCTATGGGCACCAAGCTAGACTTCAGCACCGCCTATCACCCTCAGACAGACGGGCAGATAGAAAGAGTCAACAATGTCCTCGAAGATCTATTAAGAGCCTGTGTGTTAACATTCGATAGAAGTTGGGAATCCAGTTTGCCTTACGCAGAGTTCTCGTATAACAACAGCCATCAGGCCAACATCAAGATGTCACCGTTCGAAGCATTGTATGGACGAAAATGCCAGACCCCTCTCATGTGGTCCAACGTAGGGGAAAAGGCGCTGGAAGGACCTGCCTTTGTCAAATAGACTGAGGAGAAAGTTGCCCTGATCCGCAGAAGATTACTTGAAGCTCAGAGTCGGCAAAAGAGTTATGCGGACAACAGACAGAGAGAACTCAGATTTGAGGAAGGAGACTTCGTCTACCTCAAGGTCTCCTCTATGCGTGGTGTCAGAAGGTTCCAAGTGAAAGGAAAGCTAGCACCGCGATTCGTCGGCCCCTATCCCATCATTGGCAGAGTGGGACCCACAGCATACCGTCTTGAATTACCAGAATCCATGTCCGACATCCACAATGGGTTTCACGTGTCCCAGCTCTGCAAATGCCTGCAAGCACCAGAAAGTCACGTCGAAGAATAGGCAATACAGATTCAGAAAGATCTTCAGTACCGTGAGAAGCCAGTAAAGATCCTTGATTCAGCAGTCCGGAAGACCCGCACCTCAGAAGTGAAACTCTGTAAAGTTTAGTGGAGCAGAGAAGGAGAAGAGGAAGCTACCTGGGAGAGTGAGGACTCCTTGAGGAGGGAATACCCTTATCTTTTCTCAAATCCAGTCTAAATCTCGAGGGTGAGATTCCTTTAAGTGGGGTAGGTTTGTAACATCTCAAAATCTCAACCCAAGGTTTGGAACCCTAATCTCCTAACCCCCCCTTATTTCTATTTTCTCCCTAAACTCCATCCTTAGGTCATCTCATCATATGCATACACTTGGATTTTTAGGAACACCTCACTTAGATTATTTTCAACACTTAAGATTATTTAGCAAATTGTTGATTCAAAAGAAAAGGAAATAAAAAGAAACAAAAATAGAAAATGGAAAAGTGAAATAGAAAACAGAAAAAGGAAAAGGAAAAACCCTTCCCCCCTCGGCTGGGCCGTTTTCAGCCCAAACCGCGCCGCGCCCGCTTCTTCCCCCCCCCCCCTCCTCCCACGCCCAAGAGGCCCAGCAGCACGCGCTCGCGTCGCGCCTGACAGCCTAGCCCCACCGGTCAGCGGCTCCACCCCTCTCCCTCTCGCGCCGCTCTCCCACTGGCAGCCCGGGCCCGCCTGTCAGGACCATCATCTCGCCCATGCCATCACCGGCGGGTTCGCCGCCGACCGCCTCCCGCCCCGTCGCTTCGCCATTAACGCTCTCACCAGCCTCAGCGACCTCCCCGCCACTGTACCCGAGCCATCCCCTCACCCCTCGTCTGCCCGAGCCATCCCGTCGCCGTTTGCTCCATCCCCGCCATCATGGCGAGCTCGTCGGCGCTCGTCGTTCCCTCCCTTCCTTCCCCCTCCCGGGCGCCTATAAAAGGGACCGCCCGAGCTCCGCTTTCTCCACACCAGCCCTGGCCATCTCCTCCACTCCTCCCCGAGCCCAATTGAGCTAGCGCCGCCGCGTTCCCCCTTCACTCCGGTGAGCTTCGTTCTCGCCTCTCTGGTAGCTTTCAGTCGAATTGCTTTAGTATTTGAGCTTCGCCACTCCCTCACGATCGCAGTGCACCCACCCCCACCTCCTATTGTGCTTGGCTGCCTCGCCGGCGACCTCACCGCCGCGAGCACCCGCCACCACGCCGTGGACCGGCCACCCTAGGCCTCCACCGGTCAAATTGACCCCACCCCCGTGATCCCCTACCCCCGCCCGTGCCTCGCCACCTCTCCCCCGCCACAGAACCGGACCCATGGCAGAGAACCACCTCGGGATTTCACCGGCGGCCGAGCCTCGGTCGGCTTTCCCCCCTCTGTCGCCCGCTCCACGCCGTTAACCCCCCCTCCTCTCGCTGACGTGTGGGCCCGCGCCATGGAGCCGTCCCACGCCGTCTCCTCGCTGATGGGCCGAGTGGGCTGCCTACCGCGTCCGCACCCGCGCGCTCGCGCCCGGATGGGCCAAAATCTCCCCCTGGCCCAGCAAGCAGGAAAACCCTTTTCTTTTTCTTTTCCCATTTCTTTTTCCCATATATATATATGCTGATATTTTATGCACCAAAAATAGTTTAAATAAATTATAGGGCACAAAAATAATAGGGTATAAGAAATGGCACACACCACTAAAGTCACCATGATTGATGTATTGTTCTTATCTGTGCTTATTAGCGGAAGAGGGATCCGATCCTCCGAAATTTGTAGCTTCGGAAGAAGGGCAGGAACCCGACCCCTCCGAGATAAATCTTTTCTGCCAGGAAAGCTTCGACGAAGGCAAGTCCATCCTTCCCTTGATGCATAATTTACCTATTCTCTCTACCACTACCTAAGCCGGGATTAAGGGATGGAATAATTGCATTGTGAGCATGAGCGAGCCCACATTAACTAATACCTTTTGATCATAAGATATGGGATGGGAAAAGGTGGTAACCAACAATGTTTTCAAAAGTGTGCGATGAAGGGTATTCACCCTCATCACCTGGTGAGTGGGATGATCAAGGACTCCCTGGTTTAGGGGAGGGCCTAAGGTGATGGCTCAGCTGGTTTAGGCGTGAGAAGAAGGATTGTCCTCTCATATAAGGACCGGTTTGTCATGCTTCACTACCTGTACTCATGAAAAGTACAACCACTCGAGGCTGTGTGGGCAGTCACTCGATCTGAACTCGTACGGTCCAACCCCAGGGTTATGAAGGATGGGGAGCACCGGGAGGATAAGGAGGGGGAATGTTTTGTCCGGTTTGGACATGGCGGTGGCCTGACTCCTTCCGGTATAACCGTTAAGGTTAGGATGTGCGAGGAAGGAAAGAGATTCGGATCTCATTGGCCATGAGATCGCAGAGCCGGACTAGTGGGTAAAGTGTACCCCTCTGCGCAGAGTTTAAACCTATTCGAATAGTCCGTGTCCACTGGTATGGATGAGTCTGGTGTGGTATGACAATTAGTGTTTCTACAACAACCGGGAACAGGGAAATATGTGTGTGTGAGTGTGTGTCTGGAAAAGAAAGGTGGTGCCACAGGAGCGGGAAGCTCAGTGGCGGTTAAGCAAGTGTTATTTCTATTGTTTCAGGAAAACCCTAAAAACAAGTACTGCCTTGTTCTAAGAAAAAGAAGAGTGACTTCAACTCCACCATATGAAGCATGTATGATATAGGTCTCTTTCTCTTTACGGGAGCCGGGTGGGCTTGCAGAATACCTAGTGTATTCACCCAGATTTATTTATGTTTTTCAGCAGCTGGAGACTTCTTTTTTGCTATGCTTGATTGAGAGGGTTGTGTCTTCACCCAGTTCTGCCTGTGGCCTGGGCTAGTTTATCTTCCACTGCGTTTTATAAATTTCGGCTCACTCTCGAGCTTGTACCCTGGTATTGTAATAACATTTACTCAGACTCTGTACTATTTGAAGTAAGGAATGTGGTTACTAGCCTCCTATGACTAGTAATTGTATCACATTTGAGTCCCAAAGGATCGGGACGCTTCAATTACCCAGGAAGAGGGCCATGAGTTACTCATGGAGATCCATGGAGGGGAGTGTGGAAGTCATTCTTCATCCCGCACTCTGGTCGGTAAGGCCTTCTGGCATGGTTTTTATTGGCCAACTGCCCTCCAGGATGCGGCCGAGCTAGTAAAGTCCTGTGAAGCGTGCCAGTACCACGCGAAGCAGATACACACACCAGCTCAGGCTCTGCAAATGATTCCGCCCTCCTGGCCGTTTGCCGTATGGGGGTGGATATCCTGGGACCATTCCCTAGGGCTGTCGGCGGGTACCGGTACCTATTTGTCGCCATTGACAAGTTCACCAAGTGGCCGGAAGCCACCCATGTGGTCAGCATCACCCAGGGCGCTGTTGTTGCTTTCCTCAAGTCGATCGTCTGCAGGTTCGGGGTCCCAAGTTGTATCATTACAGACAATGGGACCCAGTTTACAAGCCGGGTCTTCTAGGAGTACTGTGAAGGCATTGGCACCCGGCTCTGCTTCGCGTCCGTGGCCCACCCCAGGAACAACGGACAAGTGGACAGAGCAAATGCAGAGATCCTCAGGGGACTCAAGACGCTTACATATGACTGCTTAAAAAGGCATGGCGCAAATTGGGTCAGCAAGCTGCCCTCCGTGCTATGGGGGAACCGAACCACACCCAACCGAGCCACCGGGGAGACCCCATTCTTCCAGGTCTACGGGGCCGAAGCCTGCCTTCCCCCGGAAATCATTATGGGCTCTCCGCGGGCCTAGTCGTTCGATGAGTCTGCGCATGAACAGCTACGACACGAAGACGTGGACTTCATCGACGAGCACAGGTGGCGAGCAGCAGTCCGAAACGCACGGTACAACCAGGCGCTACCACCAGCGGTTCGTGCATAGTAGGAAGTTTGAAGTCGGGGACCTGGTTCTAAGGCGAATTTTGAACCGAGAAGGGCTCCACAAGCTCTCCCCCAGCTGGGAAGGCCCCTTCAAGGTGACAGAAATATGCCGCCCCGGGTGCGTCCGCCTCGCCACAGATAACTGAGTACCTCTCCCCAACCCCTGGAATATAGAGCATCTCACCACCCAGGCAGTCTCCCTCCCTGGCTGGTATAGCGACATCCGAATTGAGTAGCCAGACCCGGCAATTAGACGATGGGGGTGGTTTGGGGCCGTACGGCCGCATGGTCAAGAACCACAAGACTACACACGCCCCGCCGCCCTGTTGCCGGTCCTGTTGCGTGAATCAAAGGATAAGAAATACCAGCTGGCGGACCTTATGGGTGCGCTGCTAAGGATACCTGGCCTAGGTCGTGTGCAGGTAGGGTCCCGATAGGGATTGCCCCTTGAAGGTGATGGCACCAGTGCCACCTTAAGAATCCTGGCATCCGGTCCCGACATGTCGAGGCCATATCCTAGGGGGGGCCAAGTACCGGGAAAGAAGCTAGCAACAATGCACACAGCAGAGGAAAAAAGACATGCAGATAAGTTGTAATGTCACCGACAAGTAGTACCTAAAGAGTATCTTACAAAATCAAAGACATATTGCAAACCGCTCCCCAGTGGAACCCTCGTTTTTCTCCATGCAGGCCTGGCTACTCATCGTCAACAGGATCCCGCTGGAAGCGCCCAACCACCGCGTCCACAGCATCTTGTACGCCCTCCCGGGCAGCATCTTCAGTGTCGGCCACTGGACCCGCAATAACCGGCCCCAAGGAGATAGTCGGGTCGTGGCTCCGGAAGCACGTCAAGACGTACTCGATGGCCGACCGGCAGAGTCTGCCGCCCTCGGCCTCCAAGCGGGCGCCAAGAACCTGATCCAGACGTCGGAGGCGGTCAGCAGCGGAATCCAGTATTGGAGCGCATCGGAGATGGACGCTGGCCGCACCAATGCCTGGATGGGACTCATCCCCAATGGTACTAGCGATGTGCTTGCCTCGCCAGCCCAAGCGGTGATGCGCTGAGCTCCGACGCGTTGCTCTGCCCGGAGGTCGTCAAGTGTCTTCCTCAGCACCTCCAATGCCTGGGGGCCCGGGGCCGACTGCGTCGCCTGTGCTACCTGGAACTGGCAGACCTGCCCCTCCAGCGTTCGCACTTTCCCTTCCTGACGCTTCACTTTCTCCTCTGCCTCGAGCTCAAGCTCATCAAGCAGCTTGTTCCGCCTTGCCCACATCTCCTCCTTGAAGGCGAGGTCCTCCTCCTGCCAAGTGAGGTCAGTTGTTCATTTCGCCAGGGAAGCTTCCCTCGCCTTGAGGTTTCCCTCAATGCGAGCAATATCACTGGCCTTGTCGGAGAGTTCCTGCTGCAGCTTCTACAGCTTTGCCTCAGCCGCAGCTTGCTTGTCCCACTGTTTCTCCAGCACTGCATTATAAGCTTTCAGCTTATCATGGAGTGCTGTGACGGCCTCCTCCTTTTGGTCTAGGTGTTTTTTCTTCTTGACCAAACTTCTCTCCTTCCGGGTCACCTTCTCCTCTCGGTCAGACACCTTCCGAATGTCCTCCTTGAAGTCCTCACGCTCCTGCTCAAGCTCGGCCCGCTCCGAGGCGAATTGGCAGGATGCTGCCTTAGTGCGCCTCTCTAGTTGGGAGCACCAGTCACCAAGGCGCTGGTGCTCGGTCTTGAGCGCCTTCCACTCTCGCTAGATAGCCGCCTTGGTTTCCTGGAGGGCCTGGCGAGCGCGAGTCAGCACCTGAGGGAGAGGAGTCAGTGTCGCTCCAGGCTCGACACCAGACCGGAGTGGACGCCCAAGAATAACCTCCGGACCCTCCGGAGTTGGCAGGGGACAGAGCCGGACGCGCCCCCACGCCTACCACCGGCGGTGCATCCGACGGTATCGCCGTTGTTGGGTCTGCAATAGCTGTTGGCAGCGCCACCACTTCTGGACCCCCAGCTGGAACTTGGGAACCCGAAGGTGTTGCCTCGACGGTAACAGGCGGATCTTGGGGGCCTGATGGCGCCACCTCAACACCAGCGTCATCCTGCACGGTGGGGGCAGATGCAGCTGGAATCCCCTCGGCCGCCGCTGATGGTGGGCTTGGCGCCGACACTGATGGGGCTGCGGTAGCCGTTGGAGGATCACCGGTAACATTCCCAGCATATGTATGCTGGTGGGGACCAGACCCGCCGGCGGGCATGGCGGCCGACAAGGAAGAAGCATCCATGGTAGCTGCTGACGAATCGCCGGCGACATTCCCGGCGGGCGTATACCGATGGGAACCAGACCCCCCGGCGGGCATGGCGGTCGGCGGGGAGGGAACGTCTACAGATGCCGAGGAAGAGGAGGCCCTGACAAGCAAAGGACGGATCAAGACCTGTCGACATAAAAGTTACGATCGAGCGAACATTGGGAGGGCCTAAGCTTACTTGGGACCGTGAACCTTCCAGTGGCCTTGGAAGCGGGGCACACGTTGCTGTTGTTGCTGCTGCTGCCCCTGTTGCTGCTGCCCCTGCGGTGACGGCGGTTGGTCTGACACAGGCGGCGGTGGTGGTGGTATCTGACCTGAAGATGGTGGCGGTGGAGGGCTCTCGCCCCTCTGTCCGTCCTGGACCCGAGGTTCGGGCTCCTTAGTCCCACCAGCTGTCTTCTGACGCTTTTAGGGAGAGCCCGAATCTCGAGGAAGATCCCTGAAAGGGAATTAGGCTTACACCTAGTTCCCAAATAATTTTGGTGGTTGAATTGCCCAACACAAATATTTGAACTAACTAGTTTGTTCTAGTGTATAAGTTTTACAGGTGCAAAAGGTTCACACTTAGCCAATAAAAAGACCAAGTATTGGGTTCAAACAAAGGAGCAAGGGACAACCGAAGGCACCTCTGGTCTGGCGCACCGGACTGTCCGGTGCGCCACCGGACATGTCCGGTGCACCAGAGGACTCAATCGTTAAACTCGTCACCTTCAGGAATTTCAAGAGGCGACTCCGCTATAATTCACCGGACTGTCCGGTGTACACCGGACATGTCCGGTGCTCCAAGGAAGAGCGGCCTCCGGAACTCGCAAGCCTCGGGAATTCACTTCGGCCACTCCGCTATAATTCACCGGACTGTCCGGTGTACACCGGACTGTCCGGTGTAATAGTGGGGCAACGGCTATTTCGGCGCCAACGGCTACCTGCGACGCATTAAATGCGCGCGCTGCGCGCGCAGAGGTCAGGCACGCCCATACTGGCGCACCGGACAATCTACAGTGCAGGTCCGGTGCGCCACCGGACATCCAGGCGGGCCCAGAAGACAGAGCTCCAACGGTCGACCCCAACGGCTTTTGGTGACGTGGCTGTCGCACTGGACATGTCCGGTGTGCACCGGACTGTCCGGTGCGCCATCGAACAGACAGCCTCACCAAACGGCTAGTTTGGTGGTTGGGGCTATAAATACCCCAACCACCCCACCATTCATTGCATCCAAGTTTTCCAGCTTCCAACCACTATACAAGAGCTAGCATTCATTACAAAGCACACCAAAAGAGATCAAATCCTCTCCCAACTCCACACAAAGCTTTAGTGACTAGAGAGAGTGATTTGTAGTGTTCATTTGAGCTCTTGCGCTTGGATCGCTTCTTTTCTTTGGCATTCTTTCTTGTGATCAAACACTCACTTGTAATTGAGGCAAGAGGCACCAATTGTGTGGTGGCCCTTGCGGGAAGTTTGGTTCCCAAGTGATTTGAGAAAAGAAGCTCACTCGGTCTGAGGGACCGTTTGAGAGAGGGAAGGGTTGAAAGAGACCCGGCCTTTGTGGCCTCCTCAACGGGGAGTAGGTTTGCGAGAACCGAACCTCGGTAAAACAAATCCGCGTATCACACTCTTTATTTGATTGCGATTTGTTTTGCACCCTCTCTCGTGGACTCGTTTTTATTCCTAACGCTAACCCGGCTTGTAGTTGTGTTTATATTTGTAAATTTCAGTTTCGCCCTATTCACCCCCCCCTCTAGGCGACTATCAATTGGTATCGGAGCCCGGTGCTTCATTAGAGCCTAATCGCTCGAAGTGATGTCGGGAGATCACGCCAAGAAGGAGATGGAGACCGGCGAAAAGCCCACTACAAGCCATGGGAGCACTTCATCGGAGGAGTCCCACACCAAGAGAAAGGAGAAGAAGAACTCCTCCAAAGGGAAGGAGAAGAAGTCTTCTTCACACCAAAAGGAGAAGAAGGAGAAATCCTCTTCTCACAAGACACGTTGGAGTGGGGACAAGAAAAAGAGGATGAGGAAAGTGGTCTACTACGAGACCGATTCTTCATCGCCATCCACCTCCGGCTCCGACGCGGCATCCGTCACTTCTAAGCGCCAAGAGCGCAAGAAGTATAGTAAGATTCCCCTATGCTACCCTCGCATTTCTAAACATGCACCTTTACTTTCCATCCCATTAGGCAAACCACCAACTTTTGATGGTGAAGATTATGCTAGGTGGAGTGATTTAATGCGATTTCATCTAACCTCACTCCACAAAAGTATATGGGATGTTGTTGAGTTTGGTGCACAGGTACCATCCATAGGGGATGAAGACTATGATGAGGATGAGGTGGCCCAAATCGAGCACTTCAACTCTCAAGCAACAACCATACTCCTCGCCTCTCTAAGCAAGGAGGAGTACAACAAGGTGCAAGGGTTGAAGAATGCAAAGGAGATTTGGGACCTACTCAAGACCGCGCACGAGGGTGATGAACTCACCAAAATCACCAAGCGGGAAACGATCGAGGGGGAGCTCGGTCGCTTCCGTCTTCGCCAAGGAGAGGAGCCACAAGATATGTACAACCGGCTCAAAACCTTGGTGAACCAAGTGCGCAACCTCGGGAGCAAGAAATGGGATGACCACGAGGTGGTTAAGGTTATTTTGAGATCACTTATTTTCCTTAACCCCACTCAAGTTCAATTAATTCATGGTAACCCAAGATATACACTAATGACTCCCGAGGAAGTAATCGGGAATTTTGTGAGCTTTGAATGCATGATTAAAGGATCAAAGAAGATCAACGAGCTTGACGAACCCTCCACGTCCGAAGCACAACCGGTGGCATTTAAGGTGACGGAGGAGAAGAAGGAGGAGTCTACACCAAGTAGACAACCAATTGACGCCTCCAAGCTCGACAATGAGGAGATGGCTTTAATCATCAAAAGCTTTCGCCAAATCCTCAAGCAACGGAAGGGGAAGGACTACAAATCCCGTTCCAAGAAGGTTTGCTACAAGTGTGGTAAGCCCGGTCACTTTATTGCTAAATGTCCATTATCAAGTGACAGTGACAGGGACAACAACAAGAAGGGAAAGAGGAGAGAAAAGAAGAGGTACTACAAGAAGAAGGGCGGCGATGCCCATGTTTGCCGGGAGTGGGACTCGGACGAGAGCTCCACCGACTCCTCCTCCGACGAGGACGCCGCCAACATCGCCGTCACCAAGGGACTCCTCTTCCCCAATGTCGGCCACAAGTGCCTCATGGCAAAGGACGGCAAAAAGAAGAAGGTTAAATCTAAATCCTCCACTAGATATGAGTCATCTAGTGATGATAATGCTAGTGATGAGGAAGATAATTTGCGTACCCTTTTTGCCAACCTTAACATGGAACAAAAAGAAAAATTAAATGAATTGATTAGTGCTATTCATGAAAAGGATGACCTTTTAGATTCTCAAGAGGACTTCCTTATTAAAGAAAATAAGAAGCATGTTAAGGTTAAAAATGCTTATGCTCTAGAAATTGAGAAATGTGAAAAATTATCTAGTGAGCTAAGCACTTGCCATGAGACAATAGACAACCTTAGAAATGAAAATGCTAAATTATTAGCTAAGGTTGATTCTCATGTTTGTAATGTTTCAACTTCCAATCCTAGAAATGTTAATGATGATTTGCTTGCTAGGATTGAAGAATTGAACATTTCTCTTGCTAGCCTTAGAAATGAAAATGAAAAATTGCTTGCTAAGGCTAAAGATTTTGATGTTTGCGATGCTACTATTTCCGACCTTAGAAGTAAAAATGAAATATTGCATGCTAAGGTTGTAGAACTAAAATCTTGCAAACCCTCTACATCTACCGTTGAGCACACTTCGATTTGCACTAGATGTAGAGATGTTAACATTGATGCTATACATGATCACATGGCTTTAATTAAACAACAAAATGATCATATAGCTAAATTAGATGCTAAAATTGCCGAGCATAACTTAGAAAATGAAAAATTTAAATTTGCTAGAAGTATGCTCTATAATAGGAGACGCCCTGGCATCAAGGATGACATTGGCTTCCAAAGGGGAGACAATGTCAAACTTAATGCCCCTCCTAAAAGATTGTCAAATTTTGTAAAGGGCAAGGCTCCCATGCCTCAGGATAACGAGGGTTACATTTTATACCCTGCCGGTTATCCTGAGGACAAAATTAGGAGAATTCACTCTAGGAAGTCTCACTCTAGCCCTAACCATGCTTTTTTGTATAAGGGTGAGACATCTAGTTCTAGGCAACCAACCCGTGCTAAGTTGCCTAAGAAGAAAACTCCTAGTGCATCAAATGAACATAGCATTTCATTTAAAACTTTTCATGCATCATATGTGTTAACTAACAAATCCGGCAAGGTAGTTGCCAAATATGTTGGGGGCAAGCACAAGGGGTCAAAGACTTGTGTTTGGGTACCCAAAGTTCTTGTGTCTAATGCCAAAGGACCCAAAACCATTTGGGTACCTAAAGTCAAGAACTAAACTTGTTTTGTAGGTTTATGCATCCGGGGGCTCAAGTTGGATCATCGACAGCGGGTGCACAAACCACATGACAGGGGAGAAGAAAATGTTCTCCTCCTACGAGAAAAACCAAGATCCCCAAAGAACTATCACATTCGGGGATGGAAACCAAGGTTTGGTCAAAGGTTTGGGTAAAATAGCTATATCCCCTGACCATTCCATTTCCAATGTTTTTCTTGTTGATTCATTAGATTACAATTTGCTTTCTGTATCTCAATTATGCAAAATGGGCTACAACTGTCTTTTCACTGATGTAGGTGTCACTATCTTTAGAAGAAGTGATGATTCAATAGCATTTAAGGGAGTGTTAGAGGGTCAGCTATACTTGGTAGATTTTGATAGAGCTGAACTCGACACTTGCTTAATTGCTAAGACTAACATGGGCTGGCTCTGGCATCGCCGACTAGCACATGTTGGGATGAAGAATCTTCACAAACTTCTAAAGGGAGAACACATTTTAGGACTAACAAATGTTCATTTTGAGAAAGACAGGGTCTGTAGCGCATGCCAAGCAGGAAAGCAGGTTGGTGCCCATCATCCACACAAGAACATCATGACGACCGACAGGCCGCTTGAGCTACTCCACATGGATCTATTCGGCCCGATTGCTTACATAAGCATCGGCGGGAGTAAGTATTGTCTTGTAATAGTGGATGATTATTCTCGCTTCACTTGGGTGTTCTTTTTGCAGGAAAAATCCCATACCCAAGAGACCTTAAAGGGATTCTTGAGACGGGCTCAAAATGAGTTCGGCTTAAGGATCAAGAAAATTAGAAGCAACAACGGGACGGAGTTCAAGAACTCTCAAATTGAAGGCTTTCTTGAGGAGGAGGGCATCAAGCATGAGTTCTCTTCTCCCTACACGCCACAACAAAATGGTGTAGTGGAGAGGAAGAATCGAACTCTTTTGGACATGGCAAGGACCATGATTGATGAGTACAAGACTTCGGATCGGTTTTGGGCCGAGGCGGTCAACACCGCCTGCTACGCCATCAACCGGTTATATCTACACCGAATCCTCAAGAAGACATCCTATGAACTCCTAACCGGTAAAAAGCCCAATATTTCATATTTTAGAGTTTTTGGTAGCAAATGCTTTATTCTTGTTAAAAGAGGTAGAAAATCTAAATTTACTCCTAAAACTGTAGAAGGCTTTTTACTAGGATATGACTCAAACACAAGGGCATATAAAGTCTTTAACAAGTCCTCAGAACTTGTTGAAGTTTCTTGTGACGTTGTGTTTGATGAGACTAACGGCTCTCAAGTAGAGCATGTTGATCATGATGAGATAGGTGAGGAACAGGCTCTGTGCATTGCGCTAAGGAACATGTTCATTGGGGATGTGTGTCCTAAGGAATCCGAAGAGCCTCCACATGCACAAGATCAACCATCCTCCTCCTCGCAAGCATCTCCACCAACCCAAAATGAGGACGAGGCTCAAGTTGATAAAGAGGAAGAACAAAATAATGAGCCACCTCAAGATGATGACAACGATCAAGGGGGAGATGCAAATGATGAAGACAAGGAGGATGAAGAACCAAGGTCGCCACACCCAAGAGTCCACCAAGCAATCCAACGAGATCACCCCGTCGACACCATCCTCGGCGACATTCATAAGGGGGTAACTACTCGATCTCGTGTTGCACATTTTTGTGAACATTACTCTTTCGTTTCCTCTATTGAGCCACACAGGGTAGAGGAAGCACTCCAAGACTCGGATTGGGTGATGGCGATGCAAGAGGAGCTCAACAACTTCACTAGAAATGAGGTATGGCATTTAGTTCCACGTCCTAACCAAAATGTTGTAGGAACCAAGTGGGTCTTCCGCAACAAGCAGGACGAGCATGGTGTGGTGACAAGGAACAAAGCTCGACTTGTGGCCAAAGGATACTCCCAAGTCGAAGGTTTGGATTTCGGTGAAACCTATGCACCCGTAGCTAGGCTTGAGTCCATTCGCATATTATTAGCCTATGCTACTTACCATGGCTTCAAGCTTTATCAAATGGACGTGAAGAGTGCCTTCCTCAATGGACCAATCAAGGAGGAGGTCTATGTTGAGCAACCTCCCGGCTTTGAAGATAGTGAGTACCCTAACCATGTTTATAGGCTCTCCAAGGCGCTTTATGGGCTCAAGCAAGCCCCAAGAGCATGGTATGAATGCCTTAGAGATTTCCTTATTGCTAATGGCTTCAAAGTCGGCAAGGCCGATCCTACTTTATTCACTAAAACTCTTGACAATGATTTGTTTGTATGCCAAATTTATGTTCATGATATCATATTTGGGTCTACTAATGAGTCTACATGTGAAGAATTTAGTAGGATCATGACAAAGAAATTCGAGATGTCAATGATGGGGGAGTTGAAGTATTTTCTAGGATTCCAAGTCAAGCAACTCCAAGAGGGCACCTTCATTAGCCAAACGAAGTATACTCAAGATATTCTAAACAAATTTGGGATGAAGGATGCCAAGCCCATCAAGACACCCATGGGAACTAATGGGCATCTCGACCTCGACACGGGAGGTAAGTCCGTGGATCAAAAGGTATACCGGTCGATGATAGGTTCTCTACTCTATTTATGTGCATCTCGACCGGATATTATGCTTTCCGTATGCATGTGTGCAAGATTTCAAGCCGACCCTAAGGAAGCTCACCTTACGGCCGTAAAACGAATCTTGAGATATTTGGCTTATACTCCTAAGTTTGGGCTTTGGTATCCTAAGGGATCCACGTTTGATTTGATTGGATATTCGGATGCCGATTGGGCGGGGTGTAAAATCAATAGAAAGAGCACATCGGGGACTTGCCAGTTCTTGGGAAGATCCTTGGTGTCTTGGGCTTCAAAGAAGCAAAATTCGGTCGCTCTTTCCACCGCCGAAGCCGAGTACATTGCCGCAGGCCATTGTTGCGTGCAATTGCTTTGGATGAGGCAAACCCTGCGGGACTACGGTTACAAATTAACCAAAGTTCCTTTGCTATGTGATAATGAGAGTGCAATCAAGATGGCGGATAATCCCGTCGAGCATAGCCGCACTAAACACATAGCCATTCGGTATCATTTTCTTAGGGATCACCAACAAAAGGGAGATATCGAGATTTCTTACATTAACACTAAAGATCAATTAGCCGATATCTTTACCAAGCCACTTGATGAACAAACCTTTAACAAACTTAGGCATGAGCTAAATATTCTTGATTCTAGGAACTTCTTTTGTTGATTTGCACACATAGCTCATTCGTATACCTTTGATCATGTCTCTTTCATATGCTATGACTAATATGTTTTCAAGTCTATTTCAAACCAAGTCATAGGTGTATTGAAAGGAAATTGGAGTCTTCGGCGAAGACAAAGGCTTCCACTCCGTAACTCATCCTTCGCCGTCGCTCCGGGCCACTCTCCATCTTTGGGGGAGAGAGCAAAAGGACTTCATCTTTGGTATAATCTTAACTCACTTATTTATGACCAAAGGGGAAGAAAGTAATATGAAGGGCTCTAATGATTCCATTTTTGGTGTTTCATGCCAAAGGGGGAGAGTAAGAGCCCAAAGCAAAAGGACCGCACCACCACCAATTTCAAAAATTTCGTGTTTCCAAGAATATTATCAATTGGTATCCTATTGTGTTCAAAAGGGGGAGAAAGTAGTATTTCAAAAATGATATATCAAAACCCTCTTGAACACTAAGAGGAGGATCTCATTTAGGGGGAGTTTTGTTTAGTCAAAGGAAAAGCATTTGAAACAGGGGGAGAAAATTTCAAATCTTGAAAATGCTTTACAAAATCTTATTCAATTACCTTTGACTATTTGCAAAAGAACTTTGAAAAGGATTTACAAAAGAATTTGCAAAAACAAAACATATGGTGCAAACGTGGTCCAAAATGTTAAAAACAAAGGAACGATCCATGCATATCTTGTAAGTATTTATATTGGCTCAATTCCAAGCAACCTTTGCACTTACATTATGCAAACTAGTTCAATTATGCACTTCTATATTTGCTTTGGTTTGTATTGGCATCAATCACCAAAAAGGGGGAGATTGAAAGGGAATTAGGCTTACACCTAGTTCCCAAATAATTTTGGTGGTTGAATTGCCCAACACAAATATTTGAACTAACTAGTTTGTTCTAGTGTATAAGTTTTACAGGTGCAAAAGGTTCACACTTAGCCAATAAAAAGACCAAGTATTGGGTTCAAACAAAGGAGCAAGGGACAACCGAAGGCACCTCTGGTCTGGCGCACCGGACTGTCCGGTGCGCCACCGGACATGTCCGGTGCACCAGAGGACTCAATCGTTAAACTCGTCACCTTCGGGAATTTCCAGAGGCGACGCCGCTATAATTCACCGGACTGTCCGGTGTACACCGGACATGTCCGGTGCTCCAAGGAAGAGCAGCCTCCGGAACTCGCCAGCCTCGGGAATTCACTTCGGCCACTCCGCTATAATTCACCGGACTGTCCGGTGTAACAGCGGGGCAACGGCTATTTCGGCGCCAACGGCTACCTGCAACGCATTAAATGCGCGCGCTGCGCGCGCAGAGGTCAGGCACGCCCATACTGGCGCACCGGACAATCTACAGTGCATGTCCGGTGCGCCACCGGACATCCAGGCGGGCCCAGAAGACAGAGCTCCAACGGTCGACCCCAACGGCTTTTGGTGACGTGGCTGTCGCACCGGACATGTCCGGTGTGCACCGGACTGTCCGGTGCGCCATCGAACAGACAGCCTCACCAAACGGCTAGTTTGGTGGTTGGGGCTATAAATACCCCAACCACCCCACCATTCATTGCATCCAAGTTTTCCAGCTTCCAACCACTATACAAGAGCTAGCATTCATTACAAAGCACACCAAAAGAGATCAAATCCTCTCCCAACTCCACACAAAGCTTTAGTGACTAGAGAGAGTGATTTGTAGTGTTCATTTGAGCTCTTGCGCTTGGATCGCTTCTTTTCTTTGGCATTCTTTCTTGTGATCAAACACTCACTTGTAATTGAGGCAAGAGGCACCAATTGTGTGGTGGCCCTTGTGGGAAGTTTGGTTCCCAAGTGATTTGAGAAAAGAAGCTCACTCGGTCCGAGGGACCGTTTGAGAGAGGGAAGGGTTGAAAGAGACCCGGCCTTTGTGGCCTCCTCAACGGGGAGTAGGTTTGCGAGAACCGAACCTCGGTAAAACAAATCCGCGTATCACACTCTTTATTTGATTGCGATTTGTTTTGCACCCTCTCTCGTGGACTCGTTTTTATTCCTAACGCTAACCCGGCTTGTAGTTGTGTTTATATTTGTAAATTTCAGTTTCGCCCTATTCACCCCCCCTCTAGGCGACTATCAATCCCCAATAAAGGACCCATCGGCGTGGCACAGTCGGTGCCGCCTTACTTCCTCCGACCTCCCGGCGGCGTCCGGAGTGGAGGAGCTGCTTGCGGGCCCCTTGCCCTTGTCCGAGGGACTGGGGACTGTAGAAGAAACTCTGGGAGCCACATCAGCTGGTTGGGGGCCGCCGACCGGTGCACCGGGAATGTGGATCCCCCGGTGGGGATCCCGACCACCGGTTTGGCGGACCGCCACACCACTCTCATCGAGGGTCGGCAGTCGGGCCAGGACCGCTGACCGTAGCCCAGGATTGTCGTAGAGCGGCGAAATCCCCTGGGGAAGCATCAAGGATTCGGGGATAAAAGGCTCACCAGTGACCCCCCCTCACCAAAATTTCCAACTCCTCCCAGGTCAGATCGGTCCCAGGCCCGCGCTGGATCCTACCAATGTCGCTGGGGCTGGTAAACCAGCAACTCAGACGCGGCCTCCCCTGCAGCGGCATGACTCGACGCTGCAGGAAATCCCCTAGTACGTGCATTGAGGTCAGGCCTCCAACCGCTAGTTCCCTAATCCTGTCCAAGACGGGCTTGAACTCCGGCACGAGGCATGGTTTCACCCTCCATTGTTTCCGCTCGAGGCTGGGCCCGTCACTCGGAAGAGCAAGGCGGTCGCTGGCCTCAGCGCTGGCGATCACCCAATCACTTCGCCAGTTCTCCCACCTCGCACCGCTAAGGGAGGCAATGTAGGTCACTATCGGATCTAACCTTGACTGGAAGTAGTCCCCGAGGTGATCCTTGCCCTTCCCAGACCTCACCAGCACGAAAAACTGGCGGAAAAGGGAAGTGCAAGCCACCACTCACACAAACATCTCACAGAAGTCGACAAAGATGGCCACCTGGAGAATGGAGTGGGGTGTGAGGTGCTGGAGTTGAAGCCCGAACTCCTCCAGCAACAACAGGAAGAACGGCGAAATCGGCAGCGCCAACCCACAGAAGAGATAGGGAACAAAGAGCACAAACTCTCCGGCGGTGAGATCGCCGAGGGGGGTAGTGTCGGCCCGGATCCTCCCGGCAAACGCAGGCGTGCCCCATCCAAGCAGGCGACGCACTGTGTCGAGCTCCACCTCAGTCTGGTAGCGATCGGGACAAACCAGCGTGGCCATGGCAACCGCGGCGGCGAAAAGCTGAGGAGCACGAGCGCGGAAGGGCGCGGAAGGCTTGGAGGTGAAAGGGCAGAGCAGTCGGGGAAAATGTGAAAGCAAAACCACTGTGCGCGGAAGACCCCCTTTTCAAGAAAGGGCCCCCGCGCACCCTGGGGCAATCCTCCTGGCGCACACCTAGCGCCCGGACAGCTCAGTCACAGACAAAGGGACTCGGGTCCACGAGTCACGTGGCTGAGGCACTGGCCTCCATGCGCAGGAGAGGCGAACCGCCGCGCTCGCTCCCACATCGCCTCGGGCCCACCGCCGGAGGATATTCTCAACATAGGCGAGGCCAACAGAGCACCCCACGCATGCGGGGCATGACTGAACCGCCATGCGTGGGGGCCACGCGCTGGTTGACCGTGAAAATCGGCACGGCGGTTGGTGTGGCCAGTAGCGAGCTGGCAGCACGCGCGCGCTGAGATAGTACGACGCGCGCTAAGAAGATGCCCTAGTCACGCTATGGCCACGCAGGATACAGATTTTGGCCCCACCTGCAGGCTCGCACCCTCCCCTGAGGTGGGCCCGGGGGCCACTGTCGGTACCTTGAGACAGGGGTACCCCCTTCTGCGGTATGAAGACGCCGCACCCGTACGACACCCCCCGGTCGCATGGGAAGCAGCTGAAAGGGAAATGTGCCCTTGGGCCATTTCTAAGTATTTTGGTGATTTAGTGTCCAACACAAGTGCCTGAGTGTAAAATGGTGGACAAAGTACAAATCAAGCATAAAGGTATGTTTCTCAGACTTAGTACATTGTTTTAGAGACTAATGTATTGTGTCTAAGTGCTGGAAACAGGAGAAATCGAATTGGAGAAGAGATGGCCTTGTTCAGCCAAAGCCAGCTCTGTCTGGGTGCACCGGATAGTGTCCGGTGCGCCAGTCTGGCTCAGGCGAACTAGCTGCTCTCGGGAAGTAATTAACGGCGTACGACTAAAATTCACCGGACTGTCCGGTTTAACGGTCGAACGCGCGATCCGCGCGGGACACGTGGTCGAGCCAACAGCTAGTAGGGGGCACCGGACTGTCCGGTGTGCACCGGATAGTGTCCGGTGCGCCAACGGCTCCAAGGCTGCCAACGGTCGGCTTCGCCAAATAAGGAAGGAAATCTGCACCGGACTGTCCGGTGCACCAGGCGACAGAAGGCAAGAATTGCCTTCCTGGAATGCACTTAACGGCTCCTAGCTGCCTTGGGGCTATAAAAGGGACCCCTAGGCGCATGGAGGAGAACACCAAGCTTTCTCTAAGCATTTCTAAGCACTAAGACATCAATTCTGCGCTCTTGATTCCTTGCGATAGCAATTAGAGCTCTTGTTGAGTTGTGAACTCATTGAGTTGTGTTGTGAGCTCTTGTTGCGACTTGTGTGCGTGGTGTTGCTGTGATTTCTTGTCTTGAGTGTGCTGCTTATCCCTCCCTTACTCTGTGCTTCTTTGTGATCATCAAAGTGTAAGGGCGAGAGGCTCCAAAGTGTGGAGATTCCTCGCAAACGGGATATAGTAAAGCAAGCAAAACACCGTGGTATTCAAGTGGGTCTTTGGACCGCTTGAGAGGGGTTGATTGCAACCCTCGTCCGTTGGGACGCCACAACGTGGAGTAGGCAAGCGTTGGTCTTGGCCGAACCACGAGATAAACCACTGTGCCATCTCTGTGATTGATCTCTTGTGATTATTGTGTTTTGTTGAGACTCCTCTCTAGCCACTTGGCATTATTGTGCTAACGACTTATCAAGTTTTTGTGGATTAAGTTTCAAGTTTCATAGGATCACCTATTCAACCCCCCCCCCCCCTCTAGGTGCTCTCAATTGGTATCGGAGCCGTTCTCTTCAAGAAAGGGACTAACCGCCCGAAGAGATGGATCCTACGGGCAAGGGGATTGTGATCAATGATAAGGAGAAGGAGAAGAAGGTATGTACTCGAAACAATGCCACTTATGATTCTTCTAGTGATGATGAGTCTAGTGATGAAGAAATAGATTACTCTAGTCTGTTCAAGGGATTGGATAGAACTAAAATAGATAAGATTAATGAATTGATTGATGCCTTGAATGAAAAGGATAAACTTTTAGAGAAACAAGAGGACCTTTTATATGAAGAGCATGACAAATTTGTAGAGGCACAAAAATCTCATGCTTTAGAAGTTAAGAGAAATGAAATGTTTTCTTGTGAACTATCTTCTTGCCATGAGACAATTTCTAGCTTAAGGAGCATAAATGATGATTTAAATGCTAAGTTAGTTATAGCTAGTAAATCTAACTCTTGTGTAGAACATGTTATGATTTGCAATAGGTGTAAAGATTTTGACATTGATGCTTGTAGTGAACACCTAGTTTCAATTTCCAAATTGAATGATGAATTAGCTAGTATTAATGCCCAACTTAAGACTAGCAAGGATGAATTTGACAAGCTAAAATTTGCAAGGGATGCCTACACGATTGGTAGACACCCCTCAATTAAGGATGGACTTGGCTTCAAGAGGGAAGCCAAGGACTTAACAAGCCATAAGGCTCCCATCTCCGCCAAGGAGAAAGGGAAGGCCCCTATGGCTAGTAGTGCTAAAAGGAACCATGCTTTTATGTACCATGATAGAAGACAGTCTTATAGGAGTTGTAATGCTTATGATGCTTTTGACTCTCATGCCATGTTTGCTTCTGGTTCTTCCTATATGCATGGTAGAGATATGCCTAGGAAAAATATTCATCATGTGCCTAGAAAGAATAGTGTTCATGTTCCCAGGAAAGTTATGAATGGACCTTCTACAATATATCATGTTTTAAATGCTTCCTTTGCTATTTGTAGAAAGGATAGAAAGATAGTTGCTAGAAAATTAGGGGCAAAATGCAAGGGAGACAAAACTTGCATTTGGGTCCCTAAGGATATTTGTACTAACCTTGTAGGACCCAACATGAGTTGGGTACCTAAGACCCAAGCCTGAATTTGCCTTGCAGGTTTATGCATCCGGGGGTTCAAGCTGGATTATCGACAGCGGATGCACAAACCATATGACGGGGGAGAAGAAGATGTTCACCTCCTACGTCAAAAACAAGGATTCCCAAGATTCAATAATATTCGGTGATGGGAATCAAGGCAAGGTAAAAGGGTTAGGTAAAATTGCTATTTCATCCGAGCACTCTATATCTAATGTGTTTTTAGTTGAGTCTCTTAGATATAATTTGTTATCTGTTAGTCAATTATGCAATATGAGATATAATTGTCTATTCACAAATGTAGATGTGTCTGTCTTTAGAAGAAGTGATGATTCATTAGCTTTTAAGGGTGTATTAGATGGCAAACTTTATTTAGTTGATTTTGCAAAAGAGAAGGCCGGTCTAGATGCATGCTTAATTGCTAAAACTAGCATGGGCTGGCTGTGGCATCGCCGCTTAGCACATGTGGGGATGAAAAACCTTCACAAGCTTCTAAAGAGAGAACACGTGATAGGTCTAACCAATGTTACTTTCGAAAAAGATAGACCTTGTGCAGCTTGTCAAGCAGGTAAACAAGTGGGAGGAGCGCATCACAGCAAGAATGTGATGACCACGTCAAGACCTCTGGAGCTGCTACATATGGACCTCTTCGGACCCGTCGCCTATCTAAGCATAGGAGGAAGTAAGTATGGTCTAGTTATTGTTGATGACTTTCCCGCTTCACTTGGGTATTCTTTTTGCAGGATAATACTGAAACCCAAGGGACCCTCAAGCGTTTCCTAAGGAGAGCTCAAAACGAGTTTGAGCTCAAGGTGAAGAAGATAAGGAGCGACAATGGGTCCGAGTTCAAGAACCTTCAAGTGGAGGAATACCTTGAGGAGGAAGGGATCAAGCATGAGTTCTCCGCTCCCTACACACCACAACAAAATGGTGTGGTAGAAAGGAAGAACAGGACTCTTATAGACATGGCGAGGACGATGCTTGGAGAGTTCAAGACCCCCGAGTGCTTTTGGTCGGAAGCCGTGAACACGGCTTGCCACGCCATCAACAGGGTCTACCTTCATCGCCTCCTCAAGAAGATGTCATATGAGCTTCTAACCGGTAACAAACCCAATGTTTCGTATTTCCAAGTTTTTGGGAGTAAATGCTACATTCTAGTGAAGAAGGGTAGGAATTCCAAATTTGCTCCCAAAGCCGTAGAAGGGTTTTTGTTAGGTTATGACTCAAATACAAAGGTGTATAGAGTCTTCAACAAATCATCAGGGTTGGTTGAAGTCTCTAGCGACGTTGTATTTGATGAGACTAATGGCTCTCCAAGAGAGCAAGTTGTTGATTTTGATGATGTAGATGAAGAAGAAGTTCCAACGGCCGCAATACGCACCATGGTGACTGGAGATGTGCGGCCACAGGAACAAGATGAACGAGATCAACCTTCTTCCTCAACAATGGTGCAACCCCCAACTCAAGATGATGAACAGGAGGCGTGTGATCAAAGGGGAGCACAAGATGATCATGTAATGGAGGAAGAAACGCAACCGACACCTCCAACCCAAGTTCGAGCGATGATTCAAAGGGATCATCCCGTCGACCAAATTTTGGGTGATATTAGCAAGGGAGTAACTACTCGATCTCGATTAGTAAATTTTTGTGAGCATTACTCCTCTGTCTCTTCTATTGAGCCTTTCAGGGTAGAAGAGGCCTTGCTAGATCCGGACTGGGTGTTGGCCATGCAGGAGGAACTCAACAACTTCAAAAGAAATGAAGTTTGGACACTGGTGCCTCGTCCCAGGCAAAATGTTGTGGGAACTAAGTGGGTGTTCCGCAACAAACAAGACGAGCACGGGGTGGTGACAAGGAACAAGGCACGACTTGTGGCAAAAGGTTATTCCCAAGTCGCAGGTTTGGACTTTGAGGAGACTTTTGCTCCTGTGGCCTGGCTAGAGTCCATTCGTATATTGCTAGCATATGCCGCTCACCATTCCTTCAGGTTGTTCCAAATGGATGTGAGGAGCGCTTTCCTCAACGGGCCAATCAAGGAGGAGGTGTACGTGGAACAACCCCCTGGCTTCGAGGATGAACGGTACCCCAACCATGTGTGTAAGCTCTCTAAGGCGCTCTATGGACTTAAGCAAGCCCCAAGAGCATGGTATGAATGCCTTAGAGACTTTCTAATTGCTAATGCTTTCAAAGTCGGGAAAGTCGATCCAACTCTTTTCACCAAGACATGTGATGGTAATCTTTTTGTATGCCAAATTTATGTCGATGACATAATATTTGGTTCTACTAACCAAAAGTCTTGTGAAGAGTTTAGCAGGGTAATGACTCAAAAGTTCGAGATGTCGATGATGGGCGAGTTAAGCTACTTCCTTGGGTTCCAAGTGAAGCAACTCAAGGATGGGACCTTCATCTCCCAAACAAAGTACACACAAGATTTGATCAAGAGGTTTGGGATGAAGGACGCCAATCCCGCAAAGACTCCAATGGGAACCGACGGACACACCGACCTCAACAAAGGAGGTAAGTCCGTTGATCAAAAGGCATACCGGTCTATGATAGGGTCTTTACTTTATTTATGTGCAAGTAGACCGGATATTATGCTTAGCGTATGCATGTGTGCTAGATTTCAATCCAATCCTAAGGAGTGTCACTTAGTGGCTGTGAAGCGAATTCTTAGATATTTAGTCGCTACGCCTTGCTTCGGGATCTGGTATCCAAAGGGGTCTACCTTTGACTTGATTGGATATTCAGACTCCAACTATGCTGAATGTAAGGTCAATAGGAAGAGCACATCGGGGACGTGCCAATTCTTAGGAAGGTCCCTGGTGTCATGGAGTTCTAAGAAACAAACTTCTGTTGCCCTATCCACCGCTGAGGCTGAGTATGTTGCCGCAGGACAGTGTTGCGCGCAACTACTTTGGATGAGGCAAACCCTCAGGGACTTTGGCTACAATTTGAGCAAAGTCCCACTCCTATGTGATAATGAGAGTGCTATCCGCATGGCGGATAATCCTGTTGAACACAGCCGCACAAAGCACATAGACATCCAGTATCACTTTTTGAGAGACCACCAGCAAAAGGGAGATATCAAAGTGTTTCATGTTAGCTCCGAAAACCAGCTAGCCGATATCTTTACCAAGCCTTTAGATGAGCAGACCTTTTGCAAGTTGCGTAGTGAGCTAAATGTCTTAGATTCGCGGAACTTGGATTGATTTATAGCATACATGTGTTTATGCCTTTGATCATGTTCCATATGCATTTTGTTGTTTACTTATGGTGCTCAAGTTGTACAAGCACTCCCCGGACCTTACAAGTCCATTTGCAAATGATGCACAAATTTAGGGGGAGATGTGCTACAACTTGACCTTTTGAGACTAACTATGTGCTTGAGTTTGCTTAATTTAGTCTCAAAGGTGGTTTGAAAGGGAAAGGGTGGACTTGGACCATGCAAGACTTCCACTGCACTCCGATGAAAGAGTAACTTCTTCCAAGTTCATCTTAGTACTCTTATTGCCTTTTTACTCTTAGTTGAAGATTTTGGTGAGGCAATGGGGTTAAAGGGCCAAAATTGATCCTGTTTTGGTGCTTGATGCCAAAGGGGGAGAAAATAAGGCCAAAGCAATAAATGGATCAGCTACCACTTGTGAATTTTGAAAAATAGTAGAGTTAGAGTTTTTGTTTGTCAAAATACTCTTATTTGTCTCTTATTGTCAAAAGTTGGTCTCTTGTGGGGAGAAGGTTTAATTATGGCAAAAAGGGGGAGTTTTTGAAATCGTTGATCAATTTCTCTTGGAACAACTCTTGCTATGTCTCAATGAGTGTTTTTGACTTAGAGATAGGAAGTTGAGGTCGATTTGCAAAAACAAACCAAGTGGTGGCAAAGAATGATCCATATATGCCAAATTTGATTCAAAACAAATTTGAGTTCTTATTTGAATTGATTTTATACTTGTTCTACTTGCTTTATGTTGTGTTGGCATAAATCACCAAAAGGGGGAGATTGAAAGGGAAATGTGCCCTTGGGCCATTTCTAAGTATTTTGGTGATTTAGTGTCCAACACAAGTGCCTGAGTGTAAAATGGTGGACAAAGTACAAATCAAGCATAAAGGTATGTTTCTCAGACTTAGTACATTGTTTTAGAGACTAATGTATTGTGTCTAAGTGCTGGAAACAGGAGAAATCGAATTGGAGAAGAGATGGCCTTGTTCAGCCAAAGCCAGCTCTGTCTGGGTGCACCGGACAGTGTCCGGTGCGCCAGGCTAGCTCAGGCGAACTAGCTGCTCTCGAGAAGTAATTAACGGCGTATGGCTAAAATTCACCGGACTGTCCGGTGAGCCAATGGTCGGTCGGGCCAACGGTCGGTCGCGCGATCCGCGCGGGACACGTGGCCGAGCCAACGACTAGTAGGGGGCACCGGACTGTCCGGTGTGCACCGGACAGTGTCCGGTGCGCCAACGGCTCCAAGGCTGCCAACGGTCGGCTTCGCCAAATAAGGAAGGAAATCTGCACCGGACAGTGTCCGGTGGTGCACCGGACTGTCCGGTGCACCAGGCGACAGAAGGCAAGAATTGCCTTCCTGGAATGCACTCAACGGCTCCTAGCTGCCTTGGGGCTATAAAAGGGACCCCTAGGCGCATGGAGGAGAACACCAAGCTTTCTCTAAGCATTTCTAAGCACTAAGACATCAATTCTGCGCTCTTGATTCCTTGCGATAGCAATTAGAGCTCTTGTTGAGTTGTGAACTCATTGAGTTGTGTTGTGAGCTCTTGTTGCGACTTGTGTGCGTGGTGTTGCTGTGATTTCTTGTCTTGAATGTGCTGCTTATCCCTCCCTTACTCCGTGCTTCTTTGTGATCATCAAAGTGTAAGGGCGAGAGGCTCCAAAGTGTGGAGATTCCTCGCAAACGGGATATAGTAAAGCAAGCAAAACACCGTGGTATTCAAGTGGGTCTTTGAACCGCTTGAGAGGGGTTGATTGCAACCCTCGTCCGTTGGGACGCCACAACGTGGAGTAGGCAAGCGTTGGTCTTGGCCGAACCACGGGATAAACCACTGTGCCATCGCTATGATTGATCTCTTGTGGTTATTGTGTTTTGTTGAGACTCCTCTCTAGCCACTTGGCATTATTGTGCTAACGACTAATCAAGTTTTTGTGGATTAAGTTTCAAGTTTCACATGATCACCTATTCACCCCCCCCCCCCTCTAGGTGCTCTCAGCAGCACCTGACCCCACCGCATGGGCAGGGTTGGGAGCACCGCGTGGCCAGGAAAGATAAAACTCCCCAAGGTGCATCGATAGGTCCGGACCTCCGCGGAAGGACACCGGATCCCTATACTAACGGGTCCGGAGCTCCCAAGAGGGCATGCCGGGTCGCTCGGGTAAGCCCTAGGTCCCTCAGAGTAGGGACTGGGCCCCGGCAAGGCTCCGGGACCTGGGAGACCCCGGCACGAATAGGGGTCCGGTGCCGATACGTGTCCACCTCTCGAGTGGGACTTCCTGCCCAGGCGGAGCCCCGCTGCTGCCGCTTGGCTTGAGGCCCGTGACATAAGCCAATGGGCCGAGCCTGACGTAAGGCCCATGCAGCCGCCCGACCTCAACATTTATTGTGGAAGGGACGCGCCGCCTGCCACCACGTTGACAGGCGACAAGCCCTCTCGACATTAAATGCGCCTTATCCAGTCCATTGGCAGACGACGTCAGGGTCGTCCAGCAGACGGTACGCCTGACCAGTCTGTTGGCGGACAGTGCGCCGGTTCCGAGCGGAGCACTGCACCCATCTTCTCTTCCGCAAGAAGCTTCCCCTGCACGCCAAGGATACGCAGATCTCGGGCGCCAGGGCACAAGAAGGTTGTCTCGGCAACAGACATTAGTAGGCTCCAAGCACTATATTCTTTATGTCCCTGGGCCCACATGTCGGGGCCCAGTCCCTTTGTACATGCCCCCCTTCAGCTATAAAAGGGGAGGCATGCGACGTTACACACACACACAATCTTAGGTCACACCTTAGACTCGCAAACTTATACAGGCTCACAAGTAATACATCTCACAGTGGAGTAGGGTGTTACGCTCTGGCGGCCCGAACCACTCTAAATCCCTGCGTGTTCTTGAGTTCTTCCCGTTCATTCCAACGATCAAGCAAAACGCCTAAGCCCCTCCTCATCTCAGGATTTAGGGCGGGTGCACTCCGCCACCCGGCCGGAGATTTACTCTCCGACAGCGCTTCTTACCAAACCGTCGCGTACCTCATTCCCTGCAATACACGGTGACAGCTACACCATAAGCACAATGAGTGTGGTCTAACAAGACTACAAGCCTCTCCGAGTACAATAATGGTTCATAAGTACCAAATGGTAAGAGGTGTACAAACGTAAGTAAACACTATGTCTAAAACTAGAGCAAACACTAGAATGGTGGTCTAAGTAATACAAGCACTTCGCAAAGCACCTAATATGAGTATTTCACCAAACACTTTAGTGGCTAGAGCTATTAAAGATAAGCCTCAACTTACATAACTCTTCCTTGAGCTTCACAAACCATCAAATGGCTGGCTCAGGGGTATATATAGCACCCCCCCCCCAAACTCTAAATGTAGTCGTTGACTGCACAACTGCTATCTTCTTAGGTACGTAAGATAGCCATTGATTCATAGTTGTTACCGATTCTTGGAGTTTGTAACATTCCAATGCTACACATGATGTACAACGGACATACGTCTGTCGGTGCTTCCAACCTTATAAGTGATCATGTTGATCATTAAACACCAGAACCAAACTTAAATAGGGGCTAGGATCTATTTTCCATACACCTTGATCGTCGTAGCCTTGTTCTTTGGAGGAGAGATAGGACATGATGGTGTCCATGGCTGCCTTGAGGGCGACCAATGAGATGGAGTCTCCGATCCTATTGCAGGCTAGAGGAGCAGATGGATGGTACAAGGATAATAAGGCTAGGAATCCGGACACTTCATCGATGAATTGGAAGGGAAGGACAGTGGCTAACTTAACCGAAATAGCAGCAGCAAAGGTGATCACCCTTCCTGGGAGGCTCTGATCGGCTAACTCTGCTCCCTACCTGCCTCCCACAATCAGCCAGACCTTAGTAATATCTCCTAATGGCCAGTTGTCGATTAACACTGCTACACAAATCCTATTCTCGCTCTCTAGATCTGCATGCTTGATCCAATTGACTGAGCCTCAGCTCTAAGGCTGCCTTTAGCCACTAGAGGCAGCCGCATCCTTCTTCCTATTTAAAAGTACTCCCTCTCTTCCAAATTACATGTTATCTTTCATTTGTTTTAATTATGGTCTACTCTGTCTCATTTGAAGTACTCTATCTTTTCCAAATTATAAGTTACCTTTCATTTTTCATCTATTTTGTTTATGGTCTACTATGCTTTTTATGTGCTTCCCCTGTCCCAAATTGTACGTTATTCTTCCTCCTTCCAATTTGCTTTTTATGTGCTTCCCCTGTCCCAAATTGTACGTTATTCTTCCTCCTTCCAATTTATAAATTGTGATGCGTAGCTTAATTATAACTTATTCCAACATTTTTAGATATATATATATATATACATACATAGATATAATGCATATCCAAGTGCACAATAAAAAATACAATGCGTATCTGAAAGTACATAACAAAAGCCATATATAAATATGTAACAAAATCCGTATGCCTTAAAGAAAACCTAGAATGGCTTGGAACAGTAGGATTGTAACAAGCACGTGTGTTACATGTAGTTATACTGTGCTACATTCATGTTTTGTTGAAATGCATTCGAGAAGGGTATATGATGACCCATGATGGTTTTTTTTGGGTTTTGGTTCATAAAAATTGCTGCTCATATAACCTTAAGATTGGGCCATTATAGTAAGAAATACACCAAGAATACCAGCAACTAGACCGGAGTATCGCTCGCCCTCCCATCTCTTCAGCGATAGCAGCAGGGCGTGCCCATCTCTACAATACAACTATGGTATTCCCGTCTTCAGCTCAACACCAATAGTATTCTCTATCGCTATATGTACATCCTCTCTGTCTCTGAAAATGTTGGTCTCCATGCGCTTCACATCAACATTCCCAGCCCGTTTGTAGCCTGACCTGGTCAACTTGCTGAAATCATGTCGCTGCTGCGCCCCCACCGCATATGTTCAGCCTGCTCTCCTGACAATGCTATCTACCATCCATCGTCGCTCAAAGCTCCGTCTTTAGCTTGCTCGCCGGGGTTTGCTGGGCTCCTGCAGAAAACCCATGGAAACGGAGACCAAAGTCAGTGTGGAATCCCAAACAACTTTCAAAGAGACTGTACACAGCTCATGAACACATGCTCAAAGAAGAACGGTTCGAACACAATTTATGCCATTCAACGCGAGCTCATGAACAGGATGTCTGCAACTCCAGACTCCAGAGCTGCCGCGCGATAAAGATGTTGGCCGGATTGCCGGACAGCGCCTGCTGTATGCCACCCGGCGCTGAGCAGGCACCGGTGCATCAAGAAGCTGTCAATTATTTCTGGGCAGAAACAGATTCTGCCAGCCGTAATGCAGTACAGATGTATATCATCTCGTCAGGGACGAGAAGGGGTCCCCCCAGGGTGTTTAAATGATTCCTGAGCGCTTTGCATGATTAGGCCTGTACCTCCAATAGCTCCTGTCTCCACAACGCACACTGCTTGGATCCAGGGCAGTAGAACAGACCGGTTTGCCCAGATCCGAACGGCGGATCACCGGCTCTTACGCCTTCTCTTTGGTTTCTATCGTTGGTGCATCAAAAGCTGGGGCGGTGCTCTAAGCCTAAGGTGTACCGTGTAGTTAGCTTGCCTTGCATGATACGATTGGGATCTACAACTCTTGATAGCACATCTTTGCAAGTTATGGAAACGCGTAATTAGCCATTTCCTCTACAATGGTAGCTATCAACTTATGCAGTGCTGGCCTACATCTTTAGTTGGAGATGGCAGCATGAAAGTACTAGCTCACTTCATGCATTTGCTTAGCATTATAAACACAAGAAAATACCGTAACCGGCGGCTGCATATAGTGGCATTCAGTCTGAAGTAGTTTCCAGCTGGCTAGGTTCCTCCAGGACGCAAAATTGGACACGAGAGACGACCCAGACAAGTAGTGGACAACTTACAGAAACGGTGGGCCCGTTCACAGTTGTGCGAGTGGTCAGAAGGGCCCAGGGACCAGATCTGCATCTACAGGCCTTATGCAGCCAAGCGCCCAAGCCCAAACAGAAAGAAGGGGGGCGATATGGTTTCTGGTTCTGGACATGCATTTATTGGTTCGGGCCATCAGCACCAACCGGCTGGGTCCGCCTGTGCCAGAGAGAACAGATCCACCAGACCAACACACCCATGGCCCTGGCCCCCCTAGCTTTATACCACCCCAAAGAGTGGTGATGATGACAATAATGATTGAACAAACAAAATAAAAAGGGGCCAAGATCCAGGAACGGCACTCTAATCCGGTAATCTTTCAAGCAAAGTCCTGGCCCCTGGGCTCATGGCTTTTGCCAGGATGAAAAATAGCTAACGCTAAATAGTTCTGAAGCAGTGGAAGAATAGTTTTCTTCCCAAAAAGGACGCAGCAATTCAAATTAGGCATATCTGTTGTTTTAAAATTCCATGAGCAAAACACCCGGCCACTGTAGCACCACATGCTAGTCTATTCAGCATTTGGTTACGACTGTAAATAGCTTGGTATACTTCAGAGATTTCCCCTAGCTAGTAGAAATTATTCACCTCAAGTTTTCGACAACAAACACATTTTAAAATTTATCTATCTGTACATTTTCTTCTCAAGAGAGCACTGTACAGAACAAGGTAAAAAAAGGCAGACCCAATGCCAGAGGCTTCCACATGAGTGGTGTTCAGGAAAGGGATAAACTGAGGCAAGCTTCGAACTCATGATCATGAGACACTCAACACTGTACCAGGCATGCCATTTAAAAAGTTGTGAGGAGAAAGTCAGCCTGAGATATGTAATGTGACAAACAACTAAAATCATTCAGGAAGGCGTATCGGACTGCGTGCGAAGTTTACCAGAGCTTGTTAGATCATAGCCGAAGAGAGAGGGACTGGAGTTGCTAAAGACGGGAGGATGGCCATCCCCACGCTTTTCCCACTGTGAAGCCACTTGGTGTGGATGTGTTAAATCGCCATGCCAGAACTGCTGTTGAAGTTGCATCAGCTGCCTTGCTCCATGAACACCCATTTCTGGCCAGGTTACCTGCTCCAAGTCGATTCCGTTCTTGCAGTTGAAGCCTGCTATCCTTCCACACTATAAAAGTAGTAGTAAACATACAATTAGCAGTTTGAAGATTAAAAAGAACAGGCACTGAGTTTTCCAGCAGCAAAGTAACACACTTCAAACTGCATAAAGGATTATTCGAGCCACGGTGGGTATCTGATTTTCTTCCAAAGAATTTGGTGCCTCAGAAATGCTTAAACTTCAGCAAGTGTGCATATTTGAACATTTTCAAGACATTCTTGAAAGTAATATGTGGGCCAGCCATGATACTCTAATGATACATCATACATGTATCTACCAGAGCAAGCCTTTGATCATTATTGATATGATTAGTTCAAACCATATCCTTCAATGTGAAGTAATCTCAGTGCATCTGCAATCGACCATGGTTCAGCTGTCTAATTACTAGCAGATATTTTACCTCTCTAAAGGAAAAAAAATCTAAAGTTGGGACCCTGGAGTAGTAATGGTAAACCAACAGGCTGCGAGGTAGACTTTAATCAAACGTCCCATTGGCAGTACTCCGGGAAATGGAAACCTCATCAATCAGAAAATGACACATTTTGCCATTTCTTCCCTGTATAACTAACTTTCTACCTGCGCCCACACAGGTTACAGTGGTTTGGCTGCTTACAACAGCTGGGTAGCTGTTCCCAACTACTCCCTCCGTCCGAGATTTATCAAAAAGGAATATAATTCTCGTTCCCGAGGAGTCAAACAATATCAAATTTGACCAAATATATATAAAAAACTACAACTATTTATGATACATAATAAATATCATTGGAATAAGCATGGTATATTTCATAAAAAAAATTGATAGTTTAAATGTTGATACTTTTTTCTACAAATCTAGTCATACATAAGATTTTTTGACTCCTTGGGGAACAAAATTTACATTCTTTTTGGAATGGAGGCAGTAGGCTAGAACCAGAAAGAATAGCACCCAACTTGGCTAGATATTTGAGTATGCATGCATGACCTATCCTACTAGTTTTAACAGAGGTTCTGCGGAAGCCAAGCTATTCAGGTGGGGGGGGGGGGGGGGGATTTCAAAAGTAGGTTCGTGTGGTTTTCATTAATCAGGCATTGTGGTGCAGGAGAAAGGTTTTCTTAGAAACGTTTCTGTAAATCAATGAGGTCCAACTTGTAGAAAGCTGACAAAAAGATAGCAGCATAAGTACCTCTGTGGTCAGAAAGCTGTCTAGCCCACCAAAATCGACCCTTGGGTTTACAGCTGCGAGCCTCATTGACAAGTACTGGACCAACCAATAGTGAGATTAGGAGAAAGATAGTGCGTGCGATGTTGGCTAAAAACGAGAAGGGCTTTTCAGGTTATATAAGGGATAGCAACAGTTACCTCAACTTGCCTTTGGAGAGACTGAACATGATTGATGATCTCATCTAGCACCAATGCTGTTCCTGATACCTGATAAGGGCCCCAAAAAATAAACAGACATTAGTTAAATGGTTCCTTTTCCTCAGTTCTACCGATCTCATGTTGATATTTTAAAGAAAGCAAATTCAAAGATAAAGCTGCCTAGAGTTCCATTTCGAATATCAAGATTCATTTATCAAGAAAGAAGACCCATTCAAGTGAATAGCAGTGCCAATCTTCACTGCGGAACATTGCTTCATAACAGTGAATTACTGTACTGTTTTGTAGCCGGCCGGTTCAGCTACAACTACAGCAGTAGTTGGAATGTGGCAAGTTGGCAACTCCTGCACGTATGTTGAAGGCAACACGAAACCTCACAGGGAATTGACCTACACCACCACTGTTCCATAGTGACTGACATCTCCAGAGTCCAGACCAAAAGCTGCTGTCCTTGCAATGAAACTAATGGTCAAACCACCGCGGCAGCAATGGCACGCACCAACCGTTCCCCATAAACTCCACACGCCAACGAAAGCACAACCATCGGCCATTCCTCCCAACTGGCGCCTATCCAGCCACCTCCAGTCCTCCACGCACGCAGCCTTGCCTCCACATCCCCGCACCCAAGGACGCAGACCCATAATCCATAACGTTATCGCGAGCGCAGCGCAAAAGCGGATAGCAACACTCCATCCAGGATGGAAGCCTCATGGCGTCGACCAAGCCAGCCCCCATTCAAGCTACCTGCCCCCGGCACCTTTCAAAGCGCCTGCTTCATTCTGCCCAGACAATCACGCCCAAGGCACAGTTAGGTACGCCGGATCACGATGCCTCTCCCATATCTATCGCCCACAATGGCGCCGAGACGAGGCGGCCGCCACGATACCCCCATTTCCATCCCACCCCCGTCGTGCAACACGACCCATATGGACGTGTCGGGCGCACGATGCCAGAATAATCAGGCACCGCCACGTGTTGGAACGCATTGCATCTAAGGTGTTTCCCCGCGTTGGTATATGGTTTATTTTCGCAACCAGCGAGGCAAGCAGACGACTCTAGTCTTCTCTGCACGGCCGCGTTGCACACTTTACACGGGGCGCCGAGCGAAGGGAAGGAAAAAAAAATGAACATTCAGAGATGGCCTCTGAAAAGCAGTAAAATGACCACCGGAAGCAGGGAGAGCAGGGTCCTTGGGCGCGTAGGAGAACGGAGAGCAGGAATTTACACGACGCTAGCTAGGCCACATATACGGCGTAGGTTTAGGCTTTCCTTCCAAAGGCAATGCTCTTGCTCAGTACTCAAATTGAAGGTGGGGCGTGCGAGATGCAGATAGGAGTAAAGATGAGGGGGGGTAATAGATGGTGAGATAATGGAGGCACACCTTACTGCAGCCGGGGACCAGCTCCTTGAGCAGCTCCATCCTCGCATTGATCTTCTCGCGTCTCGCCTGTTGAGTGAATATTTTTTGTTTGTGAAGGCAGAAAAGGTAATCAACTTTTTGTCATACTGGAGAAGAAGAATGCAGGCGAATAATCAAGTGATTAGTGGCGAAAGCGACCCTGAAAAGGGGTCTACCGGCGACGTCACCACGTCCTAATCACCCAATCATTGGCATAAACCCCTCCCATGACATGAGCTTGCGCGGTTAGCGGCTCGGCGAACTCACCCGCTCGGCGAGGCTGTGGCTGTCCGTGGCCTGGCCCCGCCTGGCCCGCACGTGCACGTACGCCGGCTTCTCGTCGTCGCCGTCGCCGCCCGCGAGCTTCTCCTCCGCCGTCTTCCCCTTCTTCGCCGCCTTCCCCTGCGGCCACGGAGCAATCAGAGCCAAGGTCCGGCGGCGATGCCTAGCGAGGTCTGGAAATGCAGACGCGCGATGTAGTACCCTACCTTGGAGGCACGGTCGACGGGGTCGGCCTTGCGCTTGCCGGCGTTAGCGGCGGCGGGGAGGGGCCGGGCCGGGGACGTGGAGGATGGGGACGGGGACGGGGGCGCGAACGTGGATAAGCGCGCGGCGCGGTCCACGAGGTGCGGGTCGGAGGGGAAGGTTGGCGCGGGCGCTGTGGCTAGGGCGGGGGGCGTCGTGCGGGGGAGGAGCAGCTCCATGGCCTGCGAGGTGGGGAGTCCCAGCAGCGCCGTGAAGGAGCCTCCGCCTCCGCGGGCGCCCGCGGTGGAGGCATTGGCAGGGGCCAGCGCCGCCTGGATCTCGCCCCCGGCGGCGGGGAGCTCCTGCGGCGGCGAGGCGGGGCGCATCGGCGCGGCGGAGGCGTCCGGGACGAGGGAACGAGGGGAGGAGGACACGGGAGCAGAGGCGGAGGCGGGGGTAGGGGAGAGTGGCGCCATTATTTATAGGGGGGCCGGCGCTGAGGCGAGAGGTGGTGTCACTCACTGGTGTGCCGTGCGCGCGTGAGCTGCTGCTGCTGCGTTCGCAGTTCGCACTCGCACGCCCTGGCTCGGTGGCTCCTCCTCCGCTGGGGTCAAGGAAGGAGAAGATTGGAGAGGTAGGGACCTAGGGAGAGGAGAGGAAGCCCAGGCCCAGGAGGGGTGGTTAGAGCGTGTTTGCCACCTGTACCCGGCTTGGCCCGTTCAACTAGCCCAGGTTTGGGCTGTTAGGTTCTGCTGTTCTAACGCACCATGTTTGTATCCATACATCAAACCAGCCCGATCTAGATAAACTGTTTGCCACTCATCATACAATCAGCCTCAAAGCCCAACTACCAGCAACTGCCAAATCGAGATCGTGTTTAGAAGTTGGATGTGGTCAGCCTGACCCTTACAGCGAAATAAGCGAGCAATAATTTGTATGATCATTACAACAGTTGTTATCAATTAAACCATACAATTAGTGCCGATTAAAGCACTTGGCCTCAGACAAATTAAAATTCATCATTTTTATAACATTGATGGCTACACTGTACAATCAAAATAGGAAGCAGAGAAGAACATCTCCATATGCAACATAGTGAGACACATTTCTCAATCCTAGCAAAGAAACAAGATTACAGAAACAGAGTATACAAAGCAAAAGTGCATGTAGCCAGCTAAAGCCTTTGTCCATTCTGTCAATCTGTCATCATGGGCCTAATTAGTAAGACACAACAGCTAACCGTGTTAGCTAAGGCTTGCAAAGGAAGAAGATCACATAAATAGGTAAGAGAAAGCAAAATCACATGCATCTAGTTCTAACGCACCCCTTGCTCAAAACCTAAAATGCCTCAGTCAACTGCTTAGTCATAGTGATAGCAAACATCAGTGACGAACATCATTGGTTGTGTTACCAATATGATTGGCCTCAGCTTATGAATATGGTGGTTGTAATTTTTTTGTTCAAGTCATTGGTGGTTGTCATCTAAGCAATAACAACAAGCAGCGAATGCAATGGAGAAAACCAAGACGAACACAGACCTTGAGAATCAATCTCAAACTCAACAAAGGCAAATGAACATAATAGAAAACCACCTCATTACATAGTTGTTCGCACAATAAACCATTAAGTCTAGAAACAAAGATAGGCAAATAAATGGGACAAAAACAACATGATAAATTAGCTAGTTCATGTATCAAATAACGTAGCCAACAGAGCCTACACAAATAGTGCCTTACAATAACTTTGAGCCCAACAACTTAGGGCTCAAATGGTGTCCATGTCACCCAAATGTTACCTGTTGTTAGCCACCCTCCTAGGTAAATTGGACAAAATGACTGGTGGGAGTAAACCAATCAACCAGACTGCATAAATAAACAACAAACTATTCCTAGATGTAGTCAAAAGAAGAGAGAGTGGGTGAGGGGGTAGAGGAACTATACATCTCAACACATAACTGAGAGCACCTAGCGGGGGGTGAATAGGTGATCCTGTAAAATTTAAAACTTAACACCACAAACTTGATTAAGAGTTAGAACAATGAAATCAAGTGAGTAGAGAGGAGAGCTCTTGTGAAGCACAATAGACACAATAAGGACAAGCACAAGAGACACGAGGATTTATCCCGTGGTTCAGCCAAGTACAAAAACTTGCCTACTCCATGTTGTGGCGTCCCAACGGATGAGAGTTGCACTCAACTCCTCTCAAGTGATCCAATGATCAACTTGAATACCACGATGTTCTTCTTTACTTTACTCTTTCCCGTTTGCGAGGAATCTCCACAACTTGGAGTCTCTCGCCCTTACAATAAGAATCACAATGAAGCACTAGAGTAAGGGAGGGAAGCAACACACTCAAATCCACAGCAAATACGCACACACAAAACCAAGACTTGAGCTCAAGGCAATATCTCGAGGTTCTCACTAGAACGGAGCTCAAATCACTAAGAATGTCGAATAAGTGCGCAAGAATGAAGTGTGAGTGATCAACAATACTCAAGGAATGCTTGGTGTGCTCCTCCATGCACCTAGGGGTCCCTTTTATAGCCCCAAGGCAGCTAGGAGCCGTTGAGAGCATTCTAGGAAGGCAATTCTTGCCTTGCACCACCGGACACAGTCCGGTGCGGATCTCTTTCCTTATTTGGCGAAGCCGACCGTTGCAGATTCCGAGCCGTTGGCGCACCGGACACTGTCCGGTGCCCCCTTCTGACCGTTGGCTCTGCCACGCGTCGCGCGCGGATTTCGCGGCCAACCGTTGGCCCGACCGACTGTTGGCTCACCGGACAGTCCGGTGCATCACCGGACAGTCCGGTGATTTATAACCGTACGCCGTTAATTGCTTCTCGAGAGCAGCCAGTTCGCCAGAGTCAGCCTGGCGCACCGGACAGTCCGGTGCACCACCGGACAGTCCGGTGCACTCAGACCGAGCTGTCTTTGGCTGAACAAAGCCATCTCTTTTCCAACTTGATTTCTCCTGTTTCCAGCACTTAGACACAATTCATTAGTCTCCAAAATAATGTACTAAGTCTAGAAACGTACCTTTAATCTTGATTTGCACTTCTTGAGTCCTTGGCACAATTTTAACACTTAAGCACTTGTGTTGGACACTTAATCACCAAAATACTTAGAAATGGCCCAAGGGCACATTTCCCTTTCAATCTCCCCTTTTTTGGTGATTTATGCCAACACAATAAAAAGCAACTAAAAGAAGTGCAACATCAATGCAAATGAGAACTCAAAATTGTTTTGATTCAAATTTGGCATATATGGATCATTCTTTGCCACCACTTGGTTTGTTTTTGCAAATCAAACTCAATTTCCTATCTCTAAGTCAAACACACTTGTTGAAACATAAAGAGAGATATTTCAAGAGAAATTGATCAAAGATTCAAAAACTCCCCATTTTTCCCATAATCAAGCCTTCTCCCCACAAGAGACCAATGTTTTGACAATAAGAGACAAACAAGAGTATTTTGACAAACAAAAACTCTAACTCAAAAACTCTAACTCTACTATTTTCAAAATTCTCAAGTGGTAGCTGATCCATTTCTTGCTTTGGCCTTATTTTCTCCCCCTTTGGCATCAAGCACCAAAACGGGATCAATTTTGGCCCTAAAACCCCATTGCCTCACCAAAATCTTCAAATAAGAGTACAAAGGCAATAAGGATATTGAGATGAACTTGGAGTAAGTTACCCTTTCATCGGAGTGCAGTGGAAGTCTTGCATGGTCCAAGTCCACCTTTTCCCTTTCAATCCACCTTTGAGACTAAATCAAGCAAACTCAAGCACACGGTTAGTCTCAAAGGGTCAAGTTGTAGCACATCTCCCCCTAAATATGTGCATCACCTGCAAATGGACTTGTGAGGTCCGGGAAGTGCTTGTACAACTTGAGCACCATAAATGCATTAAGAAACATGATCAAAGGCATAAAACACATGTATGCTATAAATCAATCCAAGTTCCGCGAATCTAAGACATTTAGCTCACTACGCAGCCTGCAAAAGGTCGACTCATCTAGAGGCTTGGTAAAGATATCGGCTAGCTGGTTTTCGGTGCTAACATAAAACACTTCGATATCCCCCTTTTGTTGGTGGTCTCTCAAAAAGTGATGCCGGATGTCAATGTGCTTTGTGCGGCTGTGTTCAACAGGGTTATCCGCCATGCGGATAGCACTCTCATTATCACATAGGAGTGGGACTTTGCTCAGATTGTAGCCAAAGTCTCTGAGGGTTTGCCTCATCCAAAGTAGTTGCGCGCAACACTGTCCTGCGGCAACATACTCGGCCTCAGCGGTGGATAGGGCAACGGAAGTTTGTTTCTTAGAACTCCACGACACCAGGGACCTTCCTAAGAATTAGCACGTCCCCGATGTACTTTTCCTATCGACCTTACATCCAGCATAGTTGGAGTCTGAATATCCAATTAAGTCAAAGGTAGACCCCTTTGGATACCAGATCATGAAGCAAGGCATAGCGACTAAATATCTAAGAATCCGCTTCACGGCCACTAAGTGACACTCCCTTGGATCGGATTGAAATCTAGCACACATGCATACGCTAAGCATAATATCTGGTCTACTAGCACATAAATAAAGTAAGGACCCTATCATAGACCGGTATGCCTTTTAATCAACGGACTTACCTCCTTTGTTGAGGTCGGTGTGTCCGTCGGTTCCCATTGGAGTCTTTGCGGGCTTGGCGTCCTTCATCCCAAACCGCTTGATCAAGTCTTGTGTGTACTTCATTTGGGAGATGAAGGTCCCATCCTTGAGTTGCTTTACTTGGAACCCAAGGAAATAGCTTAACTCGCCCATCATTGACATCTCAAACTTTTGAGTCATCACCCTGCTAAACTCTTCACAAGACTTTTGGTTAGTAGAACCAAATATTATGTCATCGACATAAATTTGGCACACAAAAAGATCACCATCACAAGTCTTAGTAAAAAGAGTTGGATCGGCTTTCCTAACCTTGAAAGCATTAGCAATTAAAAAGACTCTAAGGCATTCATACCATGCTCTTGGGACTTGCTTAAGTCCATAGAGCGCCTTAGAGAGCTTACACACGTGGTCGGGGTACCGTTCATCCTCAAAGCCAGGGGGTTGCTCCACGTACACCTCCTCCTTGATTGGCCCGTTGAGGAAAGCGCTCTTCACATCCATTTGGAACAACCTGAAAGAATGGTGAGTAGCATAGGCTAACAATATGCGAATTGACTCTAGCCTAGCCATAGGAGCAAAAGTTTCCTCAAAGTCCAAACCTGCGACTTGGGCATAACCTTTTGCCACAAGTCGTGCCTTGTTCCTTGTCACCACCCCGTGCTCGTCTTGTTTGTTGCAGAACAACCACTTGGTTCCCACAACATTTTGCTTGGGACGAGGCACCAGTGTCCAAACTTCATTTCTCTTGAAGTTGTTGAGCTCTTCCTGCATGGCCAACACCCAGTCCGGATCTAGCAAGGCCTCTTCTACCCTGAAAGGCTCAATAGAAGAGACAAAGGAGTAATGCTCACAAAAATTAACTAATCTAGAACGAGTAGTTACTCCCTTGCTTATTGTTGGGGGCCTTCGGCTTCCGAAGGTCCTCAAAAACGTAATTTGACTATGTTTTCCAAGAGAAATATGTGAGCAGGTACCTTCGAAGTCAGATTGCGAGTATACAAGAACATGGTTAAGACGAAGCTGGACTGGGACGGCGATCACGACGAAGGATAAGACGATCACGCTATTTGCAGAAGAGCTTCGGCATAACGGCGGAAAAGGGAAACCGACTTAAAGATGAAAAGCCAAATTAGACCTCGAAGAATTACTATAGAGTTATTGATAAATGTAAAGGGCATTAATGTAATTTTGCATGGGCTGCGACCCATGCCTATAAATAGGTGAACAGTATTCCCGTACTGTTCACGCTGACTTGGCATTCACTTTTGCGTCACACCTGTATTCTCATTCCTTCAAGCCGAAGGTACACTTGTTATTTACTATTGTTTACACAAGTAATATAAATGAAAATAGAATGTTTACAAAAATTATGTTACTTTTGTACTTTGTATGAATGTTCTCCATCTTTTATCATGATCGCGAAGGTATATCCTTCATGACCTTCGTCCTAGATTCATTATATCCGAAGGGAAATAATGATCCGAAGGACGAAGGGCTTTGATATTTAACATTTTATGTTGCCTTGTTCTTGATTCATAGCATTTGAGATCAAGTCACCAACATTGGCGCCCACCTCCGGTGAACTCACTTCCATTTTTTGAGCCTTGAACACCTTCGGCAAGCATCACCTTCGTCATGCCGCCGAAAAAAGCTTCAGCGACAGGGGCTGGTACCCTACAGCCGCTGGATCCCAATCAGGATGTCCTTTCTCTCAGGGAGGCCCGAAGTCAAAAGAGGAAGGCTACTAGTCTAACGCTTCCGGAGGACGACTTGGACCAGGAAATCCAAAACCTAGAAATGCTTCAGCAACAGGTTCAACGGAAGAAGGAGAAGATGGCTCGTCTAGCTGACCTTTAGAGGCAGATAGATGAAGCGTAGGAAGAGGTTTGTCATCTTGTTCAAGATGACCACAGCCGAAGGCCTCAGCGCAGAGAGCTCCATCAGGAGGGTTTCTACAATGAGGAAGACTGGTATGAAGATTTTCATCATGGAAATTTTGCTTTTGATGATGCTTCTCCTTTGTCAACAGAATTACAGGCTACACCATGGCCCCAGTCTTACAAGCCACCTCAGCTCCCCATGTATGACGGTCATTCAGACCCAAAGCAATTCTTGATGAGCTATGAGGCAACCATATCTTCGTATGGTAGCAATACGGCAGTCATGGCAAAGTCTTTTGTCATGGCCGTTAAGAGTGTTGCTCAGACTTGGTACTCTTCTCTTCGGCCAGGGACAATCACCTCATGGCAAAAGCTGAAGGATATGTTGATAACCAGCTTCCAAGGATTTCAGACAAAGCCAGTCACCGCTCAGGCTCTATTCCAGTGTACCCAGGACCACGAAGAATACCTTCAGGCGTATGTCCGAAGGTTTCTGCGTCTGAGGGCACAGGCGCCAACAGTGCCCAATGAAATTGTCATTGAGGCCATGATTAAGGGGCTTCGGCCGGGACCTTCAGCGCAATACTTTGCCAGGAAGCCACCACAAACTTTGGAGAAGCTGCTCCAGAAGATGGACGAGTATATTTGAGCTGACAATGACTTCCGCCAAAGAAGGGAGGAAGCATTCAGGTTCTCTAAAATGACCAGGGGCTTCGGAGGAAGATTTCACCCGAGGCACGTTAGGTCAATTCATAACTCTACTCAAAGTGATGATCGAGGGAGCCAGCAGCAAAGGCCACAATACTCTTCACAAGCTTCGGGGCAGCAGCAAAGTTCTTTTCGACCGTCAGCGCCAAGGGGCAGAGGCGCCAGGGGCTTCGGGGGAAGGTTTGGAGATCAACCAAGAAAAATTTACTGCCTATTCTGTGGTGAAGACAAGGGCCATACCACCAGGATGTGCCACGTCACCATCCAGAAGCAAAAGGAGATAGCAGAAGCAGCAGCGCAACAAAGTCAGCCGAAGCAGGTCATGCATACTTGTCGGCGTTTCGAGACCGGGGGGTCCCTGGGTCGACGAGTGAATGTCGCCGCGTGCCCCAGCCCAGATGGGTCGGCGCGAGGCCGAGCGCGAAGGGGGGAAGTGAGGTGGCCGGAGACGGGCGTGAGAGAGGTGGAAATCCCGCGGCCTTCGTGTTCGTCCCACGCCCAGGTCAGGTGCGCTTGCAGTAGGGGGTTACAAGCGTCCATGCGGGACAGGGAGCGAGCGGCCTCACGCGAGCGCCTGTCCCATCCTCGTCCCTGCGCGGCCAACCTTCTCTAAGAGGGCCCTGGTCCTTCCTTTTATAGGCGTAAGGAGAGGATCCAGGTGTACAATGGGGGGTGTAGCAGAGTGCTACGTGTCTAGCGGAGGAGAGCTAGCGCCCTAAGTACACGCCATCGTGGCGGCCGGAGAGATTTTGGCGCCCGGTTCGTGTGATGTCGTGGTCGTCGGAGGAGCGCTGGAGTCTGGCGGAGGGACAGCTGTCGGGGCTGTCGAGTCCTTGCTGACGTCCTCTTGCTTCCGTAAGGGGGCGGAGAGCTGCCGTCGTCAGGGAGCGTGCGGGGCGCCATCATTGCCTATCTGGCGGAGCGAGCCAGATGGGACGCCGGTCTCGTTCCCCGTAGCCTGAGTCAGCTTGGGGTAGGGTAATGATGGCGCCTCCTGTTGACGTGGCCGGCTCGCGCCCGAGGTTGGGCGATGTGGAGGCTCCCCCGAGGTCGAGGTCGAGTCTGTCTTCCGTGACCGTGGTCGAGTCCGAGCCTCTGGGTCGGGCGAGGCGGAGACCGTCGGCTGAGGCTAGGGCTGAGTCCGAGCCCTGGGGTCGGGCGAAGCGGAGTTCGTCGTCTTCTGAGGCTGAGCCCAAGTCCGAGCCCTGGGTCGGGCGGAGCGGAGTTCGTCGTCTTCAGGGGCTTAGCCCGAGTCCGAGCCCTAGGTCGGGCGGAGCGGAGTTCGCCGTCTTCCGGGGCTTAGCCCAAGTCCGAGCCCTGGGTCGGGCGGAGCGGAGTTCGCCGTCTTCCGGGGCTTAGCCCGAGTCCGAGCCCTGGGTCGGGCGGAGCGGAGTTCGCCGTCTTCCGGGGCTTAGCCCGAGTCCGAGCCCTGGGTCGGGCGGAGCGGAGTTCGCCGTCTTCCGGGGCTTAGCCCGAGTCCGAGCCCTAGGTCGGGCAGAGCGGAGTTCGCCGTCTTCAGGGGTTGAGCCCGAGTCTGAGCCCTGGGTCGGGCGAAGCGGAGCTTCCTATGGCGCCTAAGGTCGGGCCTGACTGCCTGTCAGCCTCACTCTGTCAGATGGCACTGCAGTCGGTGCGGCGCAGGCGGCGCTGTCCTTCTGTCAGGTCGGTCAGTGGAGCGGCGAAGTGACGGCGGTCACTTCGGCTCTGTCGACTGAAGGGCGCGCGTCAGGATAAAGGTGTCAGGCCACCTTTGCATTAAATGCTCCTGCGATTAGGTCGGTCGGCGCGACGATTTGGTCAGGGTTGCTTCTTGGTGAAGACAGGGCCTCGGGCGAGCCAGAAATATGTTCGTCGCTGGAGGGGGGCCTCGGGCGAGACGGAGATCCTCCGGGGTCGGCTGCCCTTGTCCGAGGCTAGGCTCGGGCGAGGCGTGATCGAGTCCCTCGAATGGACCGATCCCTGACTTAATCGCACCCATCAGGCCTTTGCAGCTTTATGCTGATGGGGGTTACCAGCTGAGAATTAGGAGACTTGAGGGTACCCCTAATTATGGTCCCCGACAGTAGCCCCCGAGCCTCGAAGGGAGTGTTAGCACTCGCTTGGAGGCTTTCGTCGCACTTTTTTGCAAGGGGACCAGCCTTTCTCGGTTGCGTTTTGTTCCGGTGGGTGCGCGCGAGCGCACCTGCCGGGTGTAGCCCCCGAGGCCTCAGAGGAGTGGTTTGACTCCTCCGAGGTCTTAATGCCTCGCGTAATGCTTCGGCTGGTCTGGTCGTTCCCTCATGCGAGCTGGCCGTAGCCCGGGTGCACGGTCGGGTTCCAAGTTCTCGGGCTGGTATGTTGACGCTATCAACGGTTTGGCCGGAGCCGGGTTTGCGAGAGCAGCCCCCGAGCCTCTGCACAGGGCGAGAGAACGGTCAGGGACAGACTCGACTTTTTTACATACGCCCCTGCGTCGCCTTTCCGCAAGGAGGAGGGGGGGAAAGCGCCATGTTGCCCCTCGGTGGGCGTCGAACATGGTGTCTCCGGTGAGCTGCTAGCGGGTAATCCGAGCGGACGTCCGTGCCCCATTTGCTAGGGGTCGGCTAGAGGCCCAGAGGCGCACCCAAAAGTACCTGCGGGTGATCTGCCGGACCCGGTCCCCTGTCGACGGGGTTCGAGGGCTCGATGCCTCCCTCTGATGGGATTCCGTTACAAGATCGTTCCCGCTGGTCTCGGAAATGTCCTAGGGTACCTCGGGAGCGCAGCCCGAGCCTTGGTTATGTATCGAACGTACCCATGGTCATCCCTCACTCTGTGTCTGAGGCGGTTGTGAACCCTTCGAGGGCCAGCCTTCGAACCCCTGATCAGTAGTGGGCGCGGAGCCCGAGTAGCCTGAGGCAGTCGTTGAACCCTTCCGAGGGGCCGGCCTTCGAACCTCTGACCAGTAGTGGGTGTGGAGCCCACGCGCTCTGAGGCGGCTGTTGTACCCTTCCGATGGGCCAACCTTCGAACCTCTGATCAGTAGGGAGGCTCGGAGCCTGGTTCCTTCATGGAGAAGGATCCTTTTCGGGGTATCCCCCTTTCCCGGTCCCTGTTGTAAGAGAGAGAAAGAGGAAAAAAAGGAAAAGGGTTTGAAATCGAATGACGTGGCGTACCTTTTTTGACGCGGTTATTATGGCGAAGGCGAAGCGCCGCTCGCTCCCCCTGCCAGAGGTGCCGCCTTTCCCGCCACGGAGTTAATGCGACGGGGCGTGCAGTTCGCGGGGCGGCCGTTGCGCGTGCGCGAGCCGTTCGAGGAACGGAACACGGGCGCGTCGTCTTCACGCCGTGAGAGAGGGTTCTCTCGCTGCCCCCGGATGGGACGTAAGCCTGGCTGACGACGCGACCGCTGCTCCTGCCCGCCTGCCACCGCCATTACTGCCGGCCCATTTTTGGCTGCATTGACCGTCGTGCCAGGTTGGCGCTGCTGGGTCGTGCGTAGGGTTGCCTCGAGTCGCGGTACTGGTGCTGCAGTCGAGGAGGCGTGGCAGTGGCGCGGGTGGCGGTGCAGTTGCTCGCACGCAGCATCCGGTACGCCGGTTGCATGACGCGTGGGCCTGGGCCTCCATGCTGGGCGTGTTGGAAGTCGGAGAAGTGCGCCCACTTGGCGCGGTTTGCTTGCCGCCTGCATGGCTGCCCGCCCTCTCGCCCGTTGGTCTGGGCAAAAGTGGAGGGCCGCTTGTAACCGCTGGGCGGTTGCATGCACCGCGCGCGGCGGTTTGGCTTCTTCTGCTCTGGGCCAGCTTGCATGACGTGTGGGACCCAGCCCCCGCGCCGTAGGGGGAGGACCTTGGAGCGTGTTGGAGAAGACTCAGCCCGTGACGGCTGGGGACGCAAGTAGGGAGAGTCACCTTTAAAAGGAGGGTGACCTCCTTGAAAGGCGTCCATGTCTTCGTGCTCCCTTATGCATCGTGTCTTTCCACCTTCCGAGCCCCCGGATGGGGGATGCCCGCAGTCCTTCTGCCTTGTCGTTGGGGGAACGCAACTCCGTGGGAGTTGGTACCTTTCAGTCATCGTTTGGCTTCAACGATTTTCATCATGCAGCCCGGCTGCACCCCTCCGCCGGCGGTCACCCAAGACGGTGACCACCAGCGCCTGGGTGGGGAGAAGCAAGCCGGGCTGCGATCTTGGTCCCACCCTCAGCTTCAAGGATGTTCATCATCCTCGCTGGGGTGGAGGCCGGGCTGAGCCGGAGCTCTACCTCCCGCGCGGTTTCGTGGGTCAGCCTCTCCTTCATCGTTCGAGGGAGAGGGCGCTCATTGGCCCTGCGAGAGGGGCGGACTTCGACAACGCGGGGCTGGTCGACTGCGGGCGTCGTCAGCCTCGACGCGTTGGACTCGCCGGCTTGGCTCCCGGTGCCCCCTCCTGCCGCGAAGGCGGTTGTCGCGCCGGGCGCACGGGAGGACCGCCCAAGATGTCACGCGCTGCCAGGGCGGCGTTCGTGTTCTGGGGCGGTCCTGCCTTTGCACCGGTACGGCGCCTCCACGCGGAGGTCGGTGCCCCACTCGTCCGGGAGGATCTGAGTGGGGATCTGCCGGAGGGCTGACGGCCCCTGTCGTTGGTGCCGAGGTGGAGGCGGCTTGAGAAGTCCCCGTCGCCGACGGGATCACCGCCACCATCCGCGCTTCGGGCCTCCGGCTCTTTGTACTTGTCCTCGCCCCTCGAGCGTCGGCGTAGGCGAGGGCAAGGTTGCAGCAGCGTCCGCCCTGAGGCCATCGCTGCTGCAGTTCGGCCACCCGGAGCGGGGGTCGTTGTCGTTGCTGCCGGAGCGGGCGACGGCGAGCCGCCCGTCGGTCTTCTGTTGCTCCGCAGGCCCCCCCATCGAGTGGGGTTGTTCGTACCTGCGGAGGTGGAACTGGAGTTCCGTTTGTAATGGCACTTTGAATGCCAGTGTTTTTGTTCATTGTGGCTGTCGAGGCCTGAACATGTATGTAATTTTGGGCATGGAGCCGTGTTTTTTCCTCATTTTCGAGCACTAAGACTCGCCTGTTGGTTGTCTGAACCGCTTCACCAAGCGTGAGTCGCCCCGTGTAAAGGTGACGAGTGAGGTATCCGTATCCCGGAGGCGTAGGAGTCCCTCGGCTCGGTCAGCCTTGTTGTCCGAGGCTTCTCTTGCTTAGTTAAAGGAACCCCTCGGCCGCTCTTTGATGAGCCGAGGCCAGGGGTAGCGGTGTCAGCACGGACAGAGGCAGAGTTGGCTCGAAAAGAAGACTTGGTCGGCCGGAGCCTGGCCGGGTCGTCCGTTAGCGGGACCGACGCCGGAGTTGATCTTCCGAGGCCTCGGGCCGGGCTGATGTCTTCGGGGGACAGCTGGCCGAGGCCTCGGGGTGATCAGCCGAGCCGCCTGCTCGGGCCGGATTCTCGGAGAAGACCCTGGCGGCGATGGCCCGGGCGTGGTGATGACGTCGTCCTTCAGAGTGGAGATCCTCGGACCGCGTCGCCGTCCGAGGCTAGGTCGGACCTCGCCGAAGGTGTAGTTGACGCCGAGGGTTCTGCGGCTCCCTTCAACCGTTAAGATCCGAGCCTGCGGGATCGGATCATCTTGTAGCGTGTGTTTTCTGCGGCCGCCGAGGCCCAAACACACCCTCGCCGTGTTGTAAAGTTGCGTCTCTTTTCCTCTTGTTTCGAGTATCTGGACTTTTTGTCGGTAACAGAATTGTCTGTGTGAGCGAGAGTTGCTTCTCGCGGAAGGTGATGAGTGAGATATCCGTATCCCAGAGGCGTAGGAGTCCCCCGGCTCGGTCGGCCTTGCCGCTTACGCGCACTCTTACCCGTCCATAGGGTTCTGTCACCGACGCAGTCGAGAAGGCTCGAAGAATCGCTTCGGCAGAGGAGCTTTCGAACGTGAAGACTTGTTCGGTCTGCGGAATCACTTATCCGAACGTGAGTTACTTATCGCAGAAGGTGATGAGTGAGGTATCCGTATCCCGGAGGCGTAGGAGTCCCTCGGCTCGGTCAGCCTTGGCTGCTTACATGTACTCCGTCGTTTTCAGGATCCACTTTCGAAGTAGTCGAAAAGCACGAAAGACATTCTCGCAGAAAAGATCTTTTTTCGAGGAAAATTTTGACGCAGAGGGGGTTCCCCCCTTTTAGCCCCCGAGGGAGGGTCGGGCTTTGCCGAGGCAAGGCTGACCCTTCCTTGATGACTAAACTTTGCGTGGGAGCGAGGTATATGAACAACTTGAAAACATCTTAAGGGTAGAAGCGACGTAGCTGTTGGATGTTCCAAGCGTTGCTGTAGACCTCGCCTTGACTGTTGGCCAGCTTGTACGTTCCGGGCTTCAGAACTTTGGCGATGACGAACGGCCCCTCCCAGGGGGCGTGAGCTTGTGCCGCCCTCGGGCGTCTTGTCGCAGCCGAAGCACCAGGTCGCCCACCTGGAGGTCTCGGGACCGGACCCCTCGGGCGTGGTAGCGTCGCATGGACTGCTGGTACCGCGCCGAGTGTAGTAAGGCCTTGTCCCGAGCCTCTTCCAGCTGGTCCAGCGAGTCTTCTCGATTAACTTGGTTGCTTTGGTCAGCATAGGCCCTCGTCCTCGGGGAACCGTATTCTAAATCTGTGGGCAAGATGGCCTCGGCCCCATAGACTAGAAAGAACGGCGTGAAGCCCGTGGCTCGGCTCGGCATTGTCCTCAGGCTCCAGACCACCGAGGGGAGTTCCTTCATCCATCGCTTGCCGAACTTGTTGAGGTCGTTGTAGATCCGAGGCTTGAGTCCTTGTAGAATCATGCCGTTGGCACGCTCTACTTGCCCATTCGTCATGGGGTGAGCCACGGCGGCCCAGTCCACCCGGATGTGGTGATCCTCGCAGAAGTCCAGGAACTTTCTGCCGGTGAACTGGGTGCCGTTGTTAGTGACGATGGAGTTCGGGACCCCAAAACGATGGATGATGTTGGTGAAGAACGCCACCGCCTGCTTGGACCTGATGCTGTTTAGGGGTCGGACCTCGATCCACTTGGAGAATTTGTCGATGGTGACCAACAGGTGCGTGTAGCCCCCGGGTGCCTTCTGCAAGGGGCCGACGAGGTCCAGACCCCACACAGCAAAAGGCCAAGTGATGGGTATCGTCTGCAGAGCCTGAGCAGGCAGGTGGGTCTGCCTTGCGTAGAACTGACACCCTTCACAGGTGTGGACAATTCTAGTGGCGTCGGCCACCGCCGTCGGCCAGTAGAATCCTTGCCGGAAAGCGTTTCCGACAAGGGCTCGAGGCGCTGCGTGATGGCCGCAAGCCCCCGAGTGTATCTCTTGTAGGAGTTCCTGACCTTCGGCGATGGAGATGCATCGCTGGAGGATGCCCGAGGGGCTGCGGTGGTAGAGCTCCTTCCCATCTCCCAGCAAGACGAACGACTTGGCGCGTCGCGCCAACCGCCGAGCCTCGGCTCGGTCGAGGGGTAGCTCTCCTCGGTGGAGATATTGCAGGTACAGGGTCTGCCAGTTTTGATTAGGCGTGACCCCGCTTCGCTCCTCCTCGACGCGCAGTGCCTCACCCTCGGGGACCGAGGGTACCTCGGGCCGAACCGAGGATGCCTCGGGCCGAGCCGAGGGTGTCTCGGACTGAGCCGAGGGTACCTCGGGCTGGGCCGAGGGCGCCTCGGGCTCGGGCGTGTCGTCGATCTTGATGGAGGGTAGATGCAGGTCTCGGGAGAAGACGTCCGGGGGAACCGTTGTTCGCCCCGAGGCTATTTTAGCCAGCTCGTCCGCAGTCTCGTTGTAGCGCCGGGCGATGTGGTTGAGCTCGAGCCCGTAGAACTTGTCTTCCAAGCGCCGAACCTCATCGCAGTAGGCCTCCATCTTCGGGTCGCGGCAGTGGGAGTTCTTCATGACTTGGTCGATGACGAGCTGCGAGTCACCGCGAGCGTCGAGGTGTCGGACCCCTAGCTCGATGGCGATCCGCAACCCGTTGACTAGAGCCTCATACTCAGCCACATTGTTGGACGCCGGGAAATGGAGGCGTAGCACGTAACGTAGGTGCTTCCCAAGGGGTGAGATGAAGAGTAGGCCTGCGCTGGCTCCTGTCTTCATCAGCGACCCGTCGAAGAACATGGTCCAGAGCTCCGGTTGAATCGGAGCTGTTGGGAGCTGGGTGTCGACCCATTCAGCCACGAAGTCCGCCAAGACCTGGGACTTGATGGCCTTCCGAGGGGCGAACAAGATTGCTTCGCCCATAATTTCCACCGCCCACTTTGCAATCCTACCCGAGGCCTCTCGGCACTAGATGATCTCCCCCAGGGGGAAGGATGACACCACAGTTACCGGATGAGGCTCGAAGTAGTGTCGCAGCTTCCGCCGCGTCAGGATCACCGCGTACAGCAGCTTCTGAACTTGTGGGTAGCGGATCTTGGTCTCGGACAGTACCTCGCTGACGAAGTAGACTGGCCTCTGAACGGGCAATGCATGCCCCTCTTCTCGTCTCTCAACCACAATCGCGGCGCTAACCACCTGAGTGGTCGCGGCGATGTAGATCAAGAGAGCTTCTCCGGCAGCTGGGGGCACCAAGATAGGAGCGTTCGTGAGGAGCGCCTTCAGGTTCCCGAGGGCTTCCTCGGCCTCAGGGGTCCAAGTGAAGCACTCGGCCTTCCTTAAGAGGCGGTACAGAGGCAGACCTCTTTCGCCGAGGCGTGAGATGAAGCGGCTCAGAGCCGCGAGACATCCCATGACTCTCTGTACGCCTTTTAAGTCCTTGATGGGCCCCATGCTGGTGATGGCTGCGATCTTCTCCGGGTTGGCTTCGATGCCCCGCTCGGAGACGATGAACCCCAAGAGCATGCCTCGGGGTACCCCGAAGACACACTTTTCGGGATTGAGCTTCACGCCTTTCGCCTTGAGACATCGGAATGTCACTTCAAGGTCGGAAAGGAGGTCGGAGGCTTTCCTCGTCTTGACTATGATGTCATCCACGTAGGCCTCGACCGTCCGGCCAATGTGTTCGTCGAACACATGGTTCATGCACCGCTGGTAAGTCGCGCCCGCATTCCTTAAGCCGAACGGCATGGTGACGTAGCAGTACATGCCGAAGGGTGTGATGAAAGAAGTCGCGAGCTGGTCGGACTCCTTCATCCTGATTTGGTGATACCCTGAGTAGGCATCGAGGAAAGACAGGGTTTCACACCCAGCAGTGGAATCCACGATTTGATCGATGCGAGGCAGAGGGTAGGGAACCTTCGGACATGCTTTGTTTAGACCAGTGTAGTCTACACACATCCGCCATTTCCCTCCTTTCTTTCTCACAAGCACAGGGTTGGCAAGCCATTCGAGATGGAATACCTCTTTGATGAACCCTGCCTCCATTAGCTTGTGGATCTCCTCGCCTATGGCTCTGCGCTTTTCTTCGTCGAATCGGCACAGAGGCTGCTTGACGGATCGGGCTCCGGCTCGGATGTCCAGCGAGTGCTCGACGACATCCCTCGGTATGCCGGGCATGTCCGAGGGACTCCACGCGAAGACGTCGGCGTTCGCGTGGAGAAAGTCGACGAGCACTGCTTCCTATTTGGGATCGAGCTCGGAGCCGATCCGGACTTGCTTGGAGGCGTCGCTGCTGGGGTCGAGGGGGACGGACTTAACCGTCTCCGCTGGCTCGAAGTTGCCGGCATGACGCTTCACATCTAGCACCTCCTTAGAGAGGCTCTCCAGGTCAGCGATGAGGGCCTCGGACTCGGCGAGGGCCTCGACATACTCCACGCACTCCACGTCGCATTCGAACGCGTGTTTGTACGTGGGGCCGACGGTGATGACCCCGTTGGGGCCCGGCATCTTGAGCTTGAGGTAGATGTAGTTGGGGACGTCCATAAACTTCGTGTAGCATGGCCTTCCCAGTACCGTGTGGTAGGTTCCTCGGAACCCGACCACCTCGAACGTCAGGGTCTCCCTTCAGAAGTTGGAGGGTGTTCCGAAGCAGACGAGAAGGTCGAGTTGTCCGAGGGGCTGGACGCGCATCCCGGGGATGATCCCATGGAAAGGCGCAGCGCCTGCCCGGACCAAGGACAGATCGACACGCAGGAGCCCGAGGGTCTCGGCGTAGATGATGTTGAGGCTGCTGCCTCCGTCCATGAGGACCTTGGTGAGCCTGACGTCGCCGATGACGGGGTCAACAACGAGCGAGTATTTCCCAGGGCTCGGCACGTGGTCGGGGTGGTCGGCTTGGTCGAAGGTGATGGGCTTGTCGGACCAGTCTAGGTAGACTGGCGCCGCCACCTTCACCGAACAGACCTCCCGACGCTCTTGCTTGCGATGCCGAGCCGAGGCGTTCGCCGCTTGCCCACCGTAGATCATGAAGCAGTCGCGGACCTCGGGGAACTCTCCTGCGTGGTGATCTTCCTTCTTGTCATCGTCGTGGGCCCTGCCACCCTCCGCGGGTGGCCCGGCCCTGTGGAAGTGACGCCGAAGCATGGCGCATTCCTCACGGGTGTGCTTGACGGGCCCCTGGTGATAGGGGCACGGCTCCTTGAGCATCTTGTCGAAGAGGTTGGCACCTCCGGGGGTTTCCGAGGGTTCTTGTACTCGGCGGCGGCGACAAGGTCCGCGTCGGCGGCGTCGCGTTTCGCTTGCGACTTCTTCTTGCCCTTCTTCTTGGCGCCGCGCTGAGTTGACGCCTCGGGGGCATCTTCCGGTGGGCGGCCCTAGGGCTGCTTGTCCTTCCGGAAGATAGCCTCGACCGCCTCCTGGCCAGAGGCGAACTTGGTGGCGATGTCCATTAGCTCGCTCGCCCTGGTGGGGGTCTTGCGACCCAGCTTGCTCACCAGGTCGCGGCAGGTGGTGCCGGCGAGGAATGCGCCGATGACATCCGAGTCGGTGATGTTGGGCAGCTCGGTGCGCTGCTTCGAGAATTGCCGGATGTAGTCCCGGAGAGACTCTCCCGGCTGCTGTCGGCAGCTTCGGAGGTCCCAGGAATTCCCAGGGCGCACGTACGTGCCCTGGAAATTGCCGGCGAAGGCTTGGACCAGGTCGTCCCAGTTGGAGATCTGCCCCGGAGGCAGGTGCTCCAACCAGGCGCAAGCGGTGTCGGAGAGGAACAGGGGGAGGTTGCGGATGATGAGGTTGTCATCGTCCGTTCCGCCCAGTTGGCAGGCCAGCCGGTAGTCCGCGAGCCACAGCTTCGGTCTTGTCTCCCCCGAGTACTTTGTGATAGTAGTCGGGGGTCGGAACCGGGTCGGGAACGGCGCCCGGCGTATGGCGCGGCTGAAAGCCTGCGGACCGGGTGGCTCGGGCGAGGGACTCCGATCCTCCCCGCTGTCGTAGCGTCCTCCACGCCTGGGGTGGTAGCCTCGGCGCACCCTCTCGTCGAGGTGGGCCCGACGGTCACGGTGATGGTGCTCGTTGCCGAGGCGTCCCGGGGCCTCAGGCGCTATGTTGCGCGTGCGCCCGGTGTAGACCGAGGCTTCCCGCATGAATCGGGAAGTTGCGGCATGATGTTTCGAGGGGTGCCCCTGCCTTCGGGAGGCGGAGCTCTCGGCCCGTCGGACCGCGGCGCCTTCCAGGAGATTCTTGAGCTCTCCCTGGATTCGCCGCCCCTTGGTGGTTGATGGCTCTAGCATCGCACGGAGAAGCATTGCTGCTGCAGCCAGGTTCTGGCCGACCCCACTGGATGCGGGTGGCGGCCTGACCCTGACATCATCGGCGATGCGGTGCTGGAAGCCCTGGGGTAGATGACGCATTTCTCCGGCCGGAGGTTGGCCCGCCCATCCCTGCTCGACGTCTCGGCGGATCGGCTCAAGCGCTCCTACTCCCTCGTCGAGCCTGGCCGGCACCCCCTCGGATTTGCTCGAGCTGTGGGTCATGACCCCCCGCCTGAACGGGGACCACTGCTAGCTCTCGTGGGATGTCAACGCGAGGCACCGGCCCAGGGAGATCACCGTCCTCCGGCATGCCGAGATGGTTGCTTTCGGAGGGACCCCCTAGATCAACGTGGAAACATTCGCGGCTTGGGCCGCAGTCCTCGTTGCCGAGGCTGCGGCTACCGTCGGAACAGTCGGAAAGCCAGTAGTCGCCTGCGGTCATGAAGTCCCGCATGGCACTGGGGTCGCCAAGTCCAGAGAAATCCCAACAGAAGTCGGGCACGTCGTCTTCCTCGGACCCAGAGGGCCCGTAGGTCGAGACGTCCGTTAGCCGGTCCCAGGGTGACCGCATACGATACCCCAGAGGGTTTGGACTCGCCTCTATGAGAGCGTCCGCCGAAGCGAAGCCGCTTGGCGGGTCGAGGCTGAATCCGAAAGGCGTGAGATGGGAATCGGTCGGTACCTCTTGGTCGACGGGCGGTGATGAAGTCACGTCGGGGACTGACTGCACCGTCGTCTCAGGTACAAGGGTGACATCCAGCAAGCCTTTCGCGAGCGTGCTGGCGTCGTCCGTTTGCTCGGAATTGGCGTGTCGCAGGGAGACGACGCTCGTCTTCGTCTCAAACGCGAGGTTGATGCCCGACGCGCCCCCCGTTGGGGCGCTGGTGCCGTCGACTCGCTCGACAGCCGACGAAGCGCTGCCTCCCGCTTGGCCTTGGTTGCCCCGCCTCCTCCTCCGTCGGCGGGGGAGAGGACGGGGTGAGCTCGAACGTTGTTCTTCCACCATGTGGGGAAGACGTCGTCGATTCCGCCGCCGGCGGGCGGACTGTCGACCGCCATTGTCGCTGTCGCACGGCGGTGGAAGGAGTATCATGTCGTAGCTGCCGTCGAGGGACATGAACTCAAGACTCCCGAAACGGAGCACCGTCCCGGGTTGGAGAGGTTGCTGGAGACTGCCCATCTAGAGCTTGACGGGAAGCTGTTCGTCAACACGCAGCAGGCCCCTACCTAGCACGCCAACTGTCGGCGTTTCGAGACCGGGGGGTCCCTGGGCCGACGAGTGAATGTCGACGCGTGCCCCAGCCCAGATGGGTCGGCGCGAGGCCGAGCGCGAAGGGGGGAAGTGAGGTGGCCGGAGACAGGCGTGAGAGAGGTGGAAATCCCGCGGCCTTCGTGTTCGTCCCGCGCCCAGGTCGGGTGCGCTTGCAGTAGAGGGTTACAAGCGTCCACGCGGGAGAGGGAGCGAGCGGCCTCACGCGAGCGCCTGTCCCGTCCTCGTCCCCACGCGGCCAACCTTCTCTAAGAGGGCCCGGGTCCTTCCTTTTATAGGCGTAAGGAGAGGATCCAGGTGTACAATGGGGGGTGTAGCAGAGTGCTACGTGTCTAGCGGAGGAGAGCTAGCGCCCTAAGTACACGCCATCGTGGCGGCCGGAGAGGTTTTGGCGCCCGATTCGTGTGATGTCGTGGCCATCGGAGGAGCGCTAGAGTCTGGCGGAGGGACAGCTGTCGGGGCTGTCGAGTCCTTGCTGACGTCCTCTTGCTTCCGTAAGGGGGCGGAGAGCTGCCGTCGTCAGGGAGCGTGCGGGGCGCCATCATTGCCTATCTGGCGGAGCGAGCCAGATGGGACGCCGGTCTCGTTCCTCGTAGCCTGAGTCAGCTTGGGGTAGGGTAATGATGGCGCCTCCTGTTGACGTGGCCAGCTCGCGCCCGAGGTTGGGCGATGTGGAGGCTCCCCCGAGGTCGAGGTCGAGTCTGTCTTCCGTGACCGTGGTCGAGTCCGAGCCTCTGGGTTGGGCGAGGCGGAGACCGTCGGCTGAGGCTAGGGCTGAGTCCGAGCCCTGGGGTCGGGCGAAGCGGAGTTCGTCGTCTTCTGAGGCTGAGCCCAAGTCCGAGCCCTGGGTCGGGCGGAGCGGAGTTCGTCGTCTTCAGGGGCTTAGCCCGAGTCCGAGCCCTAGGTCGGGCGGAGCGGAGTTCGCCGTCTTCCGGGGCTTAGCCCAAGTCCGAGCCCTGGGTCGGGCGGAGCGGAGTTCGCCGTCTTCCGGGGCTTAGCCCGAGTCCGAGCCCTGGGTCGGGCGGAGCGGAGTTCGCCGTCTTCCGGGGCTTAGCCCGAGTCCGAGCCCTGGGTCGGGCGGAGCGGAGTTCGCCGTCTTCAGGGGCTGAGCCCGAGTCCGAGCCCTGGGTCGGGCGAAGCGGAGCTTCCTATGGCGCCTGAGGTCGGGCCTGACTGCCTGTCAGCCTCACTCTGTCAGATGGCACTGCAGTCGGTGTGGCGCAGGCGGCGCTGTCCTTCTGTCAGGTCGGTCAGTGGAGCGGCGAAGTGACGGCAGTCACTTCGGCTCTGTCGACTGAAGGGCGCGCGTCAGGATAAAGGTGTCAGGCCACCTTTGCATTAAATGCTCCTGCAATTTGGTCGGTCAGCGCGGCGATTTGGTCAGGGTTGCTTCTTGGTGAAGACAGGGTCTCGGGCGAGCCGGAAATATGTTCGTCGCTGGAGGGGGGCCTCGGGCGAGACGGAGATCCTCCGGGGTCGGCTGCCCTTGTCCGAGGCTAGGCTCGGGCGAGGCGTGATCGAGTCCCTCGAATGGACCGATCCCTGACTTAATCGCACCCATCAGGCCTTTGCAGCTTTATGCTGATGGGGGTTACCAGCTGAGAATTAGGAGACTTGAGGGTACCCCTAATTATGGTCTCCGACAATACTGCTTCGTATTATTCGCCTTATATTCCAGAATATGTAGGCAACCACCCTGCAGCTTCTGTTGCTTCGGCAAGCCAACCCCAAGCATCTTGGCAGCAGCCTCCACCGCCACCACCAACACAAAGAGGTCAGCAGCCAGAAGGGAGTCAGCGCACTAACCTTCAGCGGGACTTCAGAGAGGAGTCCGAAGCTCGCACGGTCAATAGCACTGTGCCAGAGTCGAAGCACATTTACTGACAAATATCCTACCTCAGCAGCAGCTCTTTCGCATTTTCATATTCACTATTACTTTCTTTTTAATAAGGAACAATTAAGGGTAGTTTTAATGTCTTTTATCGCCTTTCAATTTTTTGTAATAGTTTCGCTTTTTTCTGCAATAAAAATATATCTTCTCCATAGGCCTAAGCTGCTGAAGCATGAGAATTTATGCTGGCAAGGAGGATTTTCAAAGTTATCAAAAACTTGTTCTAAGGAACAAAGTACAATTTATTCGAAGCAACAAAAAGTCGTTCCTAAGGGAGCGTAGTGTAAGTTTTCTGAGCCTACAGCGAAAAATAAGCGCTGATTCCGCTGAAAGTAAAAGGCGAAGAAGCTCATAAGGGAGGCTTACAGCGAAAAATAAACGCTGATTCCGCTGAAAGTAAAAGGCGAAGAAGCTCCTAAGGGAGGCTTACAGCGAAAATAAACGTTGATTCCGCTGAAGTAAAAGGCGAAGAAGCTCCTAAGGGAGGCTTACAGCGAAAAATAAACGCTGATTTCATCAATCTTCGGCAAATATCATTTTGCACAACATTACATCATTACATCATTCGCATAGCATAGCATCATACATCATAGTGCATCAACAATGCAAGAAGGGAGGGTTTTGATATTGATGGCCGAAGATTATTTTAAAGAATTACTGATAGGGCACGAGAAATAGCCGCTGAAGAGTTATACCTTCGTCAATTACTGAAATAAAAGGATCTATTGGTTATTGATTTTACAAGGATTGATTATTGATTTTTACGAAGCATGAAAAGAAGGGAAGGTGTTTTTTCGCCGAAGGCTCAAAAATGGTATGTGTATGATGTTTCATGCATCGTCAAAAATGGAATTATACACAGCTAATATGTTACGCAATGTTACACGATTTTTGACAAACATTACAAACTAAATGTTTTTACAGTAGCATTTAATCTTCTTTTAAGACTACTTCTGTAGCTTCATTTAAAAGTTGATCAACAACTCTATCCATGATGGCTTCTGCCATTTGTCTAATTTCGTTATCCCCCTTTGTCTGAGGGCTTGGAGCTAGCTCAGCAGGTTCTGAGAAAAGAAAAGGTACGGATATATTATTACAAGCCGTGAACAAGTTCAAAATCAAAAGATTACAGCGAAGAGCCAATTATCACTAATTAGTACCTATTTGCCCTTCGGGATCTGTACTTTTCTCAGCAGCTTCTGCTATTTTTCTAGCATCGTGGATGCCTTTTTCGCTCTTTTGAATAATCTCTTGAGCCATTTCCCGTCCGCCGTTGTCCCAAATATCGGTGAAAAATTTTCCGCCGACCATGCTTGCTTCGGCTGAGGGGTCTTTAATGTTTTCCAAGGACAAAGTAGCTTCGGACTGCGCTAAAGATTTTACATGCTCGCAACCTTTCTTCTCCAAAACAGTAGCAATTCCTCTAGCACCCGAAAAAGCACATATGTCTCCGCGGCTATTCAGGATTTCCTCGAAGGCCTCAGCTTCGTGAATGATCCATTCAATCGGACCTTCAGGATTACCCCTTGAGAAATTCTCTTCACTAGAGAATGCGCCAACGTTGGCGAAGCTGGATTTTATCTTCTTAACACACTCTATGGATTTAACATAGCATCTTCTCTGGGATGCACGAAGCTCTTTAACATTTATTTCTAAATGATTGGCCCATTGATCACTAAGCTCTCGTTTTGTCTCTTCAAGTATACGTTCTTCTTTAGCTCTAGCTAGCTGTTTCTGAAGATCTTTAATTTCGCGTTTTTGGGCTTCAGCCTGGGCCTTTGAAGTAGCTTCGTCCTCTTTTATCTTGTCCACCAATGTAAGCAGAATTTTATCCTTTTCCAGAGCTTCATTTCTCAGCTTAATAACCTCTGATCGTAGGTTGTTGAAAGCAATATCATAGCTCTCGTTTTCGGCATTCTTTTGCGCTCTCAACGCGTTGCTTAGTATTAAACCCTATATGTAAAAGAGTTGGTATAAGAATAAAAGAATGATTTGCAAATTATAAAATTTCCAAACACGCAGTTCTCATACCTTCAGGCTATTATATGCAAGACTATCTGCAAGATCGTCCTTCGTCATAGCACAGAGTCCAGCTTCAAGCTTCGGAAACCCCATACTTCTAGCCATCTCCCGACAGACGGATAATTCTTTGTTGTCTGGGAGGCAGTATAGGAAGTCATCTTCGTTTGTCCCATTGAACACTAGTGCCCCCTTCGGATATTTCAATTCTTTGGCATAATGATTAGCTTCAAAAACTTCTTCTTCGGATAAATTTTTCCCCGAAGCGTGTCGCACAATATAATCGTATATTTTGGAAGGTGCTTCGGGGGCAGCAGTATCAATTTCTTCAACCAAAATTGGCTCTGACATTTTCATTTTTTCGGTTGCCTTTGCAATTTTCGTTTCTTTTGTTTCCAAAGGTTTTACCTTGGTTGGCTCTGAAGGCCCGGCTTCAGTTCCCGTCTGTTGCTTTGAAGCTTCAGCAACAGATGCTTCAGCAGACGCTTCAGAAGTTTTAGCAGTCTTCTTTGGAGTTATGCTTGAAGATTTAATTGTCTCCAAAACATCTAACACATTAACCATTCTTTTTCTTTTCGGGGTCACTGTTGGCCCCTTTTTAATTTTTGCTACTTCAATTTCTCCTGAAGGACTTAAAATTTCTGATATTTTTACTCCCTCAGCTGATGTTTTTGCTTCTTCAGTCTTTGGTTCTTCCATCTTTTCTGTTACCGGCACTTCGGCCAACTCTTTGATTTCTGGCAGCAAGGTTGGTTCTTTAGCTTCGGTGGCCGAAGAGGTCTCACCAGCGAACTCAGGCACCGTGGCTGGTTCGATATAGCGTGGCCGGTGTGTAAGAACTTTTACCCTTTGTCTCTTCGGCGCTGGCTCGCTAGGAGCGGCTAAAGTAGTTTCTTTTGCAGAAGCTGTGCTTTTTCTTTTTTGACCCCGCGCTGGATAGCGGTAGTCGGGGTAGACAAACCCAATTGCGTCAAATACTCGGTTGAGTCTTTTCTTCTTTCGGCCTCCGAAGGCCGCTGATAATGCAGTGTCTTCGGCCTTCGAATATACCCCAAGCAATTCATCACTTACAGTCTCAATGCTCTTTAACCAATCATCATCTAGTTCAACGAACTTGTCTCCGTACTTGAATGCATACTTCAGCCTGACTAGCCCACCTTCGTCAGTTTCTTTAACAGTTTCTTTCAGCATTTCCCAGTTATCTGCAAGTGGCCACACTCTGAAGGCAATGTGTTCTTGTATTAAATCCCTTGTCCCAATAAAAGAGCAGACTACGCCGAAGGCCCGTTGGCATTCTTCGGCTGCTTCATCCATTTCTACCTTCGGTTTTCGGAGTCCAAAGCGCTGCCAGATAGGGCACATGATGATATCCTTAATATCTTCTCGAACCTTCAAATCATTTTTTACATAGAACCATTCTTTCATCCATTCCCCGGGCCATCTCTTCCGAAAGGTTGGCACAGGACAGCTTGATCCAGAACGAGCACCGAAGCTGTAGCAACCAAAGTTGTTATGATATTGCTCCGTACCCCAGGGCTTCGTCTCATATATTAACTCATGAACATTGCAAAAGCTTTTCGCACTTGGTTCCAGGCTCTGGCTCTTCACAGCTCAGACGAAGACTCCCATTCTTAATATGGCTTCAGGGGTAAGTTGATGAAGATAAACCTGATATGTTTTCAGAACTTCTACCACAAACCTGCTTAAAGGAAATCGTAGCCCAGCTTTAAAAAAGCTTCGGAAGATCACGACTTCATTATCTTCGGGAGTCGGCACAGTCTTCTCTCCGTCATCTGCCCTCACGATGGATATATCTCGAAAATATCTTCCCCTCATGTTTTCAAGATGACTTTGTCCAATGGTTGATTTTCCGAAGACTGAATGGCTTGGTCGCCATGGTCGATCTTCGGAATCCTCACCTCCACTGTCTGCGTCATAGCTATCACTTTCACCAGTATCTTCAGATAAGCCTTCCAAAATTTCCCTAGTAATTTTCTCTGTATTTGTTTTTGCTACTGATTCAATGAAGCCTAGATTTTTCTCCTCAGAAAGGCTCAGCTTCACTCCGGCAGCAACTTTCTTTTCCTCAGACATCCCTTCGGAAATCCTGCCTCTCGGCTCCGAAGCTTAAAACTAGGGAGACAGTCCAATATTTGTGGGTAGAAAGCTATTTGAGTAGGTAAAACAGATGGCAAGAGAGCGTGCCAAATAACTTGTGGTGAGCCCTTATTTATACACCCAGTATGTCGAAAACTGGAGGGTCCCGCTTGTCAATGACTGTTGCTATTCTAGCAAAAGGAAGGTGTTTTTTCGGACCTTCGGCCCATAGCCTTCGTCCATATCGCAATATAAATTTATCTTTACAGCAAATTAATATTGCGAGGGGCTACTGTTAGGGGCCTTCGGCTTACGAAGGTCCTCAAAAACGTAATTTGACTATGTTTTCCAAGAGAAATATGTGAGCAGGTACCTTCGAAGTCAGATTGCGAGTATACAAGAACATGGTTAAGACGAAGCTGGACTGGGACGGCGATCACGACGAAGGATAAGACGATCACGCTATGTGCAGAAGAGCTTCGGCATAACGGCGGAAAAGGGAAACCGACTTAAAGATGAAAAGCCAAATTAGACCTCAAAGAATTACTATAGAGTTATTGATAAATGTAAAGGGCATTAATGTAATTTTGCATGGGCTGCGACCCGTGCCTATAAATAGGTGAACAGTATTCCCGTACTGTTCACGTTGACTTGGCATTCACTTTTGCGTCACACCTGTATTCTCATTCCTTCAAGCCGAAGGTACACTTGTTATTTACTATTGTTTACACAAGTAATATAAATGAAAATAGAATGTTTACAAAAATTATGTTACTTTTTGTACTTTGTATGAATGTTCTCCATCTTTTATCATGATCGTGAAGGTATATCCTTCATGACATTCGTCCTAGATTCATTATATCCGAAGGGAAATAATGATCCGAAGGACGAAGGGCTTTGATATTTAACATTTTATGTTGCCTTGTTCTTGATTCATAGCATTTGAGAACAAGTCACCAACACTTATGTCACCCAAAATTTGGTCGACGGGATGATTCCTTTGAATCGTCGCTCGAACTTGAGTTGGAGGTGCCGGTTGCGCTTCTTCCTCTATCACATGAACATCTTGTGCTCCCCGTTGATCACACGCCTCTTCTTGATGAACCTGTTCATCATCTTGAGTTGGGGGATGCACCATTGTTGAGGAAGAAGGTTGATCTTGCTCCTTTTGTTCCAGTGGCCTCACATCTCCAATCGCCATGGTGCGCATTGCGGCCGTTGGAACGTCTTCTTCATCTACATCATCAAGATCAACAACTTGCTCTCTTGGAGAGCCATTAGTCTCATCAAATACAACGTCGCTAGAGACTTCAACCAAACCCGATGATTTGTTGAAGACCCTATACATCTTTGTATTTGAGTCATAACCTAACAAAAACCCTTCTACAGCTTTGGGAGCAAACTTAGAATTCCTACCTTTCTTCACTAGAATGTAGCATTTGCTCCCAAATACACGAAAGTAAGACACATTGGGTTTGTTACCAGTTAGAAGCTCATATGAAGTCTTCTTGAGGAGGCGATGAAGGTAGACCCGGTTTATGGCGTGGCAAGCCGTGCTCACGGCTTCCGTCCAAAACCGTTCGGGCGTCTTGAATTCACCAAGCATCATCCTCGCCATGTCTAGCAGCGTCCTGTTCTTCCTCTCTACTACACCATTTTGCTGTGGTGTGTAGGGAGCGGAGAACTCATGCTTGATTCCTTCCTCCTCAAGATACTCCTCCACTTGAAGGTTCTTGAACTCGGACCCATTGTCGCTCCTTATCTTCTTCACTTTGAGCTCAAACTCGTTTTGGGCTCTCCTTAGGAAGCGCTTGAGGGTCCCTTGGGTTTCAGATTTATCCTCTTTTGCAAAATCAACTTAATAAAGTTTGTCGTCTAGTACACCCTTAAAAGCTAATGAACCATCACTTCTTCTAAAGACAGACACATCTACATTTGTGAATAAACAATTATATCCCATATTACAAAGTTGACTCACAGACAACAAGTTATATCCAAGCGACTCAACTAAGAACACATTAGAAATAGAGTGCTCGGATGAAATAGCAATTTTTCCTAACCCTTTCACCTTGTCTTGGTTCCCATCACCGAATATGATTGAGTCTTGGGGGGTCCTTGTTCTTGACGTAGGAAGAGAACATCCTCTTTTCCCCCGTCATGTGGTTTGTGCATCCGCTGTCGATAATCCAGCTTAAGCCCCCGGATGCATAAACCTGCAAGGAAAATTTAGGCTTGGGTCTTAGGTACCCAACTCATGTTGGGTCCTACAAGGTTAGTTACAATAGTCTTAGGGACCCAAATGCAAGTCTTGTCTCCCTTACATTTGGCCCCTAATTTCCTAGCAATTACCTTCTTATCCTTTCTACAAATAGTAAAGGAAGCATTGCAAGTATAATAAATTGTAGAAGGTTCATTCATTACTTTCCTAGGAACATGAACAATATTTCTTCTAGGCATATGATGAACAACATTTTTCCTAGCCAAATTTCTATCATGCATAATAGAAGAACTAGAAGCAATCATGGTATGAGAATCAAAAGCATCATAACTTCTATACACATTCCTAGAATGTCTCCTATCATGATACATGAAAGCATGGTTCTTTTGAGCACTACTAGCCATAGGGGCCTTCCCTTTCTCCTTGGCGGAGATGGAAGCCTTATGGCTTGTTAAGTTCTTGACTTCCCTCTTGAAGCCAAGAACATCCTTAATTGAGGGGTGTCTTCCAATCGTGTAGGCATCCCTTGCAAATTTTAGTTTGTCAAATTCACTCTTGCTAGTCTTAAGTTGGGCATTAAGACTAGCCACTTCATCATTCAATTTAGTAATTGAAACTAGGTGTTCACTACAAGCATCAGCATTAAAATCTTTACACCTATTGCAAACTACAACTTGTTCTTCACAAGATGTTGATTTATTAGCTATTTCTAACTTAGCACTCAAATCATCATTTATGCTTTTTAAGCTAGAAATAGAGTCATGACATGTAGACAATTCACAAGAAAGCATTTCATTCCTTTTTATTTCTAAAGCAAGGGATTTTTGTGCCTCTACAAACTTATCATGTTCTTCATACAAAAGATCCTCTTGCTTTTCTAATAGCCTATTTTTATCATTCAAGGCATCAATTAATTCATTAATCTTATCAACCTTAGTTCTATCTAGGCCCTTGAATAAACATGAGTAGTCTATTGCATCATCGCTAGATTCTTCATCACTTGAGGAAGCGTAAGTACTAGTATCACGAGTGCTTACCTTCTTTTCCCTTGCCATGAGGCAGGTGTGATGCTCATTGGGGAAGAGGGCCGACTTGTTGAAGGCGGTGGCGGCGAGTCCTTCGTTGTCGGAGTCGGACGACGAACACTCCGAGTCCCACTCCTTTCCAAGGTGTGCCTCGCCCTTAGCTTTCTTGTAAGCCTTCTTCTTTTCCCTCTTGTTCCCTTGTTCCTGGTCACTATCATTATCGGGACAATTAGCGATAAAATGACCAATCTTACCACATTTGAAGCATGAGCGCTTCGCCTTTGTCTTGGTCTTGTTGGGATGCTCCTTGCGACCCCTTAGCGTTGTCTTGAAGCGCTTGATGATGAGGGCCATTTCTTCATCATTAAGTCCGGCCGCCTCAACTTGTGCCACCTTGCTAGGTAGCGCCTCCTTGCTCCTCGTTGCTTTGAGAGCAACAGTTTGAGGCTCGTGGATTGGACCGTTCAACGCATCGTCAACATATCTTGCCTCCTTGATCATCATCCGCCCGCTTACAAACTTTCCAAGTATCTCTTCGGGCGTCATCTTGGTGTACCTAGGATTCTCACGAATATTGTTCACAAGATGTGGATCAAGAACAGTAAAGGACCTTAGCATTAGGCGGACAACGTCGTGGTCCGTCCATCGCGTGCTTCCATAGCTCCTTATTTTGTTGACGAGGGTCTTGAGCCGGTTGTACGTTTGGGTTGGCTCCTCGTTCCTGATCATTGCGAATCTCCCAAGTTCGCCCTCCACCAACTCCATCTTGGTGAGCATGGTGACGTCGTTCCCCTCATGTGAGATTTTGAGGGTGTCCCAAATCTGCTTGGCGTTATCCAAGCCGCTTACCTTATGGTATTCATCCCTGCACAATGAAGCTAGAAGAACAATAGTAGCTTGTGCATTTTTGTGAATTTGCTCATTAATGAACATGGGACTATCCGTACTATCAAAGTGCATTCCATTTTATACTATCTCCCATATACTTGTATGGAGAGAGAACAAGTGGCTACGCATTTTGTGACTCCAAAATCCGTAGTCCTCTCCATCAAAGTGGGGAGGTTTACCGAGGGGAATGGAAAGCAAGTGAGCATTGGAACTTTGCGGAATACGACAATAATCAAAGGAAAAGTTTGAATTAACCGTCTTCTTTTTCTCGTAGTCATTGTCGTCGTCCTTTTGGGAAGAGGAAGATTTGTCGCTGTCGTAGTTGAGAGCACCTAGAGGGGGGGTGAATAGGTGATCCTGTAAAACTTGAAAACTTAAGCCACAAAAACTTGGTTAAGCGTTAGCACAGTAAATGCCAAGTGGCTAGAGAGGAGTCTCAACAAAACACAATAACCACAAGAAATCAATCACAGAGATAGCACGGTGGTTATCCCGTGGTTCGGCCAAGACCAACGCTTGCCTACTCCACGTTGTGGCGTCCCAACGGACGAGGGTTGCAATCAACCCCTCTCAAGCGGTCCAAAGACCCACTTGAATACCACGGTGTTTTGCTTGCTTTTTCTCAATCCCGTTTGCGAGGAATCTCCACAACTTGGAGCCTCTCGCCCTTACACTTTAAGTTCTCAAAGAAACACAGAGCAAGGGAGGATTAGCAACGCACACAAGACACAAGAATCAGAGTGTCAACACGCACACAAGTCACAACAAGAGCTCGCAACACAACTCAATGAGTTCACAACTCCACTAGAGCTCTATATGCTATCACAATGAAACAAATGCGCGGAATCGAGGTCTTGGTGCTTAGAAATGTTGTAGGAATGCTTGGTGTCCTCCTCCATGCGCCTAGGGGTCCCTTTTATAGCCCCAAGGCAGCTAGGAGCCGTTGAGAGCAATCTGAGAAGGCAATCCTTGCCTTCTGTCACGTGGCGCACCGGACAGTCCGGTGCACACCGGACACTGTCCGGTGCCCGATTTCCTTCCTTAAACAGCGCAGCCGACCGTTGGCAGCCAGCTAGTCGTTGGCGCACTGGACATGTCCGGTGCACACCGGACAGTCCGGTGCCCCCTTCTAGCCGTTGGCTCGGCCACGTGTCCCGCGCAGATCGCGCGGCCGACCGTTGGCCCGGCCGACCGTTGGCTCACGGGACAGTCCGGTGCACACCGGACAGTCCGGTGAATTATAGCCGTACGTCGCCGGTGAATTCCCGAGAGCGGCCACTTTGCTCGAACCAGCCTGGCGCACCGGACACTGTCCGGTGCACCACCGAACAGTCTGGTGCTCCCAGACTGAGCAGAGTCTTGGCTGCTCGAGCCAAGACAATTCCAATTGGATTTTTCCTATTTCCAGCACTTAGACACAATACATTAGTCCATAAAATAATGTACTAAGTCTGAGAAACATACCTTTATCCTTGGTTTGTACTTTGTTCACCATTTTACATTTAAGCACTTGTGTTAGACACTAAATCACCAAAATACTTAGAAATGGCCCAAGGGCACATTTCCCTTTCAATCTCCCCCTTTTGGTGATTTATGCCAACACAATATAAAGCAAGTAGAACAAATACAAAACCAATTCAAATACGAACTCAAATTGTTTTGATTCAATTTTGACATATATGGATCACCCTTTGCCACCACTTGGTTTGTTTTTGCAAATCAACACAAATTTCTATCTCTAAGTCAAACACACATGTTAAGACATAAAGAGAGTCATTCCAAGAGAAATTGATTCAAGATTTCAAAAACTCCCCTTTTTCCCATAACCAACACTTCTCCCCACAAGAAGCCAACTTTTGACACGAGAGACAATAAAAGAGTTTTGACAAACCAAAAAGCTCTATTCTACCAATAAAAGAGTTTTGACCAACCAAAAGGTCAAGCTCTATTCTACTATTTTCAAAATCTCTCAAGTGGTAGCTGATCCATTTATCGCTTTGGCCTTTATTTTCTCCCCCTTTGGCATCAAGCACCAAAACAGGATCAATCTTGGCCCTAGAACCCCATTGCCTCACCAAAATCTTCAATAAGAGTACACAAGCAATAAGAGTACATGAGATGAACTTGGAATAAGTTACCCTCTCATCGGAGTGCAGTGGAAGTCTTTCATGGTCCAAGTCCACCTTTTCCCTTTCAAACCTCCTTCGAGACTAAATCATCAACCTCAAGCACAAGGTTAGTCTCAAAGGGTCAAGTTGTAACACATCTCCCCCTAAAAATGTGCAGCACTTTGCAACGGACTTGTGAGGTCCAGGGAGTGTTTGTACAACTTGAGCACCATAACTAAGCAACAAAATGCATAAGGAACATGATCAAGGGCATAAACACATGTATGCTATAAATCAATCTAGGTTCCGCGAATCTAAGACATTTAGCTCACTACGCAAACTGCAAAAGGTATTCTCATCTAGAGGCTTGGTAAAGATATCGGCTAGCTGGTTCTCGGAGCTAACATGGAACACCTCGATATCCCCCTTTTGCTGGTGATCTCTCAAAAAGTGATGTCGGATGTCTATGTGCTTTGTGCGGTTGTGTTCAACAGGATTTTCCGCCATGCGGATAGCACTCTCATTATCACATAGGAGTGGGACTTTGCTCAGATTGTAGCCAAAGTCCCTGAGGGTTTGCCTCATCCAAAGTAGTTGCGCGCAACACTGTCCTGCGGCAACGTACTTGGCCTCAGCGGTGGATAGGGCAACGGAAGTTTGTTTCTTAGAGTTCCATGACACCAGGGACCTTCCTAAGAATTGGCACGTCCCCGATGTACTCTTCCTATCGACCTTACATCCAGCATAGTTGGAATCTGAATATCCAATCAAGTCAAAGGTAGACCCCTTTGGATACCAGATCCCGAAGCAAGGCGTAGCAACTAAATATCTAAGAATTCGCTTCACCGCCACTAAGTGACACTCCTTAGGATCAGATTGAAATCTAGCACACATGCATACGCTAAGCATAATATCCGGTCTACTAGCACATAAGTAAAGTAACGACCCTATCATTGACCGGTATGCCTTTTGATCAACGGACTTACCTCCTTTGTTGAGGTCGGTGTGTCCGTCGATCCCCATCGGAGTCTTTGCGGGCTTGGCATCCTTCATCCCAAACCGCTTGAGCAAGTCTTGCGTGTACTTCGTTTGAGAGATGAAGGTGTCGTCCTTGAGTTGCTTCACTTGGAACCCAAGGAAGTAGTTCAACTCGCCCATCATTGACATCTCGAATTTCTGCGTCATCACCCTGCTAAACTCTTCACACGACTTTTTATTAGTAGAACCAAATATTATGTCATCGACATAAATTTGGCACACAAAAAGATCACCGTCACAAGTCTTAGTGAAAAGAGTTGGATCGGCTTTCCCAACCTTGAAAGCATTAGCAATTAGAAAGTCTCTAAGGCATTCATACCATGCTCTTGGGGCTTGCTTAAGTCCATAGAGCGCCTTAGAGAGCTTACACACGTGGTCGGGGTACCGTTCATCCTCGAAGCCAGGGGGTTGCTCTACGTACACCTCCTCCTTGATTGGCCCGTTGAGGAAAGCGCTCTTCACATCCATTTGGAACAACCTGAAAGAATGGTGAGCGACATATGCTAGCAAAATACGAATGGACTCTAGCCTAGCCACACGAGCAAAAGTCTCCTCAAAGTCCAAACCTGCGACTTGGGCATAACCTTTTGCCACAAGTCGAGCCTTGTTCCTTGTCACCACTCCGTGCTCGTCTTGTTTGTTGCGGAACACCCACTTGGTGCCCACAACATTTTGCTTAGGACGAGGCACTAGTGTCCAAACTTCATTCCTCTTGAAGTTGTTGAGCTCCTCTTGCATGGCCAACACCCAGTCCGGATCTAGCAAGGCCTCCTCTACCCTGAAAGGCTCAATAGAAGAGACAAAGGAGTAATGCTCACAAAAATTAACTAATCAAGATCGAGTAGTTACTCCCTTGCTAATATCACCCAGAATTTGATCGATGGGATGATCCCTTTGAATCATTGCTCGAACTTGGGTTGGAGGTGCCGGTTGCGCTTCTTCCTCCATCACATGATCATCTTGTGCTCCCCCTTGATCACACGCCTCCTGTTGATGAACCTGTTCATCGTCTTGAGTTGGGGGATGCACCATAGTTGAGGAAGAAGGTTGATCTTGCTCCTTTTGTTCATGTGGTCGTACATCATCAATCGTCATGGTTCGTATAGCGGCCGTCGGAACATCTTCTTCATCTATATCATCAAGATCAACAACTTGCTCTCTTGGAGAGCCATTAGTCTCATCAAATACAACGTCGCTAGAGACTTCAACCAACCCCGATGATTTGTTGAAGACCCTATACGCCTTTGTATTTGAATCATAACCTAACAAAAACCCTTCTACAGCTTTGGGAGCAAACTTAGAATTTCTACCCTTCTTCACTAGAATGTAGCATTTGCTCCCAAATACACGAAAGTAAGATACATTGGGTTTGTTACCGGTTAGCAGCTCATACGATGTCTTCTTGAGGAGGCGATGAAGGTAGACCCTGTTGATGGCGTGGCAAGCCGTGTTCACGGCTTCCGACCAAAAGCACTCGAGGGTCTTGAATTCTCCAAGCATCGTCCTCGCCATATCGATGAGCGTCCTGTTCTTCCTCTCTACCACACCATTTTGTTGTGGTGTGTAGGGAGTGGAGAACTCATGCTTGATCCCTTCCTCCTCAAGAAATTCCTCCACTTGAAGGTTCTTGAACTCGGACCCGTTGTCGCTCCTTATCTTCTTCACCTTGAGCTCAAACTCATTTTGAGCTCTCCTTAGGAAGCGCTTGAGGGTCCCTTGGGTTTCAGACTTATCCTGCAAAAAGAATATCCAAGTGAAGCGGGAAAAGTCATCCACAATAACTAAACCATACTTACTTCCCCCTATGCTTAGATAGGCGACGGGTCCGAAGAGGTCCATATGTAGCAGCTCCAGGGGTCTTGATGTGGTCATCACATTCTTGCTGTGATGCGCTCCTCCCACTTGTTTGCCTGCTTGACAAGCTGCACAAGGTCTATCTTTTTCAAATTGCACGTTAGTCAAACCTATCACGTGTTCTCCCTTTAGAAGCTTGTGAAGGTTCTTCATCCCTACATGTGCTAAGCGATGATGCCACAGCCAGCCCATGCTAGTCTTAGCTATTAAGCATGCATCTAGACCGGCCTCCTCTTTTGCAAAATCAACTAAATAAAGTTTGCCGTCTAATACACCCTTAAAAGCTAGTGAACCATCACTTCTTCTAAAGACAGACACATCTACATTTGTAAATAGACAATTATATCCCATATTGCACAATTGACTAACAGATAGTAAATTATATCCCAAAGACTCAACTAAAAACACATTAGAAATAGAGTGTTCATTTGAGATTGCAATTTTACCTAACCCTTTTACCTTGCCTTGGTTCCCATCACCGAATATTATTGAATCTTGGGAATCCTTGTTTTTGACGTAGGAAGTGAACATCTTCTTCTCCCCCGTCATATGGTTTGTGCATCCGCTGTCGATAATCCAGCTTGAACCCCCGGATGCATAAACCTTCTTCTCCCTTGCCATAAGGCATGTGTGACGCTCGTTGGGGAAGAGGGATGACTTGTTGAAGGCGGTGTCGGCGAGTCCTTCATTGTCGGAGTCGGAAGAGGAGCAATCCGAATCCCACTCCTTGCCTAGATGCGCCTCGCCCTTTGCCTTCTTATAGTTCTTCTTCTTCTCCCTCTTGTTCCCTTGATCCTGATCACTATCATTGTCGGGACAGTTAGCAATAAAATGACCAAGCTTACCACATTTGAAGCATGAGCGCTTCCCCTTTGTCTTGGTCTTGCTTGGCTGCCCCTTGCGACCTTTTAGCGCCGTCTTGAATCTCTTGATGATGAGAGCCATTTCTTCATCATTAAGTCCGGCCGCCTCAATTTATGCCACCTTGCTAGGTAGCGTCTCATTGCTTCTTGTTGCCTTAAGAGCAAAAGGTTGAGGCTCATTGATTGGACCATTCAATGCGTCGTCCACGTATCTTGCTTCCTTGATCATCATTCGCCCGCTCACGAACTTTCCAAGTATCTCCTCGGGCATCATCTTGGTGTACCTAGGATTCTCACGAATATTGTTTACAAGATGAGGATCAAGGACAGTAAAAGACCTTAGCATTAGGCGGACGACGTCGTGGTCCGTCCATCGCGTGCTTCCATAGCTTCTTATCTTGTTGACGAGGGTCTTTAGCCGGTTGTACGTTTGAGTTGGCTCTTCTCCCCTTATCATAGCGAATCTCCCGAGTTCGCCTTCCACCAACTCCATCTTGGTGAGCATTGTGACATCATTCCCCTCATGAGAGATCTTGAGGGTGTCCCAAATTTGCTTGGCGTTATCCAAGCCGCTCACTTTGTGGTATTCATCCCTGCATAAAGAAGCTAGAAGAACAGTAGTAGCTTGTGCATTTTTATGAATTTGCTCATTGATAAACATGGGACTATCACTACTATCAAAATGCATTCCATTCTCAACTATCTCCCATATGCTTGGATGGAGAGAGAACAAATTGAAAGGGAAATGTGCTCTTGGGCCATTTCTAAGTATTTTGGTGATTGAGTGCCAACACAAGTGCTTAAGTGTGAATTTATGCTCATGGATGAACAAAGTGCAAATCAAGAGTAAAGGTATGTTTCTAAGCCTTAGTACATTGGTTTTGTGTACTAATATACTTGTCTAAGTGTTAGAAACAGAAAGAAGAAGAAAAGAAAAGAGGTGAAAAAGACTTGGCTGTGTACAGCCAAGACTCAGCTCAGTCTGGCACACTGGACTGTCCGGTGGTGCACCGGACAGTGTCCGGTGCGCCAGGCTGACTCGGCGTGAAGTAGCCGCTCTCGGGAAATAACCGGCGACGTACGGCTATAATTCACCGGACTGTCCGGTGTGCACCGGACTGTCCGGTGAGCCAACGGTCGGCCGGGCCAACGGTCGGCCGCGCGATCTGCACGGGACACGCGGCCGAGCCAACGGCTAGAAGGGGGCACCGGACTGTCCGGTGTGCACCGGACATGTCCGGTGCGCCAACGGCTCCAAGTCAGCCAACGGTCGGCTTCGCCATTTAAGGAAGGAAATCGGGCACCGGACAGTGTCCGGTGTGCACCGGACTGTCCGGTGCACCAGTCGACAGAAGGCAAGATCAGCCTTCCAGATTTGCTCTCAACGGCTCCTAGCTTCCTTGGGGCTATAAAAGGGACCCCTAGGCGCATGGAGGAGACACCCAAGCATTCCTACAACATTCCTAAGCACCAAGACATCGATTCCGCGCATTTGGTTCATTGTGATAGCATCTAGAGCTCTTGTTGAGTTGTGAACTCATTGAGTTGTGTTGCGAGCTCTTATTGCAACTTGTGTGCGTGCTGTTGCTCTGATTTTGAGTCTTGTGTGTGTTGCTAGTTCCTCCCTTACTCCGTATTTCTTTGTGAATCTCAAGTGTAAGGGCGAGAGGCTCCAAGTTGTGGAGATTCCTCACAAACGGGATATTGAAAGGCAAAGCAAAACACCGTGGTATTCAAGTTGGTCTTTGGACCGCTTGAGAGGGGTTGATTGCAACCCTCGTCCGTTGGGACGCCACAACGTGGAGTAGGCAAGCGTTGGTCTTGGCCGAACCACGGGATAAACCACTGTGTCATCTCTGTGTTTGATCTCTTGTGGTATTGTGTTTTGTTGAGACTCCTCTCTAGCAACTTGGCGATTATTGTGCTAACACTTAACAAGTTTTTGTGGCTATAAGTTTAAGTTTCACAGGATCACCTATTCACCCCCCCTCTAGGTGCTTTCAATTGGTATCAGAGCCGTTCTCTTCAAGAAGGGACTAATCGCCCGAAGAGATGGATCCTAAGGGGAAGGGAATCGTGATCAACGACAAGGAGAAGGAGTCCTTCGTCAACGAGCCGAAGGATGACAAGCCTACTGACTCGGGCTCGGGCCACAAGCGCAAAGATGGGAAGAAGAAGAAGACAAGGCGCATCAAGGAGATCGTCTACTACGACAGCGACAAATCCTCTTCTTCCCAAAAGGACGACGACAACGACTACAGGAAGACGGTCAATTCGAACTTTTCATTTGATTACTCTCGTATTCCACATAGTTCGAATTCGCATTTGCTTTCCATTCCTCTTGGCAAACCTCCACACTTCGATGGGGAGGACTACAGATTTTGGAGTCACAAAATGCGTAGTCACTTATTCTCTCTCCATCCAAGCATATGGGAGATTGTAGAGAATGGAATGAAATTTGATAGCTCGGATAGCCCTATACTTATAAATGAACAAATCCATAGAAATGCACAAGCTACTACTGTTCTATTAGCATCTTTGTGCAGGGAAGAGTACAATAAGGTGAGCGGCTTGGACAACGCCAAGCATATATGGGACACCCTCAAGATCTCTCACGAGGGGAACGACATCACCATGCTCACTAAAATGGAGTTGGTGGAGGGCGAGCTTGGACGATTCGCAATGATAAGGGGAGAGGAGCCGACCCAAACTTACAACCGGCTCAAGACCCTTATCAACAAAATAAGGAGCTACGGAAGCACACGATGGATGGACCACGACGTCGTCCGCCTAATGCTAAGGTCCTTTACCGTTCTTGATCCTCATCTCGTAAACAATATTCGTGAGAATCCCAGGTACAAGATGATGACGCCCGAGGAGGTACTCGAAAAATTCGTAAGCGGGCGGATGATGATCAAGGAGGCAAGATACGTCGACGACGCTCTAAACGGTCCAATCAATGAGCCTCAACCTCTTGCTCTCAAGGCAACAAGAAGCAAGGAGATGCTACCTTGCAAGGTGGCACAAATTGAGGCGGCCGGACTTAATGATGACGAGATGGCTCTCATCATCAAGAGATTCAAGACGGCGCTAAAAGGCCGCAAGGGGCAGCCAAGCAAGACCAAGACAAAAGGGAAGCGCTCATGCTTCAAATGCGGTAAGCTTGGTCATTTTATTGCTAACTGTCCCGACAATGATAGTGATCAGGATCAAGGGAACAAGAGGGAGAAGAAGAAACACTATAAGAAGGCAAAGGGCGAGGCGCATATAGGCAAGGAGTGGGACTCGGACTGCTCCTCCTCCGACTCCGACAATGAAGGACTCGCCGCCACCGCCTTCAACAAGTCATCCCTCTTCCCAAACGAGCATCACACATGCCTTATGGCAAGGGAGAAGAAGGTGAGTACTCGAGACTCCACTTACGCTTCTTCTAGTGATAATGAATCTAGTGATGATGATGACATAGACTATTCATGCTTATTCAAGGGCTTAGATAGATCTAAGATAAATAAGATAAATGAACTCATTGATGCCTTGAATGATAAGAATAGGCTATTAGAAAAACAAGAGGACCTTTTATATGAAGAACATGATAAAGTTGTAGAAGCACAAAAATCACTTGCTTTAGAGATTAAGAGAAATGAAATGCTTTCTTGTGAGTTGTCTACATGTCATGAAACCATTTCTACTTTAAAAAGTGTTAACAATGATTTAAATGCTAAATTAGAAGTAGCAAATAAATCTAATTCTTGTGTAGAACATGTTGTAATTTGTACTAGGTGTAAAGATTTTGACATTGATGCTTGTAGTGAACACCTAGTTTCAATTTCCAAGCTTAATGATGAATTGGCTAGTCTTAATACTCAACTTAAGACTAGCAAGAATGATTTCGATAAGCTAAAATTTGCAAGGGATGCCTACACGATTGGTAGACACCCCTCAATTAAGGATGGACTTGGCTTCAAGAGGGAAGCCAAGAACTTAACAAGCCATAAGGCTCCCATCTCCGCCAAGGAGAAAGGGAAGGCCCCTATGGCAAGTAGTACTAAAAGGAATCATGCTTTTATGTATCATGATAGGAGACAAACTAGAAATGCTTATAGGAAATATAATGCTTATGATGATTTTGACTCTGATGCCATGTTTGCCTCTAGTTCTTCCTATATGCATGGTAGAAATATGTATAGGAGAAATGCTATTCATCATGTGCCTAGAAAGAATATTGTTCATGCTCCTAGGAAAGTAGTGAATGAACCTTCTACAATTTATTGTGCTTTAAATGCTTCCTTTGCTATTTGTAGAAAGGATAGGAAAATAGTTGCTAGAAAGTTAGGGGCAAAATGCAAGGAAGACAAAACTTGCATTTGGGTCCCTAAGGATATTTGCACTAACCTTGTAGGACCCAACATGAGTTGGGTACCTAAGTCCCAAGCCTAAATTTGCCTTGCAGGTTTATGCATCCGGGGGTTCAAGCTGGATTATCGACAGCGGATGCACAAACCATATGACAGGGGAGAAGAAGATGTTCACCTCCTACGTCAAGAATAAGGATTCTCAAGATTCAATTATATTCGGTGATGGGAATCAAGGCAAGGTAAAAGGGTTAGGTAAAATTGCAATTTCTAATGAGCACTCTATCTCTAACGTGTTTTTAGTAGAGTCTCTTGGATATAACTTGCTATCAGTTAGTCAATTATGCAATATGGGATATAACTGTCTATTTACAAATGTAGATGTGTCTGTCTTTAGAAGAAGTGATGGTTCACTAGCTTTTAAGGGTGTATTAGACGGCAAACTTTATTTAGTTGATTTTGCAAAGGAAGAGGCCGGTCTAGATGCATGCTTAATAGCTAAGACTAGCATGGGCTGGCTGTGGCATCGCCGCTTAGCACATGTGGGGATGAAGAACCTTCACAAGCTTCTAAAGGGAGAACACGTGATAGGTTTAACTAACGTGCAATTCGAAAAAGATAGACCTTGTGCAGCATGTCAAGCAGGTAAATAGGTGGGAGGAGCACATCACAGCAAGAATGTGATGACCACATCAAGGCCCCTGGAGCTGCTACATATGGACCTTTTCGGACCCGTCGCCTATCTAAGCATAGGAGGAAGTAAGTATGGTTTAGTTATTGTTGATGATTTTTCCCGCTTCACTTGGGTGTTCTTTTTGCAGGATAAGTCTGAAACCCAAGGGACCCTCAAGCGCTTCCTCAGGAGAGCTCAAAATGAGTTTGAGCTCAAGGTGAAGAAGATAAGGAGCAACAACGGGTCTGAGTTCAAGAACCTTCAAGTGGAGGAGTTCCTTGAGGAGGAAGGGATCAAGCATGAGTTCTCCGCTCCCTACACACCACAGCAAAATGGTGTGGTAGAGAGGAAGAACAGGATGCTAATCGATATGGCGAGGACGATGCTTGGAGAATTCAAGACCCCCGAGCGTTTTTGGTCGGAAGCCGTGAACACGGCTTGCCACGCCATCAACAAGGTCTACCTTCATCGCCTTCTCAAGAAGACGTCGTATGAGCTACTAACCGATAACAAACCCAATGTATCTTACTTTCGTGTATTTGGGAGCAAGTGCTACATTCTAGTAAAGAAGGGTAGAAATTCTAAGTTTGCTCCCAAAGCTGTAGAAGGGTTTTTGTTAGGTTATGACTCAAATACAAAGGTGTATAGAGTCTTCAACAAATCATCGGGTTTGGTTGAAGTCTCTAGCGACGTTGTATTTGATGAGACTAATGGCTCTCCAAGAGAGCAAGTTGTTGATCTTGATGATGTAGATGAAGAAGATGTTCCAACGGCCGCGATACGCACCATGACGATTGGAGATGTACGGCCTCGGGAAAAATTGGAGCAAGATCAACCTTCTTCCTCAACTATGGTGCATCCCCCAACTCAAGACGATGAACAGGTTCATCAACAGGAGGCGTGTGATCAAGGGGGAGCACAAGATGATCATGTGATGGAGGAAGAAGCGCAACCGGCACCTCCAACCCAAGTTCGAACGATGATTCAAAGGGATCATCCCGTCGACCAAATTCTGGGTGATATTAGCAAGGGAGTAACTACTCGATCTCGATTAGTTAATTTTTGTGAGCATTACTCCTTTGTCTCTTCTATTGAGCCTTTCAGGGTAGAAGAGGCCTTGCTAGATTCGGACTGGGTGTTGGCCATGCAAGAGGAGCTCAACAACTTCAAGAGGAATGAAGTTTGGACGCTGGTGCCTCGTCCCAAGCAGAATGTTGTGGGAACCAAGTGGGTATTCCGCAAAACACAAGACGAGCACGGAGTGGTGACGAGGAACAAGGCTCGACTTGTGGCAAAAGGTTATGCCCAAGTCGCAGGTTTGGACTTTGAGGAGACTTTTGCTCCTGTGGCTAGGCTAGAGTCCATTCGTATCTTGCTAGCATATGCCGCTCACCATTCTTTCAGGTTGTTCCAAATGGATGTGAAGAGCGCTTTCCTCAACGGGCCAATCAAGGAGGAGGTGTACGTGGAGCAACCCCCTGGCTTCGAGGATGAACGGTACCCCGACCACGTGTGTAAGCTCTCTAAGGCGCTCTATGGACTTAAGCAAGCCCCAAGAGCATGGTATGAATGCCTTAGAGACTTCTTAATTGCTAATGCTTTCAAGGTTGGGAAAGCCGATCCAACTCTTTTTACAAAGACATGTGATGGTGATTTGTTTGTGTGCCAAATTTATGTCGATGACATAATATTTGGTTCTACTAACCAAAAGTCTTGTTAAGAGTTTAGCAGGGTAATGACGCAGAAATTCGAGATGTCGATGATGGGCGAGTTGAACTACTTCCTTGGGTTCCAAGTGAAGCAACTCAAGGACGGCACCTTCGTCTCCCAAATGAAGTACACGCAAGATCTGCTAAAGCGGTTTGGGATGAAGGACGCCAAGCCTGCAAAGACTCCGATGGGAACCGACGGACACACCGACCTCAACAAAGGAGGTAAGTCCGTTGATCAAAAAGCATACCGGTCAATGATAGGGTCTTTACTTTATTTATGTGCTTGTAGGCCGGATATTATGCTTAGCGTATGCATGTGTGCTAGATTTCAATCCGATCCTAAGGAGTGTCACTTAGTGGCGGTGAAGCGAATTCTTAGATATTTGGTTGCTACGCCTTGCTTCGGGCTCTGGTATCCAAAGGGGTCTACCTTTGACTTGGTTGGATACTCAGACTCCGACTATGCTGGATGTAAGGTCGATAGGAAGAGTACATCGGGGACGTGCCAATTCTTAGGAAGGTCCCTGGTGTCGTGGAACTCTAAGAAACAAACCTTCGTTGCCCTATCCACCGCTGAGGCCGAGTACGTTGCCGCAGGACAGTGTTGCGCGCAACTACTTTGGATGAGGCAAACCCTCAGGGACTTTGGCTACAATCTGAGCAAAGTCCCACTCCTATGTGATAATGAGAGTGCTATCCGCATGGCGGAAAATCCTGTTGAACACAGCCGCACAAAGCACATAGACATCCGGCATCACTTTTTGAGAGACCATCAGCAAAAGGGAGATATCGAAGTGTTTCATGTTAGCACCGAGAACCAGCTAGCCGATATCTTTACCAAGCCTCTAGATGAGAAGACCTTTTGCAGGTTGCGTAGTGAGCTAAATGTCTTAGATTCGCGGAACTTGGATTGATTTACAGCATACATGTGTTTATGCCTTTGATCGTGTTCCTTATGCATTTTGTTGCTTAGTTATGGTGCTCAAGTTGTACAAACACTCCCTGGACCTCACACGTCCGTTGCAAAGTGATGCACATGTATAGGGGGAGATGTGTTACAACTTGACCCTTTGAGACTAACCATATGCTTGAGTTTGCTTGATTTAGTCTCGAAGGAGAATTGAAAGGGAAAAGGTGGACTTGGACCATGAAAGACTTCCACTGCACTCCGATAAGAGGGTAACTTATTCCAAGTTCACCTCATGACCTCCTATTGCCATTTGCTCTTAATTGAAGATTTTGGTGAGACAATGGGGTTATTGGGCCAAGATTGATCCCGTTTTGGTGCTTGATGCCAAAGGGGGAGAAAATAAAGGCCAAAGCAATAGATGGATCAGCTACCACTTGAGAAACTTTGAAAATAGTAGAATAGAGCTTTTGGTTTGTCAAAACTCTTGCATTGTCTCTTTTGTCAAAAAGTTGGCTTCTTGTGGGGAAAAAGTGTTGATTATGGGAAATAGGGGGAGTTTTTGAAATCTTTGATCAATCTCTTTTGGAATGACTCTCTTTATGCTTCAACATGTGTGTTTGACTTAAAGATAGAGATTTGAGTTTGATTTGCAAAAACAAACCAAGTGGTGGCAAAGGATGATCCATATATGCCAAAATTGAATCAAAGTAAATTTGAGTTTTATTTGAAGTGATATTGCACTTGTTCTAGTTGCTTTATGTTGTGTTGGCATAAATCACCAAAAAGGGGGAGATTGAAAGGGAAATGTGCTCTTGGGCCATTTCTAAGTATTTTGGTGATTGAGTGCCAACACAAGTGCTTAAGTGTGAATTTATGCTCATGGATGAACAAAGTGCAAATCAAGAGTAAAGGTATGTTTCTAAGCCTTAGTACATTGGTTTTGTGTACTAATATACTTGTCTAAGTGTTAGAAACAGAAAGAAGAAGAAAAGAAAAGAGGTGAAAAAGACTTGGCTGTGTACAGCCAAGACTCAGCTCAGTCTGGCACACCGGACTGTCCGGTGGTGCACCGGACAGTGTCCGGTGCGCCAGGCTGACTCGGCGTGAAGTAGCCACTCTCGGGAAATAACCGGCGACGTACGGCTATAATTCACCGGACTGTCCGGTGTGCACCGGACTGTCCGGTGTGCACCGGACTGTCCGGTGAGCCAACGGTCGGCCGGGCCAACGGTCGGCCGCGCGATCTGCGCGGGACACGCGGCCGAGCCAACGGCTAGAAGGGGGCACCGGACTGTCCGGTGTGCACCGGACATGTCCGGTGCGCCAACGGCTCCAAGTCAGCCAACGGTCGGCTTCGCCATTTAAGGAAGGAAATCGGGCACCGGACAGTGTCCGGTGTGCACCGGACTGTCCGGTGCACCAGTCGACAGAAGACAAGATCAGCCTTCCAGATTTGCTCTCAACGGCTCCTAGCTGCCTTGGGGCTATAAAAGGGACCCCTAGGCGCATGGAGGAGACACCCAAGCATTCCTACAACATTCCTAAGCACCAAGACATCGATTCCGCGCATTTGGTTCATTGTGATAGCATCTAGAGCTCTTGTTGAGTTGTGAACTCATTGAGTTGTGTTGCGAGCTCTTGTTGCTACTTGTGTGCGTGTTGTTGCTCTGATTTTGAGTCTTGTGTGTGTTGCTAGTTCCTCCCTTACTCCGTATTTCTTTGTGAATCTCAAGTGTAAGGGCGAGAGGCTCCAAGTTGTGGAGATTCCTCGCAAACGGGATATTGAAAGGCAAAGCAAAACACCGTGGTATTCAAGTTGGTCTTTGGACCGCTTGAGAGGGGTTGATTGCAACCCTCGTCCGTTGGGACGCCACAACGTGGAGTAGGCAAGCGTTGGTCTTGGCCGAACCACGGGATAAACCACTGTGTCATCTCTGTGTTTGATCTCTTGTGGTATTGTGTTTTGTTGAGACTCCTCTCTAGCAACTTGGCGATTATTGTGCTAACACTTAACAAGTTTTTGTGGCTATAAGTTTAAGTTTCACAGGATCACCTATTCACCCCCCCTCTAGGTGCTTTCACAAATGACTACGCATTTTGTGACTCCAAAATCCGTAGTCCTCTCCATCAAAGTGAGGAGGTTTACCAAGTGGAATGGATAATAAATGAGCATTTGTACTTTGCGGAATACGAGAGTAGTCAAAAGAAAAGTTTGAATTAACCGGTTCCCTTCTCTCGCAGTCGTTGTCGTCGTTGTCCTTTTGGGAAGAAGTGGACTCATCGCTGTCGTCGTAGTAGACGATCTCCTTGATGCGTCTTGTCTTCTTCTTCTTCCCATCTTTGCGTCTGTGGCCCAAGCCCGAGTCGGTAGGCTTGTCATCCTTCGGCTCGTTGACGAAGGACTCCTTCTCCTTGTCGTTGATCACGATTCCCTTCCCCTTAGGATCCATCTCTTCGGGCGGTTAGTCCCTTTCTTGAAGAGAACGGCTCTGATACCAATTGAGAGCACCTAGAGGGGGGGGGGTGAATAGGTGATCCTGTAAAACTTGAAAACTTAAGCCACAAAAACTTGGTTAAGCGTTAGCACAGTAAATGCCAAGTGGCTAGAGAGGAGTCTCAACAAAACACAATAACCACAAGAAATCAATCACAGAGATGGCACGGTGGTTATCCCGTGGTTCGGCCAAGACCAACACTTGCCTACTCCACGTTGTGGCGTCCCAACGGACGAGGGTTGCAATCAACCCCTCTCAAGCGGTCCAAAGACCCACTTGAATACCACAGTGTTTTGCTTGCTTTTTCTCAATCCCGTTTGCGAGGAATCTCCACAACTTGGAGCCTCTCGCCCTTACACTTTAAGTTCTCAAAGAAACACAGAGCAAGGGAGGATTAGCAACGCACACAAGACACAAGAATCAGAGTGTCAACATCCACACAAGTCGCAACAAGAGCTCGCAACACAACTCAATGAGTTCACAACTCCACTAGAGCTCTATATGCTATCACAATGAAACAAATGCGCGGAATCGAGGTCTTGGTGCTTAGAAATGTTGTAGGAATGCTTGGTGTCCTCCTCCATGCGCCTAGGTGTCCCTTTTATAGCCCCAAGGCAGCTAGGAGCCGTTGAGAGCAATCTGAGAAGGCAATCCTTGCCTTCTGTCACGTGGCGCACCGGACAGTCTGGTGCACACCGGACACTGTCCGGTGCCCGATTTCCTTCCTTAAACAGCGCAGCCGACCGTTGGCAGCCAGCTAGTCGTTGGCGCACCGGACATGTCCGGTGCACACCGGACAGTCCGGTGCCCCCTTCTAGCCGTTGGCTCGGCCATGTGTCCCGCGCAGATCGCGCGGCCGACCGTTGGCTCACCGGACAGTCCGGTGCACACCGGACAGTCCGATGAATTATAGCCGTACGTCGCCGGTGAATTCCCGAGAGCGGCCACTTTGCTCGAACCAGCCTGGCGCACCGGACAGTCCGGTGCTCCTAGACTGAGCAGAGTCTTGGCTGCTCGAGCCAAGACAATTCCAATTGGATTTTTCCTGTTTCCAGCACTTAGACACAATACATTAGTCCATAAAATAATGTACTAAGTCTGAGAAACATACCTTTATCCTTGGTTTGTAATTTGTTCACCATTTTACATTTAAGCACTTGTGTTAGACACTAAATCACCAAAATACTTAGAAATGGCCCAAGGGCACATTTCCCTTTCAGTAGTAGACTATCTCCTTGATGCGCCTTGTCTTCTTCTTCCTCCCGTCTTTTCTTTTGTGGCCCGAGCCTGAGCCAGTAGGCTTGTCATCCTTTGGATCATTGACGAAGGACTCCTTCTCCTTATCATTGACCACCATCCCCTTGCCCTTAGGATCCATCTCTTCAGGCGATTAGTCCCTTTCTTGAAGAGAACGACTCTGATACCAATTGAGAGCACCTAGAGGGGGGGTGAATAGGTGATCCTGTAAAACTTAAAACTTAACACCACAAACTTGATTAAGAGTTAGAACAATGAAATCAAGTGAGTAGAGAGGAGAGCTCTTGTGAAGCACAATAGACACAATAAGGACAAGCACAAGAGACACGAGGATTTATCCCGTGGTTCGGCCAAGTACAAAAACTTGCCTACTCCACGTTGTGGCGTCCCAACAGACGAGAGTTGCACTCAACTCCTCTCAAGTGATCCAATGATCAACTTGAATACCACAGTGTTCTTCTTTACTTTACTCTTTCCCGTTTGCGAGGAATCTCCACAACTTGGAGTCTCTCGCCCTTACAATAAGAATCACAATGAAGCACTAGAGTAAGGGAGGGAAGCAACACACTCAAATCCACAGCAAATACGCACACACAAAACCAAGACTTGAGCTCAAGACAATATCTCGAGGTTCTCACTAGAACGGAGCTCAAATCACTAAGAATGTCGAATAAGTGCACAAGAATGAAGTGTGAGTGATCAACAATGCTCAAGGAATGCTTGGTGTGCTCCTCCATGCGCCTAGGGGTCCCTTTTATAGCCCCAAGGCAGCTAGGAACCGTTGAGAGCATTCTAGGAAGGCAATTCTTGCCTTCTGTCACCTGGCGCACCGGACAGTCCGGTGCACCACCGGACACTGTCCGGTGCGGATCTCTTTCCTTATTTGGCGAAGCCGACCGTTGCAGATTCCGAGCCGTTGGCGCACCGGACACTGTCCGGTGCAAACCGGACAGTCCGGTGCCCCCTTCTGACCGTTGGCTCTGCCACGCGTCGCGCGCGGATTCCGCGGCCGACCGTTGGCCCGGCCGACTGTTGGCTCACCGGACAGTCCGGTGCATCACCGGACAGTCCGGTGATTTATAGCCATACGTCGTTAATTGCTTCCCGAGAGCAGCCAGTTCGCTAGAGTCAGCCTGGCGCACCGGACAGTCCGGTGCACTCAGACCGAGCTGTCTTTGGCTGAACAAAGCCATATCTTTTCCAACTTGATTTCTCCTGTTTCCAGCACTTAGACACAACTCATTAGTCTCTAAAATAATGTACTAAGTCTAGAAACATACCTTTAATCTTGATTTGCACTTCTTGAGTCCTTGGCACAATTTTAACACTTAAGCACTTGTGTTGGACACTTAATCACCAAAATACTTAGAAATGGCTCAAGGGCACATTTCCCTTTCAATAACCCCCTAGTAGCCATGCACACCATGTAATTCACCTACATGTAGTAGTTCTTGGCTAGGAAGGTCCTAAGCCAAAGGTTCCTATGTCCCTCAGTCATGTTAACAAAGCCCCTACCTCGGGCCTTGTTGTCTAGGAGGAAGGTGTAAGCAACAATCAGTGCCTCCTCGGAATAGCCAGGCATCTCCATCATAGCCAGGTAGAGGCTGGCATCCACATGGGTAAGTCCAGTCTCTCTAAGAGCATCTTACTTACACATCAGCTCACGGCTCAAAGAGGGATCCATCTACATGCATATAAAAATGATACATGTATTAAGCTCCTCATACCCTGCTTGGCCTCAACATGTTTGCATAATGAATTGGTAAGGAAAAAGAGCACGACTGCATCATCTAGATGATACCTCCAGGTGCACGTAAAGGACAACATCATTGACCATTTTAGTATAAATCCAAAGCAAACCACATGAAAATCAAAATCGCAGCAAGTATATATCGAGCATAACAAAGTAGATAGCACATCCTCAAATCAACCAAAATAGACTATAGAAAATCATGAGCAATCTATATTGTACCAAACCCTAACGGATTTAGCAACCAGAAGAAATAGAAGATTGCATGTCGATTTCACCTTGGGCTCAGGGTCCTAGCAACAAGCACTAAGCAGATCTAAAAGTAGAGGAAGCAGATCTGCAAGTAGAGGTAGCAGATGGGGACGGAGAGGAAGAAATCCAACATCTCGGAGTCCCCGCAACAGCCGGAGCAGCGTGCGTCAAGCAACCTCAAAGACGAAGAGGAAGAAAGGAGATGCAATAACACCACTTATAAAGACGAGCGCGCGCGGAGGTTTCACCTCCGCGCGCGCCACCCATTGGCGCACGAGAGTGCCCCCGAATCGTTGCCTTGCGCCGCGAGCAGCCGAGCTCGCAACCCTAGCGGTGTTTCCCTGGAGCTAGGTGGAGGGGGTCAATGTGCACGTGCACAACTGGGCTATCGAATGGGCCAAGCAACACAAACACAGAAATTGCAGCCTATGAGTGCAGTCGGGTTGTCGGGCCACCCTCACAAACACTCCCTTAGTTTTTTAGGGACATTTGTGTCTAGGGCATTCTATTGTGTGATTTGTTTTAGTGCATAGGGCAAATTCTTAGTTTTATGTTGCATAATTAAAACAAACTTTCTCAACGAGAGAATATAAAGATAAAAATATTCCTAATTAAAATGAATGAACTCACAATTACATTATCTTTGTCACTAAATCCATTGCATACATATCGTGTGCGCTGAGTGTGTCTATATCTCTGGCAAAGCTCGATGAATCAGCTTACCTCTTTGCACAAGATATGCCAAGAGTACCGCCCAGGGTCGTTCCTATCTTTTCAGGGACACAGTGCGAAATCTGATATAAAGACCACATCCACACACAAATATATAATTATACAAATATTGTCGAATATTTGACGTATAAAAAATATTATACACTGTTTTGAAGTTTATAAAATAACAAATGTAAAATATAGTCAAAACACTTACTTGTTATTTGATATCATTAATAATATCTTCTAACATTTTGTGATACAAAGTCATCGCTTATATCATTGAGATCAATCTCATCCAACAACTTTTTTTGATATATAGAATCGCGAAGCCATTTAACCTCTCTTGAGTTATTATTGGTCATAAATAGTTCACAAAAATATTTTAATTATAAAAAGCTTCTCTCTGCCGATGCAACCATCATATGTATAATAAATAGTACTCTCTCTATATCAAAATAGAATTTGTTTTGCTTTTTTTAGTGGATTCATCCTCATCTAGTTGAATATAAACATAAAAATCAAGAGCTAAAACAAACACTATTTTGAAATGGATGGAGTATTCGATAAGTAATTGAGACATTAGTTTAATAATTTAAATGAGGTTGGTCGATAGCGCAATTGCTCTTTGCGTATTTGTGTCTAGAATAGATAGATTTAACAGAAAAAGTGCTAGTGTCTAGTGGCTAGGGGCCCGGTGCGGCCGCATCCTTCGCACCCCTTAGTTACGGCCCTGGTACCGCCACGAAGCTTTGACATATTTTTTTATTTTCAACTTTTAATAACTTTTATTTTAGGAATAGTTCTTTTTTAAAAAAACTTGTTGTCTCAATGCATTTTACGTGGCAAAATCATGCTATTGCGTCACATGTTTTGGCGTAGCAAAGTCGGTCATATTTGATGGTGGTTTTTACGTGAAAAATATTGTCACACTACACCAGCAGAAATGATGTGGTATGATCCTTAGAAAAACTATATCTTTTCGTACGATATAATTTTTATATAAAAATTAGATATCTCGATTAAATCTACCGCTTTCTAAATTTATCCTTTTTATTCGAGATGGTTAAAATGTTCGAAAAAATAATGTAAAAAATATCAGTACAGTAATCGTGCATGAACGTTTGTCGTCTTACAAAAAATAATATTTTTTATATATGCTATGGAATAAAGATATTTCTATATAAATGTTATAACCCCAAGTAAGACCTAAAGCTTATAGTTCTCTTATCTAAGGTTGTTCAAATACTAGAAAACAATATAAAGGTAGTTTTATATTAAAGTTATAACTATCGATGAGTTCGATGGCTTCTAATTTTTGAGTCGGTTAAAATGTTAAAAAATAAAATAAAATTTAAGACTAAAGTGCTAGGGTAGATAAGTGGATGATTGTATTTTAGACATGTTGTCTCCTCTCTATATGAAAATAAGTTTTTAATAGATATAATGTATTATGTACATATGCAATTTTTATAATATCTACTGTAGAGATGGCAATGGTGAATACCGACTAGGTATTGCTATCATATACTCACACCACGACAAAAAAAAAATCTGGGTCGGGTCACCCATATTCAGTGGTGGATATGGATTTACTCCCGTACTCATACCTATGCGGATATGGGTCACCCATCGGGTCATCTGCACCCACAAAATGAAACATCTATCAAACCAATACATTATGCAAACATCAGGTTTATCAATCTAAATACCATTACAAAATTTTTAGCATTATTCAATTATCCATTCAACAACACCGTAGATAATTGGATAAAGTAGCAACACTAGGATAATACCACATAGCACATTACATATGTTCCATTACATGGTCATCAAATAGTTGTTAAGCCTTGTATGACATTATCGCCCAAAAGATTGTTAAACATTCAAAAGAGATGGATGACTAAAGCCTAAGTTCACACATTTTTGCTAAGTTTATACTAGGTATTTTATGCCCACGTGTTAATGAGTATGGGTGAGGGCGAAACGTTATAATAACCGTTTTACCTATTGGATGAAGGTTTTTGTCCAATTTGAGACATATGAGTTGAATATTTAGCCTATATACATACCCTAATAGAGTAAATACACATCGAGTATCAGGTCGCGGGTACCCATTGTCATCTCTAATCTACTGGACTAAAACGAGTTTTACGATATATTAGAGGATGTTTAGTTTCTAAAGACTAATTTTTAGGTCTTTCATTTTATTATATTTTAGTCACTAAATTGCTAAATACGAAAATTAGAGGCAATTTAAAGACAAAAAATGAATAAAATAAAAGAACTAAAAATTAGTTTAGTCTATAAAAACTAAACACCTTCATACTAAACCTAGTTTTCTCGGTGTCCTGGAGATAAAATATCTCTTTTGTTTTTCTACCAGGGTGCGCTACGCTGCTGTCCCTTTTTACCGAGTGGGGCCCAATCGTAGTCGTCGCGGCGTAGAGCCGTAGACCAGGGACTGTGTGTACTGTGGACAATGGCGTGCACGGGAGGGTCGACACCGGCGGTGAACCTCTGTTGGTGCTGACATTTACCATTTTCGGCAGTGCCGTGCGGTGGACCGGACCGCGCGGTGCGGGTGGCTAGGTAGCGAGTAGCGTAGCGAAAGCCGCTCTGGAAAGCGCAGCCGCGCGCGCTGGCCAGTAAAAACTAAAAAGGCGGTTTCGCCAACTCATCAAAAGCCTGGCTGCGCCGGTCAAAAGCCCGGGTTCTTTCCCTTTTTCCCTTTTTCTTTTTCGACGGTTTCTTGTGGGACGCGGTTAGTAAATTCTGCTGCTCCCTCTGCGAGAGTCTTTTGGGTCTGCTCTGTCTAAGAAGATCTCCGGTTTTGATTTTTTTGTTTTGATTTTTTTTCCGGGTCTATGGTCTACGTGCCCGAATTTTTTGCATTTTAACCCTTTATCAAGAATAAATTCACGTTTGGATATAAAAAAATTTTAATGTCAATTTTGGACCCTTTTCTCGGCGCTATAGGATGTGGCGCCGAGGTAACACAGCTCAGCGCCACAGCCTGTGGCGCCGAGCGCTGACGTGTCCATGACGGACAGACGTGACGTGTTAGCACGCGTGGCACCTAGCTCGGCGCCACAGATCTTGGCGCCGAGCTAGGAATTAACCGTTACGCCGCGTTTCTTCTTTCTCCTTCCTCCCATTCTCTTCGTTCCTCCCGACGCCGCCGCCGCCTTGCCCACCCGCCGCCACCAAAGCCGTCCGCCGTCGTCTACACTGCTCGCGCAGGCCGCGGCCTGCCCCTTCTGCCCGACGCCGAAGCCGCCGCCGCCTTCGCCCACGTCGTGCCCTCCCTCCACCGCCGAAGGCGACACCTGCTGCCCGCTGCTCTCCGGCGTGGCCCTCTGCACCTGCTGCTCGCTGCTCTCCCGCTGCCCTCTGCACCACCATCAAGGCCAAGCCGACCTCGTGCTCCCCGTCGCCATCTCCCCACGGTGAGGATTCAAATTAGTTTGTATTAATTAGTTAGCTAATTAGACGGCTAGATGTTAATATATCATTGTTTGGTATTAATTTGAATCTATATGTGTCGTCCTCCTCCTCCTCCATCAGCTCAACCGTCGCCATTTTATCCTGAACATATCTTGCATGCGCCTCATCGGCCAAATAGTTTACGCCACATCCAATCTCTGCAAATATAATGAGCAAAATAAGTTAGCAAAGTCAAGATAAATAAATTGTACTAACATAATTATAGTATCATTTTTCTCACTCACTTCCCTTGAGGCGATCAGCAAGATTATCCAACATCTGTTTCTCGGCTTGAGCCGCTTCCCATTCCCTTGCATCCTGTGCTCTCTTCTCATCTGCCGCCTTCAACCTCCTATACTCTGCACACTTCGGGCTATCATAAAAGGCAGATTTTGCTTCCCTACGCATGTCGCGTATGCGATCGTTAATGTACGAATCGACGAGCTGAGATCCACAACGCATCTTCTGTCCCATTAGTCATTGGACTCTATTGTGCGCATCACCTCTCCTTGTCGTCGTAACTCTCCCAACTGCATTTCCTCATCTCCTACAAAAAATAGTAAGTACCGCTATAACATTACAGTTGGTGCAAAAAAAAACAACCTCATCGTAATCGACCATATGTCCACAAAAATATCCAACACCAAGCTCGGAAGGAACTAATCCATACTTAGCTTCAATACCACATTTGCAGAGTACTGGATCAAATTTCAACTCTTCTTCCGCCCATTGATTGTATCTCTTTTCCTTTACCTCTGGCTCTGGCCAATGGAACAAAGGACCATACAACCACTCTATGAAACGACACTTACGCCACCCGTATGGCTGCAGGAGAAAAAATTAGTAATTTATTGTAAAAAATAACTAGTTCATACATTCAGCGTATCGATGGGCTCACATAATCAATGTTCGGACAACAGAACTGCTTCTCATAGTCTTCGTCGATGACAGCACGGTCTCCACAATCGCATCGAGGCGGTGAGTCCATCCGTCTTTCTGTTGCTACCTCCTTCTCCGCATCCGTCATTGGTAGAGGATTCGGAGGAGGAGGTACCCAATGCTTAAAACACTCATGACTAGTCCTTCCACTCAACCAATTAATGAAAAGAAGATATCGAGGGTCAAATTTATCAGGACCGTCGATCCACTGGAAAAAGAAACACCTCTGATGCCCCTAAAATAATGGAAAGAAGCACTATTACACATATACAAAATAATGAATGCGAACAAAATTAAGTGACAAGTCATAAGCTACGTACGTCCAAACCGCCACAAAGATAGTAGCAGCGAGCAGCCGTGTCTGGATGTTGTGATTGATGTACCCAAGCCAGTCTGCCACAGTCACAGTTAGGCACGGGGAGTTCAGGAGGAACATGAGCATCCTTACTAGATACGTCCGGATATAACTCCCGAGGACGACCTCTCTTCTGCCACAACGCCTCTCGGTACATGTCTTTCATCTAATAAACGATTATAATTATCACTTGTACCTAATATGCTTTATAACAGGTTTACACAAACTATCAAATAAAATATACTCATCATATTAATGATACTATATATATTATGAGCAACTATGAAACTAATAATCGAAATGATAATATAATAAGTTTACACAAACTATCAAACTATGAAACTATGAGCAACTATAAAACTAACAACCCAATATACAAAACAAATCAGTTGGGCACCATACCTTGGTCTACGAAGTAAACCACCTCGAATCTTTGAATCCAAATAAATTTGACGAAGTTTTGAAATGAGAGGAATTGTGCTGCTCTCGGCCAGCAGCGCGACTGTTTTATAGGCGTCCGTAGCTCGGCGCCAAGATCTGTGGCGCCGAGCTACGAGGCCGCGTCGCCGCCACATCGATGACAGGTCAGCCCTGGGCGCAGGTAGCCGTTGCTGCCACATCATACCTCGGCGCCATAGGCTGTGGCTCCGAGCTGTGTTACCTCGGCGCCACAGGCCATGGCGCCGAGCATCGGGTCCAAACTTGTAAATAAAATTTCTAAGAGTCCAAATGTAAATATTTTTTAAAAGTAAGGTTAAAATACAAAAAATTCGGTCTACGTGCTGTCGTGCTCGCTTGGTTCTCCCACGTCAGCACGCGTAGGCAACAACTCTTAGCCCATCGACAAGAAAACCGTAATTCGATACCTAAACCCAGGACACCTGAACCATCATTCATAGTACCTGAAACCTAAATTTTATTTAGAAATTTCGGATATCAACTTCTGAGACCCGAATTTTTTCTGAATAATTCAGGTACCAGACGTAGAGTTGGGCACATTTCCACCGAAGTCCGAAAACTGAACCGAACCTAGCCGAACCGAAGTTTTGATTTTTTTTTCGGTTATCGGTTTCGGTTTTGATTTTCAGGAACATTGGTCTTCGGTGGTGGTGTCGGTTTTGGTCTTAAGCCAAACCAAAGCACCGAACAACCGAGATCAGCACAACACATCGGTCTCTAGCCTCCACCGTTCGCCGCATGTTCTTCTCGGTACATGTGTTGGGCCACTTCTGTTTCTAGCCCACAAATGTTGTGTCATCCTAGTGAAGTTCGGCCTACTTTGCTAGTCTAGTTTAACCCACTTTGTACTACTACACATTGTTCTCTATGTTAAATAACGTAGTTGTCGCAGATCCCGATCTGGACTCTGAACCCTCCTAACAGCAGTAGGGACGTGAGAAGTTGTAGAAGCCCGCTCCCTTCCCAGCAACCCAACACAGAGAGGAACAAGAGACACAGTGGATGAAAGCTCTTTCTGTCTGTCTTTATTATGAGGGGTATGGATACATATATATATAACATGTGTACCCCTAAGGGCAGTTTCGGTATTAGCCCATTAAACCCCTTTTAGGGTTTCTCAACACTCCCCCTTGGGCGAATACCATGACGACTTATGTCTCATCAAAACTCCAAAAAACCCAGTGGGAAAAAATGGAGAAAGAGAGCATAGTGCCACTCGATGTATTGCACTTGTTGCCTCGTTAAAACCATTTGTGAGAAACTTCAGAAAAACTCACAATGGGAAAAACAGTACAACGGGTGTCTTCAGGACAACTATAACCTTCAAGGTGTATAATATACGATCTTCAGGTCGAATTGTAAGGGCTGAAGTTCAGAGGTGATCTCCCCCTGAACCCTGTAGGTCTCTCAAATGCCTCATCCCTATACCTCGTACACATTTTCTGAATGTGACTGCATGTAAGGATTTAGTGAATAAATCAGCCAGATTATCACAAGACTTGACCTGCAGGATTTTTACCTCACCCTCGTTCTCGAGTTCATGAGGATAAAAATACTTAGGACAGATATGCTTAGTCATATTGCTCTTAATATAGCCCGTTTCCATTTGTGCAACACATGCAACATTATCTTCATAGATAATGGTGGGGGTATTTGCGGTGTTATAACCACATGACTTCTGGATGTAGTTAGTCATTCGTCGTAGCCAAGCACATTCTCGTGTGGCTTCATATAGCGAGATTATTTCTGAGTGGTTAGTAGACGTTGTTACTAATGTCTGTTTGCATGATCTCCAAGATACAACAGTACCACCACATAGAAATACAAAGCCAATCTGAGATATACCATTATGGGGATCTGACTGATATCCAGCATTAGCATAGCCCACCATAGTCTGGTCCTGATTCTTCGGAAAAAACAGGCCAAGATCTTGAGTGCCTTTGAGGTATCTAAGTATAATCTTAACACCTACCGAATGTCTTCTGGTTGGGTCTGCACTGTATCTAGCTAGTAGATTTACCGCGAATGCAATATCAGGCCTGGTGCAATTCGCAAGGTACATCAGTGCTCCAATAGCGCTAAGGTAAGGAACTTCAGGTCCCAACGATTTCTCATCATCACTCTTTGGTCTAAATGGGTCGGTATCCATTTCAAGGGATCTCACGACCATCGGGGTCTTTAAAGGGTGAGCTTTAATCATATTAAATCTCTCAAGGATTTTTTACAATAGGTCGACTGGTGTACAAATATTCCTTCTGGGAGATGCTCGATCTGCAGGCCCAAGCAAAACTTGGTTTCTCCCAAGTCTTTCATTTCAAACTCTGTCTTGAGGTAGGCGCTGGCCTCCTCAATATCCTCAGCATATCCAATGATATTCAAGTCATCAACATAGACCGAAACTATGCAAAAACCCTTTTGGGATTTTCTAATGAATAGACAAGGAGAATCTGGATTATTTATGTATCCCTTCTTCAGGAGGAATTCACTGAGCCGATTGTACCACATCCGCCCAGATTATTTAAGCCCATACAGCGCCCTCTGCAACTTAACAATGTACATGTTGCGATTTGACTTGGCATCCGGAACTCTCAGCCCATCCAGGACCTTCATATAGATTTCTGAATCCAATGACCCATACAAGTATGCGGTCACTACGTCCATCATCTGCATTTTAAGTTTAAACCTGCTGCCAGTGATATCAAATATTGGAACATTGTGCCACTCATTACCGGGGAGTAAGTTTCATCGTAATCGATGCCGGGTCTCTGCGTGAACCCTTGTGCTACAAGTCTCGCTTTGTATCTCACCACCACGTTGTCCGCGTCCCTCTTTCGAACGAACACCCATTTGAACCCGACTGGGGTAACATTGGGGGGCGTGCGGGCGACAGGCCCAAATACTTGCCTCTTTGAAAGCGAGAGCAATTCCGTCTCTATTGCTTCTTTCCATTTGACCCAATCTGAGCGCTTCTAGCACTCTGCCATGGACTTTGGTTCAGGATCCTCAGCAATCACAACAGCGATCATAGAGACGAAATCAGTGTCGACAATTGTAGTCTTCCGGTTATATAACTCTCCCGTCTCAACATAGTTTATGGCAATTTCTTCAACTGAATCATCCGGTTTATTGTGATTTCCCAAGTTATTTGAAACCGGTTGTTCTGAAGTCCTTGTGCTTTTATTTGTGCGCACATTTGCACTAGGACGTTCACTGTCGGCGTTTCGACCCCGGGGGGTCCCTGGACCGACGAGTAAATTATCGCTGCGTGTCCCAGCCCAGATGGGTCGGCACGAGACGGGACACAAAGGGGGGAGAACAGTAAGGGGAACCCGCGACCTTCGTGTTGTCCTGCGCCCAGGGCGGATGGATGCGCTTGCAGTAGGGGGTTACAAGCGTTCGCGTGGGAGAGAGAGAGGGTGTGATCCTTATGCGTCGGCCCGTTCTCCCGCGCGGCCAACCCTCTCGTACGAGAGCCCTAGACCTTCCTTTTATAGGCGTAAGGAGAGGGTCCAGGTGTACAATGGGGGGGTGTAGCAGTGTGCTAACGTGTCTAGCAGAGAGGAGCTAGAGCCCTAAGTACATGCCGTCGTGGCAGTCGGAGAGGTTTTGGCACCCTGTTCATGTGATGTCGTGGCCGTCGGAGGAGCGCTTGGGCCCTGCGGAAGGACAGCTGTCGGGGCTGTCGAATCCTTGCTGACGTCTCCTTGCTTCCGTAAGGGGCTGAGAGCCGCCGTCGTCATGGAGCACGCGGGGCGCCATCATTATTTGTTTACTGGGGCGAGCCAGATGGGATGCCAGTCTTGTTCCCCATAGCCTGAGCTAGCTAGGTGTAGGGAAATGATGCCCCCCCTGTGACGTGGTCGGTCCGAGCCCTAGGTCGGGCGAGGCGGAGGCACCTCCGACGTTGAGGTCGAGTCCGTCTTCCGAGGTCGAGGCTGAGTCCGAGCCCTGGGTCGGGCGAGGCGGAGGCCGTCTTCCGAGGCCGAGGCTGTGTCCGAGCCCTAGGTCGGGCGAGGCGGAGACCGTCTTTCGAGGCCAAGGCTGTGTCCGAGCCCTGGGGTCGGGCGGGGCGGAGTCCGTCGTCCAGCGTCGAGGTTGAGCCCGAGCCCTGGGGTCGGGCGAGGCGGAGCTTCCTATGGCGCCCGAGGCTGGACTTAGCTGCTGTCAGCCTCACTCTGTCGAGTGGCACAGCAGTCGGAGTGACACAGGCGACGCTGTTTTCTTGTCAGGTCGGTCAGTGGAGCAGCGAAGTGACTGCGATCACTTCGGCTCTGTCGACTGAAGAGCGCGCGTCAGGATAAGGTGTCAGGCGATTCTTGCATTAAATGCTCCTGCGATACGGTCGGTTGGCGTGGCGATCTGGCCAAGGTTGCTTCTTTGCGAAGACTGGGCCTCGGGCGAGCCGAAGGTGTGTCCGTTGCTTGAAGGGGCCCTCGGGCGAGACGTGAATCCTCCGGGGTCGGCTGCCTTCACCCGAGGCTGGGCTCGGGCGAGGCGAGATCGTGTCCCTTGAGTGGACTGAGCCTTGACCTTAATCGCGCCCATCAGGCCTTTGCAGCTTTGTGCTGATGGGGGTTACCAGTTGAGATTAGGAGTCTTGGGGGTACCCCTAATTATGGTCCCCGACAGTAGCCCCCGAGCCACGAAGGGAGTGTTGATACTCGCTTGGAGGCTTTTGTCGCACTTTTTTGCAAGGGGACCGACCTTTCTTGGTTGCGTTTCGTTCCGGTGGGTGCGCGCGAGCGCACCCGCCGGGTGTAGCCCCTGAGGCCTCGGAGGAGTGTTTTGACTCCTTCGAGGTCTTAGTGCCTTTCGTGATGCTTCGGCCGGTCTGGTTGTTCCCTCATGCGAACTGGCCGTAGCCCGGGTGCATAGTCGAGTCCCAAGTTCTCGGGCTGGTATGTTGACGCTGTCAACGGTTTAGACGGAGCCAGGTTTGCGAGAGCAGCCCTCGAGCCTCCGCACAGAGCGAGAGGACGATCAAGGATAGACTCGGCTTTTTTCATACGCCCCTGCGTCGCCTTTCCGCAAGGAGGAGGGGGAAAGCGCCATGTTGCCCTCAGAGGGCGCCGAACATGGTGTCTCCAGTGAGTTGCTAACGGGTAATCCGAGTGGACGCCCATGCCCCATTCGTTAGGGGTCGGCTAGTGGCCCGGAGGCGCGCTCCAAAAGTACCTGCGGGTGATTCGCCGGACCCGGTCCCCTTTTGACGGGGTCCGAGGGCTCGATGCCTCCCTCTAGTGGGATTCCGTTACAAAATCGTTCCCGTCGGTCTCGAAAATGTCCTAGGGTACCTCGGGAGCGTAGCCCGAGCCTTGGTTATGTATCGAACGTACCCAGGGTCATCCCTCGCTCTGCGTGCTCTGAGGCGGCTGTCGAACCCTTCGAGGGCCAGCCTACGAACCCCTGATCAGTAGTGGGCGCGGAGCCCGAGTGGCCTGAGGCGGTCGTTGAACCCTTCCGAGGGGCCAGCCTTCGAACCTCTGACCAGTAGTGGGCGCAGAGCCCAAGTGCTCTGAGGCGGCTGTTGAACCCTTCCGAGGGGCCAGCCTTCGAACCTCTGATCAGTAGGGGGGCTCGAGGCCCGCTTCCTTCGCGGAGTAGGATCCCTTTCGGAGTATCACTTTCCCGGTCCTTGTAGCAAGAGAGAGAAAGAGGAAGTGGAAAAGGATACGAAATCGAACGACGTGGTGCACCTTTTTTGACGCGGTCATTATGGCGGAGGTGAGGCGTCGCCTGCTTTGCCTGCTAGAGGTGCCGCTTGTCCTGCCGTAGAGTTAATGCGACGGGACGAGTGGTTCGCGGGGCAGCCGTTGTGCGTGCGCGAGCCGTTCGAGGAACGGAACACGGGTGCGTCGTCTTCACGCCGTGGGAGAGGGTTCTCTCGCTGTCCCAGGAGGGGGCATGAGCTTGCTGACGACTTGACTGCTGCTTCCGCCCGCCTGCCACCGCCATTACTTCCGGCCCATTTCTGGCCGTATCAACCATCACGCCTTCTCTCGCGGCTGACCGACCCATGACCGATGTGCTCGGTTGGCACTGTCGGGTCATGCGCAGGGTCGCCTCGAGTCGCGGTACCAGTTCCGCAGTCGAGGAGGCGCGGTACTGGCGCGAGTGGCGGTGCAGTTTCTCGCACGTAATAACCGGCGCGCCGGTTACATGACGTGTGGGCCTGGGCCTCCATGCTGGACGCGTCGAAGTCGAAAGGGTGCGCCCCCTTGGTGCGGTTGCATGCCGCCTGCATGGCGGTCCGCCCTTTCACCTGCTGGTCCGGGCGATAGTGGAGGAAAGCTTGTAACCGCTGGGCTGTTGTGCGCTCCGCGCGCGGCAGTTTGGCTTCTTCTGTCCTGGGCCAGCTTGCATGACGCGTGGGACCCAGCCCCCGTGTCGTAGGGGGAGGACCTTGGAGCGTGTTGGAGAAGACTCAGTCCACGCCAGCTGAGGACGCAAGTGGGGAGAGTCGCCTTTAAAAGGGGGGTGACCCCCTTGGATGGCAACCATGTCTTCGCACTCCATGTATCGCGTCCTTCCACCTTCCGAGCCCCCGGATGGGGAGCGCTCGCGTCGCTTTCGTCTTGCTGTCGTTGGAGGAACGCAACTTCGCAGAAGTTGGTACCTTTCAGCCATTGCTCGGCTTCAAGGATTTTCATCAGGCAGCCCGGCTGCATCCCCTCGCCGGTGGTCACCCAAGATGGTGGCCACCAGCTCGATGATGGGGAGAAGCGAGCCGGGCTGCGGCCTCTGCCCCTCCCTTAGCTTCAAGGATGTTCATCATCAGTGCTGGGGAGGGGAGTGCGTCGAGCTGGGGCCTGTCTCTGCGCGGGCAGCGGCCCGCTCCTTCCCTCAGTGATCGGGGGGAAGGGCGTTCACCGTCCATGGCGCTGGCAGCTGCCGCGTGTCTGGCTCTCCGGCCTGAGCGGCTTCGGCGCTGTTTCCGGTGTCACCTCCCACCGAGGCAGCCAGAAGAGGTTTCTCCGCCGACGAGATAGTCGGAGCCACCCGCGGACTGACCTCCGACTCCACGGCCTTGGGAGCTTGTCCTCGCCCCTCGAGTGGGGTCATGGGCGAGGGCCTTGCCGCAACAGCGTCTACCCTGAGGTCATCGCTGCTGCTGTTTGGCCGCCCGGGGCGGAGGTCATTTTCGCTGCTGTCGGAGCGGGCGGCTGTGCGCCACCTGGGGTTTCGTCGCCCCGCAGGCCCTCCAATGTGGGGGGTTGTTCGTACCTGCGGGGGTGGAACCGGAGTTCCGTTTGTAATGGCACCTTGTGTGCCGATGTTTGTTCATTGTGGCTGTCGGGGCTTGAACATGTAGGTATTTTTGGGTCTAATACCGTGTTTTTTCCTCATTTCGAGCACTAGGACTCGCCTGTCGGCTAACTGAATCGCTTAACCAAGTGTGAGTTGCCTCGTGCGAAGGTGACGAGTGAGGTATCCGTATCCCGGAGGCGTAGGAGTCCCTCGGCTCGGTCGGCCTTGCCGCCCTAGGCTTCTCTTGCTTAGTTAAAGGAACCCTCGGTCGCTCTGCGATGAGCCAGAGCCGGAGGCAGCGGTGTCAGCATGGACAGAGGCAGAGTTGGCTCGAAAAGAAGCTTCGTTGGCCGGAGCCTGGCCGGGCCGTCCACTGGCGGGACCAACGCCGGAGTCGAGTTGCCGAGGCCACGAGCCGGGCTGGTGTCCTCGAGGGACAGCTGGCTGAGGCTTCGAGGCGGCCGGCCGAGCCGTCTGCTCGGGCCTGGTTCCTGGAGGAGACCCTGGCGGCAACGCCCGGGCGTGGTGCTGACGTCGTCCTTCGGAGCGGAGATCCTCCGATCGTGTTGCCGTCTGAGGCTCGGTCGGACTTCGCCGAAGGTGGAGTTGACGCCGAGGGTGCTGCTGCTCCCCCTCCATCGACGTCTGAGCCTGCAGGATCGGTTCGCCTGTAGTATGCATATGTTTTTTGCGGCCGCCGAGGCCCAAACATACTGTCATCGCGTTGTAAAGCTGTGTTTCTTTTCCTCTTGTTTCGAGTATCAGGGCTTGCTCGTCGGTAGCAGAATCATTTATCCGAGCTAGAGTTACTTCTCACGGAAGGTGATGAGTGAGGTATCCGTATCCCAGAGGCGTAGGAATCCCTCGGCTCGGTCGGCCTTGCCGCTTACGAGTACTCTTGCTCGTCCGCGGGATTCTACTATCGACGTAGCCGAGAAAACCCGAAAAACCATTTTGGCAGAAAGTCTTTTGAGCGTTAAGGCTTGTTTGGTCAGTAGGATCGCTCATCCGGACGCGAGTTACTTCTCGCAGAAGGTGATGAGTGAGGTATCCGTATCCCGGAGGCGTAGGAGTCCCTCGGCTCGGTCGGCCTTGCCTGCTTACGTGTACTCCATCGTTTTCATGATCCCACTACCGAAGTAGTCGAAAAGCACGAAAGATATTCTGGCAGAAAGACTTTTTCCGAGGAAAATATTGACGCGGAGGGGGTTCCCCCCTTCTAGCCCCCGAGGGAGGGTCGGGCTTTGCCGAGGCAAGGCTGACCCTTCCTTGATGGTTAGACTTTATATGTAAAAGAGGTATATGAACGGCTTGAAAACATCTTAAGGGTAGAAGCGACGTAGCTATCGGATGTTCCAAGCGTTGCTGTAGACCTCGCCTTGACTGTTGGCCAGCTTGTACGTCCCGGGCTTCAAAATCTTGGCGATGACGAATGGCCCTTCCCAGGGAGGCGTGAGCTTGTGCCGCCCTCGGGCGTCTTGTCGCAGCCGAAGCACCAAGTCGCCCACCTGGAGGTCTCGGGACCGAACCCCTCGGGCGTGGTAGCGTCGCAGGGACTGCTGATACCGCGCCGTGTGTAGTAAGGCCATGTCCCGAGCCTCTTCCAGCTGGTCCAGTGAGTCTTCTCGGTTGGTCTGGTTGCGTCAGTCGTCGTAGGCCCTCGTCCTTGGGGAACCATATTCTAAGTCTGTGGGCAAGATGGCCTCGGCCCCATAGACTAGAAAGAACGGCGTGAAACCCGTGGCTCGACTTGGCGTCGTCCTCAGGCTCCAGACCACCAAGGGGAGTTCCTTCATCCATCGCCTGCCGAACTTGTGGAGGTCATTGTAGATCCGTGGCTTGAGTCCTTGCAGAATCATGCCGTTAGCACGCTCTACTTGCCCATTCGTCATGGGGTGAGCCACGACGGCCCAATCCACCCGGATGTGGTGATCCTCGCAGAAGTCCAGGAACTTTCTGCCGGTGAACTGGGTGCCGTTGTCGGTGATGATGGAGTTCGGGACCCCAAAGCGATGGATGATGTTGGTGAAGAACGCCACCGCCTGTTCAGACCTGATGCTGTTTAGGGGTCGGACCTCGATCCACTTGGAGAATTTGTCGATGGCGACCAGCAGGTGCGTGTAGCCCCCGGGTGCCTTCTGCAAGGGACGGATGAGGTCCAGACCCCACACAGCAAACGACCAAGTGATGGGTATTGTTTGCAGAGCCTGAGCGGGTAGGTGCGTCTGCCTTGCGTAGAATTGACACCCTTGGTAGGTGCGGACAATTCTAGTGGCGTCGGCCACCGCGGTCGGCCAGTAGAAACCTTATCGGAAAGCGTTTCCAACAAGGGCTCGAGGTGCTGCGTGATGACCGCAAGCCCTCGAGTGTATTTCTTGTAAGAGCTCCTGGCCTTCGGCGATGGATATGCATCGCTGGAGGATGCCGGAGGGGCTGAGGTGGTAGAGCTCCTTCCCGTCACCCAGCAAGACGAATGACTTGGCGCGCCACGCCAGTCGCCGAGCTTCGGCTCTGTCGAGGGGTAGCTCTCCTCGGTGGAGATATTGCAGGTACGGGGTCTGCCAGTTTCGGTTAGGCGTGACCCCATTCCGCTCTTCCTCGATGCGTAGTGCCTCACACTCGGGGGCCGAGGGTGCCTCGGGCTGAGCCGAGGGCACCTCGAGCAGGGCCGAGACCTTCTCGGGCTCGGGCGTGTCGTTTGTCTTGACTGAGGGTTGATGTAGGTCTCGGGAGAAGACGTTCGGGGGAACCGTTGTTCGCGCCGAAGCTATCTTCGCTAGCTCGTCCGCAGTCTTGTTGTACAGCCAGGCGACGTGGTTGACCTCGAGCCCGTAGAACTTGTCTTCCAGGCGCTGAACCTCGTCGCAGTAGGCTTCCATCTTCGGGTCACGGCAGTGGGAGTTCTTCATGACTTGGTCGATGACAAGCTGCGAGTCATCGTGAGCGTCGAGGCGTTGGACCCCTAGCTCGATGGCGATGCGCAACCCGTTGACCAGAGCCTCGTACTCAGCCACGTTGTTGGACGTCGGGAAATGGAGGCGCAGCACGTAGCGGAGGTGCTTCCCGAGGGGCGAGATGAAGAGCAGGCCCGCGCCTGCCCCTGTTTTCATTAGTGACTCGTCGAAAAACATGGTCCAGAGTTCCGGTTGGATCGGAGTTGCCGGGAGCTGGGTGTCGACCCATTCAGCCACAAAGTCCGCCAAGACTTGGGACTTGATGGCCTTCCGAGGGGCGAACGAGATTGTCTCACCCATGATTTCCACCGCCCACTTTGCAATCCTACCCGAGGCCTCTCGGCACTGGATGATCTCCCCCAGGGGGAAGGATGACACCACAGTCACCGGATGAGACTCGAAGTAGTGTCGCAACTTCCACCGCGTCAGAATCACCGCGTACAGCAGCTTCTGAATTTGTGGGTAGCGGATCTTGGTCTCGGACAGTACCTCACTGATGAAGTAGACCGGCCTCTGGATGGGCAATGCATGCCCTTCTTCTCGTCTCTCAACCACGATCGTGGGGCTGACCAACTGAGTGGTAGCGGCGACGTAGATCAAGAGGGCTTCACCGGCAGCGGGGGGCACCAAGATGGGCGTGCTGGTAAGGAGCGTCTTCAGGTTCCCGAGGGCTTCCTCGGCCTCGAGGGTCCAAGTGAAGCACTCGGTCTTTCTTAAGAGGCGGTACAGAGGTAGGCCTCTTTCGCCGAGGCGCGAGATGAAATGGCTCAGAGCCGCAAGACATCCCATAACCCTCTGTACTCCTTTCAAATTCTTGATGGGGCCCATGCTTGTGATGGCCGCGATTTTCTCCGGGTTGGCCTCGATGCCCCGCTCGGAGACGACGAACTCCAAGAGCATGCCTCGGGGGACTCCGAAGACGCACTTCTCGGGATTGAGTTTTACGCCTTTCGCCTTGAGACACCGGAATGTCGTTTCAAGGTCGAAGAGGTGGTCGGAGGCTTTCCTCGTCTTAACTACGATGTCATCGACGTAAGCCTCGACGGTCCGACCAATGTGTTCGCCAAACACGTGGTTCATGCACCTTTGGTATGTCGCACCCGCATTCCTCAAACCAAATGGCATAGTAACGTAGCAGTACATGCCAAAAGGTGTGATGAAAGAAGTCGCGAGCTGGTCGGACTCTTTCATCTTGATTTGGTGATACCCTAAGTAGGCGTCAAGGAATGACATGGTTTCGCACCCAGCAGTGGAATCCACGATTTGATCGATGCGAGGCAGAGGGTAGGGAACCTTCGGACATGCTTTGTTTAGACCAGTGTAGTCTACACACATCCGCCATTTCCCTCCTTTCTTCCTCACAAGGACAGGGTTGGCAAGACATTCGGGATGGAATACCTCTTTGATGAACCCTGCGGCCATCAGCTTGTGGATCTCCTCGCCTATGGCTCTGTGCATTTCTTCGTCGAATCGGCGCAGAGGCTGCTTCACGGGTCGGGCTCCAGCTCGGATATCCAGCAAGTGCTCGGCGACATCCCTCGGTATGCCAGGCATGTCCGAGGGACTCCACGCAAAGACTTCGGCGTTCGCGCGGAGAAAGTCGACGAGCACTGCTTCCTATTTGTGATCGAGCTCGGAGCCGATCCGTATCTGCTTGGAGGCATCGTTGTTGGGATCGAGAGGGACAGATTTGACCGTCTCTGCTGGCTCGAAGTTGCCGGCGTGGCGCTTCGCATCTGGCGCCTCCTTGGAGAGGCTCTCCAGGTCGGCGATGAGGGCCTCGGATTCGGCGAGGGCCTCGGCGTACTCCATGCACTCCACGTCGCATTCGTACGCGTGTCGGTACGTGGGGCCGACGGTGATGACCCCATTGGGGCCCGACATTTTGAGCTTGAGGTAGGTGTAGTTGGGGACGACCATGAACTTGGAGTAGCATGGCCTCCCTAGTACTGCGTGGTAGGTTCCTCGGAACCTGACCATCTCGAACGTGAGGGTTTCCCTTCGGAAGTTGGAGGGAGTCCCGAAGCAGTCGGGCAGATCGAGTTGTCCGAGGGGTTGGACGCGTTTTCCAGGGATGATCCCGTGAAAAGGCGCCGCGCCCGTCTGGATCGAGGACAGATCGATCTGCAAGAGCCCGAGGGTCTCGGCGTAGATGATGTTGAGGCTGCTGCCTCCATCCATGAGGACCTTGGTGAGCCTGACGTTGCCGATGACGGGGTCGACAACGAGCGGATATTTCCCCGGGCTCGGCACGCGGTCGGGGTGGTCGCCCTGGTCGAAGGTGATGGGCTTGTCGGACCAGTCTAGGTAGACTGGCGCCGCCACCTTTACCGAGCAGACCTCCCGACGCTCTTGCTTGTGGTGCCGAGCCGAGGCGTTCGCCACTGGCCCACCGTAGATCATGAAGCAGTCGTGGACCTCGGGGAACTCCTCTGCCTTGTGATCCTCCTTCTTGTTGTTGTTGTGGGCCCTGCCACCTTCCGCCGGTGGCCCGACCTTGTGATAGTGGCGCCGAAGCATGACGCACTCCTCAAGGGTGTGCTTGACGGGCCCCTGATGATAGGGGCACGACTCCTTGAGCATCTTATCGAAGAGATTGGCACCTCCAGGAGGTTTCCGAGGGTTCTTGTACTCAGCGGCGGCGACAAGGTCCGCGTCGGTGGCGTCGCGCTTCGCTTGCGACTTCTTCTTATTCTTCTTCTTGGTGCCGCGCTGAGTGGACGCCTCGGGGACGTCTTCCGGCTGGCGACCCTGGGGCTGCTTGTCCTTCCGGTGGCCTCAACCGCCTCCTGGCTAGAGGCGAACTTGGTGGCGATGTCCATCAGCTCGCTCGCCCTAGTGGGGGTCTTGCGACCCAGCTTGCTCACTAGGTCGCGGCAGGTGGTGCCGGCGATGAACGCGCCGATGACGTCCGAGTCAGTGACGTTGGGCAGCTCGGTGCGCTGCTTCGAGAATCGCCGGATGTAGTCCCAGAGAGACTCTCCCAGCTGCTGGCGGCAGCTTCGGAGATCCCAGGAGTTCCTAGGGCGCACGTACGTGCCCTGGAAGTTGCCGGCGAAGGCTCGGACCAGGTCGTCCCAGTTGGAGATCTGCCCCGGAGGCAGATGCTCTAGCCAGGCTCGAGCGGTGTCGGAGAGGAACAGGGCGAGGTTGCGGATGATGAGGTTGTCATCGTCCGTTCCACCTAGCTGGCAGGCCAGTCGGTAGTCCGCGAGCCACAGTTCCGGCCTCGCCTCCCACGAGTACTTTGTGATGGTAGTCGGGGTTCAGAACCGGGCCGGGGACGGCGCCCGTCGTATGGCCCGGCTGAAAGCCTGCGGACCGGGTGGTTCGGGCGAGGGGCTCCGATCCTCCTCGCTGTCGTAGCATCCCCCATGCCTGGGGTGGTAGCCTCGGCGCACCCTCTCGTCGAGGTGGGCTCGACGGTTGCGGTGGTGGTGCTCGTTGCCGAGGCGACCCGGGGCCGCAGGCGCCGTGTTGCGCATGCGCCTAGTGTGGACCGAGGCTTCCCGCACAAATCGGGAAGTCGCGGCACGATGCTCCGAGCGGTACCCCTGCCTTCGAGAGGCAGAGCTTTCGGCCCGTCAGACCGCGGCATCCTCCAGGAGATTCTTGAGCTCTCCCTGGATACGCCGCCCTTCGATGGTCGATGGTTCCGGCATCGCGCGGAGTAGTATTGCTGCTGCAGCCAGGTTCTGGCCGACCCCACTGGAAGCCGGTGGCGGCCTTGCCCTGACGTCGTTGGTAATGCGGTGCTGGATGCCCTGGGGTAGATGACGCGCTTCTCCGGCCGGAGCTTGGTCTGCCCATTCCTGCCCGATGTTCCGCCGAAACTGCTCAAGTGTTCCTACTCCCTCGTCGAGCCTGGCCCGCATCTCGCGGATTTGCTCGAGCTGTGCGTCCTGACCCCCCGCAGGGACTGGGACCACAACTAGCTGCTGAAGGATGTCAACGCGAGGCGCAGGCCTAGGGGGTCGCCGATCTCCGGCATACCAAGATGGTTGCCTTCGCCGGAACCCCCTAGATCGACGTGGAAACATTCACGACTTGGGACGCAGTCCTCGTCACCGAAGCTGCGGCTACCATCGGAACAATCGGAGAGGCAGTAGTCACATGCGGTCATGAAGTCCCGCATGGCACTGGGGTTACCGAGCCCGGAGAAATCCCAACAAAAGTCGGGCTCGTCATCTTCCTCAGAACCCGAGGGTCCGTAGGTCGAGACGGCCGTCAGTCTGTCCCAGGGCGACCTCATATGGTACCCCGGAGGGTTGGTACATGCCTCTATGAAAGCTTCCACCGAAGCGAGGTCGCTTGGTGGGTCGAAGCTGAATCCAAAAGGCACGAGATGGGAATCGGTCGGTACCTCTTGGTCGACGGGCGGTGACGAAGTCGCGGCAGGGGCGGACTGCACCGTTGTCTCAGGTACGAGGGCGACGCCCTGCAATTCCTTCGTGAGCGTGTTGGCGTCGTTCATCTGCTTGGGGTTGGCATGTTGCGAGGAAACAACGCTCGTCTTCGTCTCAGACGCAAGGTCGAAGCCCGACGTGTCCCCTGCTGGGGCGCCGGTGTCGTCGACTTGCTCGACAGCCGACGAGGTGCCGCCTCCTGCTTGGCCATGGTTGCCTCGCCTCCTCCTCCGTCGATGGGGGAGGTGACGGGACAAACCCGGATGTTGTTCTTCCGCCATGTGGGGAAGACGTCGTTGATTCCGCCGCCGGCGGGCGGGCTGACGGCCGCCATTGTCGCTGTCGCGCGGCGGAGGAAGGAGTATCATGTCGTAGCTGCCGTCGAGGGATATGAACTGAAGACTCCCGAAACGGAGCATCGTTCCGGGTTGGAAAGGTTGCTGGAGACTACCCATCTGGAGCTTGACGGGAAGCTGTTCGTCAACACGCAGCAGGCCCCTACCTGGCGCGCCAACTGTCGGCGTTTCGACCCCGGGGGGTCCCTGGACCAAAGAGTAAATTGTCGCTGCGTGTCCCAGCCTAGATGGGTCGGCGCGAGACAGGACACAAAGGGGGAGAACAGTAAGGGGAACCCGCGACCTTCGTGTTGTCCTGCGCCCAGGGCGGATGGATGCGCTTGCAGTAGGGGGTTACAAGCGTTCGCGTGGGAGAGAGAGAGAGGGCGTGAGCCTTATGCGTCGACCCGTTCTCCCGCGCGGCCAACCCTCTCGTACGAGAGCCCTGGACCTTCCTTTTATAGGCGTAAGGAGAGGGTCCAGGTGTACAATGGGGGGTGTAGTAGTGTGCTAACGTGTCTAGCAGAGAGGAGCTAGAGCCCTAAGTACATGCCGTCGTGGCAGTCGGAGAGGTTTTGGCACCCTGTTCATGTGATGTCGTGGCCGTCGGAGGAGCGCTTGGGCCCTGCGGAAGGACAGCTGTCGGGGCTGTCGAATCCTTGCTGACGTCTCCTTGCTTCCGTAAGGGGCTGAGAGCCGCCATTGTCATGGAGCACGCGGGGCGCCATCATTATTTGTTTACCAGGGCGAGCCAGATGGGACGCCGGTCTTGTTCCCCGTAGCCTGAGCTAGCTAGGGTTAGGGTAATGATGCCCCCCCTGTGACGTGGTCGGTCCGAGCCCTAGGTCGGGCGAGGCGGAGGCTCCTCCGAGGTCGAGGTCGAGTCCGTCTTCCAAGGTCGAGGCTGAGTCCAAGCCCTGGCTCGGGCGAGGCGGAACCGTCTTCCGAGGCCAAGGCTGTGTCCGAGCCCTGGGTCGGGCGAGGTGGAGACCGTCTTCCGAGGCCGAGGCTGTGTCCGAGCCCTAGGGTCGGGCGGGGCGGAGTCCGTCGTCCAGCGTCGAGGTTGAGCCCGAGCCCTGGGGTCGGGCGAGGCGGAGCTTCCTATGGCGCCCAAGGCTGGACTTAGCTGCTGTCAGCCTCACTCTGTCGAGTGGCACAGCAGTCGGAGCGACACAGGCGGCGCTGTTTTCTTGTCAGGTCGGTCAGTGGAGCGGCGAAGTGACTGCGGTCACTTCGGCTTTGTTGACTAAAGAGCGCGCGTCAGGATAAGGTGTCAGGCGATCCTTGCATTAAATGCTCCTGCGATACTGTTGGTTGGCGTGGCGATCTGGCCAAGGTTGCTTCTTTGCGAAGACTGGGCCTCGGGCGAGCCGAAGGTGTGTCCGTTGCTTGAGGGGGCCCTCGGGCGAGACGTGAATCCTTCGAGGTCGGCTGCCTTTGCCCGAGGCTCGGCTCGGGCGAGGCGAGATCGTGTCCCTTGAGTGGACTGAGCCTTGACCTTAATCGCGCCCATCAGGCCTTTGCAGCTTTGTGCTGATGGGGGTTACTAGCTGAGATTAGGAGTCTTGGGGGTACCCCTAATTATGGTCCCCGACATTCACCTTCAAGGTGTGTTACTGTTGGAACATCTGAAAGGAAGCGTGTTGCATTCTCTTCAGTAACTTGCTGGTGCAGGCGTCCCCGCTTAGCTGATACTGAATCATCCGGTTTTCTCCCCCTTTTCCTAGGATGGGGAGTACGAGTAGAGTCCATACCCTGCAGAGGTATCTCCACTCTCTCCGGTGCATTTGCTGCAGGAATATGCGACTTCGACACTCCTCTTATATCAGTAAAGACACCTGGCAGATTTTTTGCTAAGTTTTGCAGGTGTATTATTCGTTGAACTTCAAGTTCGGTTTCTCTAGTGCGTGGGTCAAGCGATTGGATGCTACTAGCACTCCATTCTATTTCTCGACATTCTTTGTTATTAAGGTACAATCCTCCCCCTAATGCCAGGAAATGCTCTTCATCAAAGATGCTATCAGCGTACTGAGCCATGAACAGATCCCCGGTTCTAGGCTCTAAATATTTGATTATGGACAGAGATTCATAACCAACATAGATCCCCAACTTCCGGTGAGGTCCCATAGATGTACGCTGGGGTGGTGATATCGGCACGTATACAACACAACCGAATTTTTGTAGATGGGAAACCACTGGTTGTTGACCACGCGTTAACTGGTGGGGAGAAGCAGATGGTCTATATTGGATTAAGGCCGCAGCGTGCAAAACTGCGTGTCCCCAACAACTGGTCGGGAGTTTGCTATCTTGTAGAAGTGGCCTGGCTATGAATTTTATTCTTTTAATTAAGGACTCAGCAAGTCCATTCTGTGTATGGACATGCGGTACAGAATGCTCTACATTTATGCCCAAAGCAAGACAATAGTCATTAAAGGCCTTTGAGGTAAACTCTCCGGCATTATCCATCCTGATTGACTGAATGCGGTTCTCCGGGAAGCTCGCACGCAAACGGATAATTTAGGCAATAAATTATGCAAATGCGTGGTTCCGCGTGGACAACAGGCACACGTGGCTCCACTTAGTAGAAGCATCAATAAGAACCATAAAATATCTTAAGGGCCCTGATAGGGGGTTGATTGGACCACAGATATCACCCTGAAGTCTCTGCAGGAAACTCGGGGACTCAGCCTTTACTTTCAGGTAAGAGGGCTTAGTTATCAGTTTTCCTTTAGCACAAGAGACGCATAGGAAGTCTTTAGGAATTTGTGTGGTTTTCATGTCATAGCCAATAGAGCTGAGAGCACCTAGAGGGGGGTGAATAGGTGATCCTGTAAAAACTTGAAACTTAATCCAACAAAACTTGATTAGGTGTTAGCACAATAAGGCCAAGTGGCTAGAGAGGAGTTCTCTTGTGAGACCCAATAGAAACAGTAAGGACAAGCACAAGAGACACGAGGATTTATCCCGTGGTTCGGCCAAGTACAAAACTTGCCTACTCCACGTTGTGGCGTCCCAATGAACGAGAGTTGCACTCAACTCCTCTCAAGTGATCCAATGATCAACTTGAATACCACGGTGATCTTCTTTGCTTTACTCTTTCCCGTTTGCGAGGAATCTCCACAACTTGGAGTCTCTCGCCCTTATAATAAAAAACGAAATGAAGCACTAGAGTAAGGGAGGGAAGCGACACACTCAAAACCACAGGAAATACGCACACACAAGATCAAGACTTGACCTCAACACAATATCTCAAGGTTCTCACTAGAACGGAGCTCAAATCACTAAGAATGTTGAACAAGTGCGCAAGAATGAAGTGTGAGTGATCAACAATGCTCAAAGGATGCTTGGTGTTCTCCTCCATGCGCCTAGGGGTCCCTTTTATAGCCCCAAGGCAGCTAGGAGCCGTTGAGAGCATTTCAAGAAGGCAATTCTTGCCTTCTGTCGCCTGGCGCACCGGACAGTCCGGTGCGGATTTCTTTCCTTCTTTGGCGAAGCCGACCGTTGACGGTTCAGAGCCGTTGGCGCACCGGACACTGTCCGGTGCACACCGGACACTGTCCGGTGCACACCGGACAGTCCGGTGCCCCTTCTGACCGTTGGCTCTTGCCACGCGTCGCGCGCGGATTATGCGGCCGACCGTTGGCTGGGCCGACTGTTGGCTCACCGGATAGTTCGGTGCACACCGGACAGTCTGGTGATTTATAGCCGTACGCCGCCGTTGAAGTCCCGAGAGCAGCCAGTTGGCAGACGCCAGCCTGGCGCACCGGACACTGTCCGGTGCACCCAGACCGAGCAGCCTATTTGGCTGTACACAGCCAACTTCTCCAAAATTGTTTCTCCTATTTCTAGAACTTAGACACAATACATTAGTCTTCAAAATAATGTACTAAGTCTAGAAACATACCTTTAATCTTGATTTGCACTTTGTCCATCACTTTGCCTAGATTAACATAAGTCCACTTGTGTTGGCACTCAATCACCAAAATACTTAGAAATGACCCAAGGGCACATTTCCCTTTCAATCTCCCCCTTTTTGGTGATTTATGCCAACACAATAAAAAGCAACTGAAGGAAGTGCAACATCAATACAAATTAGAACTCAAAATTGTTTTGATTCAAATTTGGCATATATGGATCATTCTTTGCCACCACTTGGTTTGTTTTTGCAAATCAGCCTCAATTTCCTATCTCTAAGTCAAACACACTTGTTGAGACATAAAGAGAGTTGTTCCAAGAGAAATTGATCAAAGATTTCAAAAACTCCCCCTTTTTCCCATAATCAACCATTCTCCCCATAAGAGGCCAACTTTTGACAAAAGAAACAATAAGAGATTTTTGACAAACCAAAAGCTCTATTCTACTATTTTCAAACTATTTTCAAAGTTCTCAAGTGGTAGCTGATCCATTTGTTGCTTTGGCCTTATTTTCTCCCCCTTTGGCATCAAGCACCAAAATGGGATCAACCTTGGCCCTTTAACCCCATCGCGTCACCAAAATCTTCAACTAAGAGTAAAAAGGCAATAAGAGTACAAAGATGAACTTGGAATCAGTTACTCTTTCATCGGAGTGTAGTGGAAGTCTTGCTTGGTCCAAGTCCACCTTTTCCCTTTCAAACCTCCTTTGAGACTAAAGTAAGAAAACTCAAGCACATTGTTAGTCTCAAAGGGTCAAGTTGTAGCACATCTCCCCCTAAATATGTGCATCACTCACATATGGACTTTTGAGGTCCGGGGAGTGTTTGTACAACTTGAACACCATACATAAACAACAAAATGCATAGAAAACATGATCAAAAGCATAAAACACATGTATGCTATAAATCAATCCAAGTTCCGCGAATCTAAGACATTTAGCTCACTACGCAGCCTGCAAAAGGTCGACTCATCTAGAGGCTTGGTAAAGATATCGGCTAGCTGGTTCTCGGTGCTAACATAAAACACTTCGATATCTCCCTTTTGCTGGTGGTCTCTCAAAAAGTGATGTCGGATGTCAATGTGCTTTCTGTGGCTGTGTTCAACAGGATTATCCGCCATGCGGATAACACTCTCATTATCACATAGGAGTGGGACTTTGCTCAGATTGTAGCCAAAGTCCCGGAGGGTTTGCCTCATCCAAAGTAGTTGCGCGCAACACTGTCCTGCGACAACATACTCGGCCTCAGCGGTGGATAGTGCAACGGAAGTTTGTTTCTTAGAGCTCCACGACACCAGGGACCTTCCTAAGGATTGGTACGTCCCCGATGTACTCTTCCTATCGACCTTACATCCAGCATAGTCGGAGTCTGAATATCCAATCAAGTCAAAGGTAGACCCCTTTGGATACCAGATCCCGAAGCAAGGCGTAGCGACTAAATATCTAAGAATTCGCTTCACGACCACTAAGTTACACTCCCGTGGATCGGATTGAAATCTAGCACACATGCATACGCTAAGCATAATATCCGGTCTACTAGCACATAAATAAAGTAAGGACCCTATCATAGACCGGTATGCCTTTTGATCCACGGACTTACCTCCTTTGTTGAGGTCGGTGTGTCCGTTGGTTCCCATTGGAGTCTTTGCGGGCTTGGCGTCCTTCATCCCAAACCGCTTGATCAAGTCTTGTGTGTACTTCGTTTGAGAGATGAAGGTCCCATCCTTGAGTTGCTTCACTTGGAACCCAAGGAAATAGCTTAACTCGCCCATCATCGACATCTCAAACTTTTGAGTCATCACCCTGCTAAACTCTTCACAAGACTTTTGGTTAGTAGAACCAAATATTATGTCATCGACATAAATTTGGCACACAAATAAATCACCATCACAAGTCTTAGTGAATAAAGTCGGATTGGCTTTCCCAACCTTGAAAGCATTAGCAATTAAAAAGTCTCTGAGGCATTCATACCATGCTCTTGGGGCTTGCTTAAGTCCATAGAGCGCCTTAGAGAGCTTACATACGTGGTCGAGGTACCGTTCATCCTCGAAGCCAGGGGGTTGCTCCACGTACACCTCCTCCTTGATTGGCCCGTTGAGGAAAGCGCTCTTCACATCCATTTGGAACAACCTGAAAGAATGGTGAGCGACATATGCTAGCAAAATACGAATGGACTCTAGCCTAGCCACAGGAGCAAATGTCTCCTCAAAGTCCAAACCTGCGACTTGGGCATAACCTTTTGCCACAAGTCGAGCCTTGTTCCTCGTCACCACCCCGTGCTCGTCCTGTTTGTTGCGGAACACCCACTTGGTTCCCACAACATTTTGCTTGGGACGAGGCACCAGCGTCCAAACTTCATTTCTTTTGAAGTTATTGAGCTCTTCCTGCATGGCCAACACCCAGTCCGGATCTAGCAAGGCCTCTTCTACCCTGAAAGGCTCAATAGAAGAGACAAAGGAGTAATGCTCACAAAAATTAACTAATCTAGAACGAGTAGTTACTCCCTTGCTTATGTCACCCAATATTTGGTCGACGGGATGATTCCTTTGAATCGTAGCTCGAACTTGGGTTGGAGGTGCCGGTTGTGCTTCTTCCTCCATTAAATGATCATCTTGTGCTCCCCCTTGATCACACGCCTTCTCTTGATGAACCTGTTCATGTTCTTGAGTTGGTGGATGCACCGTTGTTGAGGAAGAAGGTTGATCTTGCTCCTTTTGTTCCAGTGGCCTCATATCTCCAATCGCCATGGTGCGCATTGCGGCCGTTGGAACGTCTTCTTCATCTACATCATCAAGATCAACAACTTGCTCTCTTGGAGAGCCATTAGTCTCATCAAATACAACGTCGCTAGAGACTTCAACCAAACCCGATGATTTGTTGAAGACTTTATACGCCTTTGTATTTGAGTCATAACCTAACAAAAACCCTTCTACAACTTTGGGAGCAAACTTAGAATTCCTACCTTTCTTCACTAGAATGTAACATTTGCTCCTAAATACACGTAAGTAAGACACATAGGTAGACCCGGTTTATGGCGTGGCAAGCCGTGTTCACGGCTTCCGACCAAAACCGCTCGGGTGTCTTGAATTCTCCAAGCATTGTCTTCGCCATGTCTAGTAGCGTTCTGTTCTTCCTCTCTACCACACCATTTTGTTGTGGTGTGTAGGGAGCGGAGAACTCGTGCTTGATTCCTTCCTCCTCAAGATACTCCTCCACTTGAAGGTTCTTGAACTCGGACCCATTGTCGCTCCTTATCTTCTTCACTTTGAGCTCAAACTCGTTTTGAGCTCTCCTTAGGAAGCGCTTGAGGGTCCCTTGGGTTTCAGATTTATCCTGCAAATAGAATACCCAAGTGAAGCGAGAAAAATCATCAACTATAACAAGACCATACTTACTTCCTCCTATACTTAGATAGGCGACGGGTCCGAAGAGGTCCATATGAAGTAACTCCAGGGGTCTTGATGTTGTCATCACATTTTTGGCATGATGAGAGCTTCCCACCTGTTTACCTGCTTGACAAGCTACACAAGGTCTATCTTTTTCGAAAGTTACATTAGTTATACCTATCACGTGTTCTCCCTTTAGAAGCTTGTGAAGGTTCTTCATCCCCACATGTGCTAAACGGCGATGCCACAGCCAGCCCATGCTAGTCTTAGCAATTAAGCATGCATCTAGACCGGCCTCCTCTTTTGCAAAATCAACTAAATAAAATTTGTCGTCTAGTACACCTTTAAAAGCTAATGAACCATCACTTCTTCTAGAGACACACACATCTACATTTGTGAATAAACAGTTATATCCCATATTACAAAGTTGACTCACAGACAACAAGTTATATCCAAGCGACTCAACAAAGAACACATTAGAAATAGAGTGCTCGGATGAAATAGCATTTTTTCCTAACCCTTTCACCTTGCCTTGGTTCCCATCACCGAATATGATTGAATCTTGGGGATGCTTGTTCTTGACGTAGGAAGAGAACATCCTCTTTTCCCCCGTCATGTGGTTTGTGCATCCGCTGTCGATAATCCAGCTTGAGCCCCCGGATGCATAAACCTGCAAGGCAAATTTAGGCTTGGGTCTTAGGTACCCAACTCATGTTGGGTCCTACAAGGTTAGTTACAATAGTCTTAGGGACCCAAATGCAAGTCTTGTCTCCCTTACATTTGGCCCCTAATTTCCTAGCAATTACCTTCTTATCCTTTCTACAAATAGCAAAGGAAGCATTGCAAGCATAATAAATTGTAGAAGGTTCATTCATTACTTTCCTAGGAACATGAACAATATTTCTTCTAGGCATATGATGAACAATATTTTTCCTAGCCAAATTTCTATCATGCATAATAGAAGATCTAGAAGCAATCATGGCATGAGAATCAAAAGCATCATAACTTCTATAAGCATTCCTAGAATGTCTCCTATCATGATACATGAAAGCATGGTTCTTTTGAGCACTACTAGCCATAGGGGCCTTCCCTTTCTCCTTGGCGGAGATGGAAGTCTTATAGCTTGTTAAGTTCTTGACTTCCCTCTTGAAGCCAAGACCATCCTTAATTGAGGGGTGTCTACCAATCGTGTAGGCATGCCTTGCAAATTTTAGTTTGTGAAATTCACTCTTGCTAGTCTTAAGTTGGGCATTAAGACTAGCCACTTCATCATTCAAATTAGAAATTGAAACTAGATGTTCATTACAAGCATCAACATTAAAATCTTTACACCTATTGCAAATTGCAACATGTTCTACGCAAGATGTTGATTTATTAGCTATTTCTAACTTAGCATTCAAATCATCATTTATGCTCTTTAAGCTAGAAATAGAGTCATGACATGTAGACAATTCACAAGAAAGCATTTCATTCCTTTTAATTTCTAAAGCAAGGGATTTTTGTGCTTCTACAAACTTATCATGTTCTTCATACAAAAGATCCTCTTGCTTTTCTAATAACCTATTCTTATTATTCAATGCATCAATTAATTCATTAATCTTATCAACCTTAGTTCTATCTAGGCCCTTGAATAAACATGAATAGTCTATTTCATCATCGCTAGATTCTTCATCACTTGAGGAAGCGTAAGTACTAGCATTATGAGTGCTTACCTTCTTTTCCTTTGCCATGAGGCAGGTGTGATGCTCGTTGGGGAAGAGGGCCGACTTGTTGAAGGCGGTGGAGGCGAGTCCTTCGTTGTCGGAGTCGAACGACGAACAATCCGAGTCCCACTCCTTTCCAAGGTGTGCCTTGCCCTTAGCCTTCTTGTAAGCCTTCTTCTTTTCCCTCTTGTTCCCTTGTTCCTGGTCACTATCATTATCGGGACAATTAGCGATAAAATGACCAATCTTACCACATTTGAAGCATGAGCGCTTCCCCTTTGTCTTGGTCTTGTTGGGATGCTCCTTGCGACCCCTTAGCGCCGTCTTGAAACGCTTAATGATGAGGGCCATCTCTTCCTCATTGAGTCCCGCCGCCTCAACTTGTGCCACCTTGCTAGGTAGCACTTCCTTGCTCCTCGTTGCTTTGAGAGCAACGGTTTGAGGCTTGTGGATTGGGCCGTTCAACGCATCGTCAACGTATCTTGCCTCCTTGATCATCATCCGCCCACTTACAAACTTTCCAAGTATCTCCTCAGGCGTCATCTTGGTGTACCTAGGATTCTCACGAATATTGTTCACAAGATGTGGATCAAGGACAGTAAAAGACCTTAGCATTAGGCAGACGACGTCGTGGTCCGTCTATCGCGTGCTTCCATAGCTCCTTATTTTGTTGATGAGGGTCTTGAGCCGATTGTACGTTTGGGTTGGCTCCTCGCCCCTGATCATCGCGAATCTCCCAAGTTTGCCCTCCACCAACTCCATCTTGGTGAGCATGGTCACGTTGTTCCCCTCATGTGAGATTTTGAGGGTGTCCCAAATCTACTTGGCGTTATCCAAGCCGCTCACCTTATGGTATTCATCCCTGCACAATGAAGCTAGAAGAATAGTAGTAGCTTGTGCATTTTTGTGAATTTTCTCATTAATGAACATGGGACTATCCGTACTATTAAAGTGCATTCCATTTTCCACTATCTCCCATATACTTGGATGGAGAGAGAACAAGTGGCTACGCATTTTGTGACTCCAAAATCCGTAGTCCTCTCCATCAAAGTGGGGGGGTTTACCGAGGGGAATGGAAAGCAAATGAGCATTGGAACTTTGCGGAATACGAGAATAATCAAAGGAAAAGTTTGAATTAACCGTCTTCTTTTTCTTGTCGTCGATGTCGTCGTCCTTTTGGGAAGAGGAAGATTCGTCGCTGTCATAGTAGACTATCTCCTTGATGCGCCTTGTTTTCTTCTTCCTCCCGTCTTTTCTTTTGTGGCCCGAGCCTGAGTCAGTAGGCTTGTCATCCTTTGGATCATTGACGAAGGACTCCTTCTCCTTATCATTGACCACCATCCCCTTGCCCTTAGGATCCATCTCTTCGGGCGATTAGTCCCTTTCTTGAAGAGAACTGCTCTGATACCAATTGAGAGCACCTAGAGGGGGGTGAATAGGTGATCCTATAAAAACTTGAAACTTAATCCAACAAAACTTGATTAGGTGTTAGCACAATAAGGCCAAGTGGCTAGAGAGGAGTTCTCTTGTGAGACCCAATAGAAACAGTAAGGACAAGCACAAGAGACACGAGGATTTATCCCGTGGTTCGGCCAAGTACAAAACTTGCCTACTCTACGTTGTGGCGTCCCAACGGACGAGAGTTGCACTCAACTCCTCTCAAGTGATCCAATGATCAACTTGAATACCACCGTGATCTTCTTTGCTTTACTCTTTCCCGTTTGCGAAGAATCTCCACAACTTGGAGTCTCTCGCTGTCGGTGTTTTGGGTCCGACCGCACACCCGGGGTTGCCCCTCAAGGTGTTTTCTAGGAGTAGGACGGTGTCAACGACTGTAGCAAAATGGTTCGTGCCGATCGCACGAGAGACAATGGACAAGATTTACAGGTTCGGGCCGCTTAGAGATGCGTAACACCCTACGTCCTGGTGAGTATGCGAATGTGGTTATAAGAGGGCTCTCTGGGTTGAAGGCGTAGAGAGTTTACGTGGGTGGCTAAGTAAGATAGGGTCGATCGATCTGAAGGGGTGCCCCCTAGGCCTTATATACTTGACCGTGGGACAGTACACGTGGATATGATAACAACGAGTAGCTAAAAGGTAGTGAACCTCTTGAATTTATCCCTGCGTGACCCTTGCCGACTTATCCTCGCATGGCTCTGTTGCATGGGGGCTTTAGCGCGGGAAAGTCGGGTCTCTGTTGCGATTTACTCGCTCGACGTTGTGGGCCATCCGGGTTTGCATCAATCCGGTCTTACGTCTTCTCTGCTTTGTTGGTTGTTTCTCCTCAGGCCCACGAAGGAATGACCTTACGATTTATTGGGCCCTTGGGCCTTTCGTGAGGTCTTTTATTTCTTTAGTGGACCCGGGGGATATCCATCCCCCACAAGCCCCCGATCTTTGGGTTGATTTAGAGGTAATCAACCCAAAGATCCAAGGTCCAAAAAATGACTTCCTGCTGTCTTCTTTTGCTCCGATCACTCGTTCGACCGAGTTTTAGTTCTGTGCTTGTGCCTTAGAGGTCGGCATTTTGATTTGCAGGATTCTGAACTTCGTTGGGTGCACCGGAGGTGCACCCAATGGGTGTAGCCCCCGACCTTTGAGTAGATTTTTAGAAGATAATCTACTCGAAGGTCTTCACCAGAAATTATCTCCATTTGCGCTCCTGCATCTCGGTTGAGGATTGGTCTTTTTAATCTTGTCCCACGCCTTAGAAGTCGGCACTATCTCGGTTTGGAATGATAATCCATGGGGTGCACCGGAGGTGCACCCAATGGGTGTAGCCCCCGACCTTCAAATGGATTTTTAAAGGGTAATCCATTCGAAGGTCTTCCTTTTGCTTGTAAAAATTGGCATGAAGCTATTTGCATTATGCTTTGGAGGTCAGCATTATGTCATCAATATTTTGCTGCAGAGGTCAGCATATATTTTGTCTTTAGCAGCCGAGTTTGCAATCCATCCATATCTCGCTAGGTAATGCAATTTATTTGCTTCTGCGACTTGATTGGACGTTTGATGGACGTTCTCTGTCTAGTCCTCACGTCGCTTCTGTCAGCCACATCTTGTACTTTGCTGGCTATATTTGGCTTTCCTCTGATCCTTACTGATATCTCATTTTTGTCTTGAGGTATTTACTGCGTGCCCTGCACGGATGTGACCATTTTTGAAAAATATACTGATAATTCCTGGGCGTCCCCCCCCAATGGGTGTGGGCAAGGGACGGCTTGGTACGCTGAGTGTTTTAGCCGGCTGCTTCTGAGTAGTAATGTGATGGGACGGCTAGTGTAATCATATCCTTTGCACTGTTGACTGGAGTCCCAATGGGTGTAGTGTTGCATGAAACGGCGTCAGCCGTCTGACGTGTCTTCAGATGGGTGGGAGTGCTTATTGAATGCTTTGCGACTGTTCAGTGACCGCGGTTGGAAGTGAGCGGTTGCCTTTCCCTTCTATAAATAACGCCCTTGCTCCTCTGGTTTTTTCACATCTCTTCGCTGTTCTTTACTGCATCCTTCTCCTCCCTTCTATCTGCTTCCGCCATGGGCAAGGGTAACAAACGCAAGCGTGAGCCGACTCCTCCGTCGGAGGATTTCGGCGACTCGGAATACTCGGAGGAGGAGTTCTCCTCCGAGTCCGAGGGATCTCCGGCTCCCGTCTCTCCCCCGGCGTCGTCTGATGATTCAGACGACTCCCAGGGGATTGCCGCGGAGGTCTAGATGTACATCCGGGCCGTCGAGCGCTCCGGGCTCGAGGGCTCGGATGAGTCTGAGTTCTCCTCGGACGGCGGCGAGGACGAAGATGACGACGACGACGACGGCGACGATGACGACGGTGGCGACGGCGACGGTGACGGCAGCAACGGCGGCGGGGGCAGCGGTGGCAAGGGCAGCACCAGAGGCGGCAGCAGCACGGGCAGCACGAGAGGCGGCAGCAGCAAGGGCAGCACCAGGGGCGGCGGCGGCAAGGGCAGCAGCAGCAAGGCCAGTGGCTAAACGCCACTGGTCTTTAGATATTAGTATAGTGTAGTTAGAATAATGTAGTAGTAATGTAGAGTAGTATAGTGTAGTTTAGTAGTAGTAGTAATGTAGAGTAGAAGTAGGGAAGCACCAACTCGCAAAGGGTTGGTTTGTAAGCTTATTATCTTCCCTTTAATGAAGAACTGTCGTTGGCCCCTTCTCGATGACTCGCTTTCCCTGATTTTTGAACTGATTCTTTTGATATAGTAGATGAATAACTTGTGCATCACACTGACGCTTCCAGAAGTAGCTGCCGAGTAATATTGTAGTCGGTATCGGCGTTTTAGAAGCAACGCCGAGCGATTGAAGGGCTACATCAGCATTTTAGAAGTAACACCGATCAATCGAACACGAGATCAGCGTTTTAGAGGCAACGCCGAGTAAGTGAAAGTCGACATCGGCATTTTAGAGGTGACGCCAAGCGATTGAACACGCGATCAGCGTTTTTAGAGGCAACGCCGAGTGATTGAAGGTCGGCGTCGGCATTTTAGAAGTAATGCCGAGCGATCGAACACGAGGTCAGCGTTTTAGAGGTAACGCCGAGTGATTGAAGGTCGGCGTCGGCATTTTAGAAGTAATGCCGAGCGATTGAATACGAGGTCATCGTTTTAGAGGCAACACCGAGTGATTGAAGGTCGGCGTCGGCATTTTAGAAGTAATGCCGAGCGATCGAACACGAGGTCAGCGTTTTAGAGGTAACGCCGAGTGATTGAAGGTCGGCGTCGGCATTTTAGAAGTAATGCCGAGCGATTGAATACGAGGTCAGCGTTTTAGAGGCAACGCCGAGTGATTGAAGGTCGGCGTCGGCATTTTAGAAGTAATGCCGGGCGATTGAATTCGAGGTCAGCGTTTTAGAAGCAACGCCGAGTGATTGAAGGTCGGCATCGGCATTTTAGAAATAATGTCGAGCGATTGAATACGAGGTCAGCGTTTTAGAGGCAACGCCGAGTGATTTGAAGGTCGGCGTCGGCATTTTAGAAGTAATGCCGAGCGGTTGAATATGAGGTTAGCGTTTTAGAGGCAACGCCGAATGGTTGAAGGTCGACATCGGCATTTTAGAAGTAATGCCGAGCGATTGAACACGAGGTCGGCGTGTTAGAGGCAACGCCGAGTAATAGCCGGCCGCACGAGTTATTTGAGGATAATAACCGAGTGATGAAGTGACACGTCGGCTTTTTCGGAAATAACTGCCAGATGTCCACGTGGCATGTTGGGATTTCGGAAATAACCGCCGGGTGATGACTGGGCACTTTTTGAAGCGGTATCTGGCTCAAGAATATCCCATAAGAGTTGCGCTTTTAGCCGCCTTTGCTTTCCGTGCCCTAGTTCTTGCATTCCCGCATCTGAATCTTCTCTGCCACTCGCCTCCTACTCTGTCCGCCGGTGAAAAGCAAGATGGCGCCCAAGAGGAAAACTGCGAACTCGTCTGCCGCGGTGATCCCTGCAATCGACCCCAACAGTCAGTTACCCTTCGCAGGTAACCATATGTCCGTTATTTCCGAAGCTGAGCTTCTTCGCCTCGTTTCCGTCGGGGTTCTTCTTCCGCGGGAACTCTGTTCTTGGCAGATTTGCCACGGGACTACTGTTCCAACAGAGGATACCCACGAGTCTGTAGTTTATGCCCCTTTTCTTCTCCGCGGCCTCGGCCTTCCCATCTCTCCTTTTTTCCGCGGCCTCCTTGATTTTTATCACATCAACTTGACCCATTTGAACCCTAATTCCATTCTGCAAATCTCCATTTTCGTTCACCTATGCGAAGCCTATCTCGGTGTGCTGCCGCATTTCGGTTTATGGAAGTATCTGTATCATTGTCGCCCTGGGATGGCCGGGGGACAACATCAGTTGGTCGGAGGTGCCAGTTTGGAGATGCGCCGTGGGCGGAAAACTGAGTATCTTGAGATTCCCCTCAAGGATAGTATCAAGGGGTGGCGTCTAGAGTGGTTTATAGTTGATAATTATGGAAATTCTCTCCCTTCCCGGTCGGGAAGACAGCCAGACGTTCGCACTCCGAGTTGGACTGAGTCTCCCACGGATCAGGAAGTGGCTGAGGCAGGTGTGTTGCTGGCTGAAGTTGGACTGCTGAAAGAGAGAGGTCTAACTGCTGAAGCGGTGGTCACTGATTTTGTTTTTAAGAACATTCAGCCACTGAAAGATAGGGCCTATCCGGCATATCTGTATCGAGGGCTGGCCGACTCAACTCGGGTTACCAATAGGAGAATTCCTTCTGTTGACTTGGTAAGCCAACTTGAAATGATCCTCAGGGGTAAGGTTTCAAATGTTGGTGCTCCAGTGGCATACTCGGCCTGGAACCTGCCTCCTCCCAAAGCTTTCACCCTTTTTGTGTCAAATCCGCCTGTGACTGATAGCAATTTGGGCCTTAGAGTGCGACCCTCTGATGAAGAAGTCAGTACTTTGGTTGCTTCGCTCGGGGAGATTCCTGATGATGAACGGCAGGTTTATTTTGAAGTGCCTCTGAACCCTAGTGATGCCGACATAAATGACATGCTTGATCTGTTAGCTGAGGATTCATCCGATGCTGCTCCTGATGGTACGTTGGCAGTGGTGCCCCTCCCAGAGGTTGATACAACTTTGGATGTCCCGAAACCTGTCAGTACTCGCCCGAGGCGTCCTAGCCGAACCAGTCAGCCTGAGCCTTCTGCCGACGAGCAAAAGAAAAAGAGAAGACGCCTCCGGCGAGTATCTAGTTTTGATGAGGACGCCAGTACCTTAGCTCCTGCTGCTGAAGAAGTGCCTGCGACTGGCCTTACCGATGCTGACCCTAATGGGTGTGCCCAGACTGCTGCTGATCCCAATGGGGGTGCTGCTTGCGTTGCCGCTGTGGAGGATGAAGAGGAAGAAGATGAAGCTCCTTTAACTCGGAAGAACAGTCGGCAGTTCATCGCCAGCGGTGGAAGTAGTGGAGTTCCTTCTCCTGCTTTGTCTGCCCTTATTGGTCTGCAAGAACTGTCCCTGGCCAACTTTGATCAAACTCTAGAGGATATGGTCACAGAGGATTTGTTATCAGAGCCTGTGGATGTTGATGCAACAGAGATCTGCACTGCCGTGCCTGATGCTGGGTTGAGGTCATCCCGTGCCTCGTCGACCTTAGAGTGCGATCTCGAGGGTCAGGATGCTGACTTGGATTGTCCTGGTCCCATGGAAGTGGCTGAAGGCCTGTCAACCTTAGAGGTGGTTACTGCAGAAAGCCTGGGCCCCAAGAATGGTGCTGACACATGCCCAGCCCCCGAGGATGTCGCCGGGAATGACTTAGCTCGGGCGAAGAGTATAAGCCACTGCCCAGCCCCCGAGGGTGTTGCCGGAGATGATCCGGCTCGAGTGGGCAGTGCCGACTGTTACCCAGCCCCCGAGGGTGCCCGAGCGGGGTCTCCTTCCTGCACTTCCATGGACGTTCATGTGGGTTCGCCTCCACACTCTGGCTGCATGGTTGTAGCCCAAACTCCGAACCAGGGAGTTGCTTTAGAGGGCAGCGTCCCCGCTGATCTGGCGTTTGGCTCTGTTGAAGGCACTGAGCTGATTCCTACTGATCCGTTGCAAGCTGCTTTGGATGTTGGTCTTGCACCTGGTTATCAGCTGATTTCTCCTGATTTGGGGATCCCTTCATTCTTTTCCAACCTCCAGGTACTGTGCTGTACTTTAGCTTGATCTTTACGTAGCATGAACTTTTGTCATTATGTTCATCCATTCTTCTCATCAGGCTTTGGTGGATGGGATGGCCAGCCAGCTGAGATCGCAGGGTGCTTCCATCCCAGAAGTGGCTTCGTCTCTTGAGCGTTGGAATCCGGTGTCGCTTCATCGTCGTGTATCCGAGTTGGAGGCAACTAATGCTGGTTAGTGCCCTTTTTCTTCTTCTTTTTTGCCTTTGTTCGTGGATTGTTTTACCTTCTGACCTTATTTAGTTTGATTACCTCTTGATAGGAATGACTCGGCAGATTGCAGTTCTTGAAGAAAAACATTCCCGAGATCAAGCTGAAATGGCTCAACGGTGCGCTGACTTCGAGGAGAAGTATTCTCAAAGCCAGACTGAACTGAATCAAGTCTCCGCTGCTTTGGATGACGCCAACGCTCTGAGTTCTTCTCTTCATGCTCGGCTTGACTCTGAAAAGGTAACTTACGAAACCGTGCCTCGCCTTGCTATGCTCTTATTACTTGCTTGGATTCCGAAGGAGTTGATTTTTGTTTGTAGGAAGAAAAACGTATCCTTGCTGCTTCTCGCGACAATCTGGACAGATTGTATCGTGACTCTAGCAACTCGCTGACCATCTTGGAGAGGAGCCACCGCTTCACAATGGAGGAACTGGACAATCAGCGTTGTAGGTTGCAAGAATCTGTGGACGAAGTGACCAGCCTTAGGCGATTGCTATCAGCGAAGGATGCCACCATCAAGGAACTCCGAGCTTCCAAGAAAACCATTGCCCAGGAGTTGGAGGCCGCTCGGCTGGCTGCTAAGGTTGCCGAAGAGACTGCAGCTACTCTCAAAGCCCAGCGCGATAAAGCCATGGACAAGGCTATTCGTGCTGGACGAATCTTAATGAGGAGACCCGGCGTGGTTGTTCCTGAAGACATAAAGGCCGATGTGAATGCTGCCCCCGATTCCTCAAATCGCCCTTCTTCGTCGGTCGTTCCTGAGAAAGACATTGGAAAATAGAGAAACATTTCGCGTGCTCTGAGCGCGCGGTTAGCATGATCAAGTATTCGTTAGAAGGCATCAGCTTATCATTCGAATGACATGATTACTCTCTTATTGTATCGGAATTTATTGGTTCGCGAGTTTGTGGTAACGCTGCATGATGATTATGAAGTTTGTTTGCGAGATATGGAAGTCATCCCCTGAATTGCATAAGCACGAGCATGCTGCGCCGGCTTAAACCACTACTGACTTTAGCCGATAGCTCCGTTAGTAGGGCATAGTGGTCACCCTGGGTTAAGTAAGCGTGAGCATGTTGCACCGCCTTAAGTCGTTGCCGACTTAAGTCGATTGCTCCGTTTGTAGGGCATAGTGGTCACCCCGAGTTAAGTAGGCGTGAGCATGTTACACCGCCTTAAGTCGTTGCCGACTTAAGTCGATTGCTTCGTTTGTAGGGCATAGTGGTCACCCCGAGTTAAGTAAGTGTGAGCATGTTGCACCGCCTTAAGTCGTTGCCGACTTAAGTCGATTGCTCCGTTTGTAGGGCATAGTGGTCACCCGAGTTAAGTAAGCGTGAGCATGTTGCACCGCCTTAAGTCGTTGCCGACTTAAGTCGATTGCTCCGTTTGTAGGGCATAGTGGTCACCCGAGTTAAGTAAGCGTGAGCATGTTGCACCGCCTTAAGTCGTTGCCGACTTAAGTCGATTGCTCCGTTTGTAGGGCATAGTGGTCACCCCGAGTTAAGTAAGAATGCAAGTCAATCATGAATAAGCTGAGTATCTTTGAAATCCCTCTTTATTGATGATATATTTCCACTTTACAGAATACATTGTCGCCCCGGCAGTTTTGAAATACAGCCTAGGGATAAAACTTTCTTAGGTGCTCTATGTTCCAGGAGTTCCCAACTTTTGTGCCATCTATCTGAGTGAGGCGATATGATCCGGGCCGAGTGACTTCTGCCACCATGAAAGGTCCTTCCCATAAGGGTGATAACTTGTGCCGTCCCTCCCCCGTTAGAATTCGGCGGAGGACGAGGTCTCCTATCGAAAAGAACCGTTGCCGCACAGCTTTGTCGTGATAGCGCCTTAGAGTCTGCTGGTACCGTGCTGATTGGATTACTGCATTCAGTCGTTCTTCCTCAAGTACATCAACATCCTCCAGCCTGGTGGCCTCGGCTTCTGCTATGCTTTCGAAGATCAATCTTGGCGCCCCAAACTTGAGATCAGCAGGTAGCACTGCCTTCGATCCATAGACCATGAAGAAAGGAGTGTTTCCATGCAGGGCTCGGCTAGGTTGGGTTCTCAGGCTCCAAACAACATAAGGCAATTCCCTTATCCATTTTCCTGTGAATTTTTCATTCTTATCGAAGACCCTTTTCCTGAGTGCCTCCAATATCATTCCGTTGGCTCGCTCAACCTGCCCGTTGGCTCTTGGATGTGCTACAGATGCGTACTTGATCTGAATGCTCTTTTGCTCGCAGAAGTCAAAGAATTCTGAATTGGTGAAGTTGGATCCCAAGTCAGTGATGATACTGTTTGGTATCCCGAATCTGAATATTATGCCTTGTATGAATTCCACGGCTTTAGCAGAAGTTAAAGAAGCAATGGGCTTGAACTCTACCCATTTAGTGAATTTGTCAATTGCCACCAATACGTGGGTATATCCCCCTTGAGCTTTCTTGAAAGGTCCAATCATATCCAGTCCCCAGCATGCGAAAGGCCAGGTTACTGGTATGGTCTGCAGCTGCTGCGCTGGCATTGTTGTTGCTTTGACAAGTATTGGCAAGCTTCGCATCTCTGAACTAATTCGGCTGCATCGTTCTTCGCCGTCGGCCAATAGAATCCTGACCTGAAAACCTTCCTGACCAGTGTTCTGGATGCTGCATGTATCCCACATTGCCCTGCATGGACTTCCTCCAGAAGTTGTTTCCCGGTGGACGGGAGAACGCACTTCATGAGGATGCCTGACGCGCCCCTTCTGTACAGTTCCTCCCCAATGAGTGTATAGTGAGCCGACTGCCTGGCAATGCGCTCTGCCGAGTTTTTGTCGTCTGGTTCTTCTTCATTCTTTATAAACTTAATAATCGGTCTTCTCCAGTCGTCAGAATCTGATTCGAGTTGATTTATAATATTGCATTCTTCTGTTTGATCCATTGAGATACTCGGCTGCAAAATTTCTTGCACGAAGACTCCGAGTGGGACCTGAGTTCGACCGGATCCGAGCTTGGACAGCACATCGGCCGCCGTGTTCCGATCTCTTTCTATATGATGAAATTCCAGACCCTCGAATTTATCTTCCAGCCTTCGGACGGCAGCACAGTATTTTCCCATTGAATCACTTGAACAATCCCATTCCTTGTTTATTTGGCTGATGACTACCAGAGAATCTCCGTATACCATCAATCTCTTGACGCCCAGTGATATGGCGATGTTTAATCCATGTATCAAAGCTTCATACTCGGCTGCATTGTTAGAGGCCGGGAATAGCAACTGGAGAGCGTACTTGAGGTGTTCGCCTCCAGGTGCAGTGAAGAGAATCCCTGCTCCTGCTCCCTGCAGCTTCAGCGAGCCATCAAAATACATTCGCCATACTTCTGTCGTTTCTGGATTGTCTGGTACTTGCTGTTCTGTCCACTCTGATACGAAATCAACCAGTGCTTGAGTTTTGATGGCAGTGCGAGGCCGGAACTCGATATCGTGGGATCCCAACTCGCAAGCCCACTTGGCTATTCGGCCAATGGCTTCCTTGTTGTGAAGAATGTCCCCTATTGGAAAACCAGTGACTACTATGACTTTGTGGTCGTCAAAGTAGTGACGCAGCTTGCGGGCAGTTAGAAGTACTGCATATAATAGCTTCTGAACCTGAGGATACTTTTTCTTCGAGGGGCCTAGAACTTCACTGATGAAGTAAACAGGATGCTGTACTGGATAGGCATGCCCTTCTTCTACTCGCTCGACTACCAACGCGGTGCTTACCACGTGAGTCGTGCAAGAGATATACAGCAACAAATCTTCAGCCGGTTGAGTCGGCGTAGCTCGCCGGGGTGGTTTCAGTACTGGTGGTGTTGTCAAGAATTTCTTCAGAGCGTCAAGAGCTTCTTGTGCTTCTGAAGTCCATTGAAACTTATCCACCTTCTTGAGTAGCTTGTAGAATGGCAAACCCTTTTCTCCTAGCCTGGATATAAATCTGCTCAGAGCTGCCATACATCCAGTGAGTCGCTGAACCTTCTTTTGTGACCGAGGAGCTTCCATCTTCATGATAGCTTCAATTTTATCTGGATTAGCCTCAATTCCCCGGTGGCTGACGATAAACCCGAGCAACTTTCCTGCTGGTACCCCGAAAACACATTTTCAGGATTAAGCTTCCATCTATATCTTCTCAGGCTGTTGAAAACCAGCTGTAAATCCTCGATGAAGTTTTCTAAATTCTCTGTTTTGATTACTACATCATCTACGTAGGCCTCCACACGCTTGCCCCAGTGATCGGCTAAGCATGTTTGAATGGCTCTCTGATAAGTCGCTCCAGCGTTTTTGAGGCCGAACGACATGGAGGTATAACAGAAAGCACCAAACGGAGTGATGAACGCCGTTTTTTCCTCGTCTTCTTTTGCCAAACTAATCTGATGATACCCGGAATAGCAATCCAAGAAAGACAGCATAGAACACCCAACGGTGGAATCCACCACCTGATCTATCCTCGGGAGCCCGAAAGGATCCTTCGGACAGTGTTTGTTGAGATCAGTATAGTCGACGCACATGCGCCAATCCACTTTATTCTTTTTGAGTACAAGAACAGGGTTGGCTAACCACTCGGGGTGTAACACTTCTCTAATAAATCCAGCCGCGACCAAGCGAGCTAACTCGGCACGAATGGCCTCTCTTTTGTCGGGCGTGAAACGACGTAGCTTTTGCCGGATCGGTCTCGCCTGGGGATAGACCTTCAATTTGTGCTCGGCCAGTTCTCTTGGGACTCCCGGCATATCCGCAGGTTGCCATGCGAATACGTCTCGGTTATCTTGCAGGAACTGGACGAGCGCGCCTTCCTATTTGTCATTCAGACTGGAGCTGATGATGGTCGTCTTGCGCTCATCAGCGAACCCCAGATTGATTCGCTTGGTCTCTTCAGTCGGCCGCATAGAGGTCGCGGCATGAGCTTCGTTTGCCGGTACTACGAGGCCCTCCTCAGGCTTAGAGTTCGCCAGTGTAGAAGGAACCGTTGATGGCTTGGTGGTGAGGGCTGCCTGGATGGCCACTCGGAAACATTCTGCGGCGCCTTGGAAGTCGGCGCGCACAGTTATGATTCCTTGCGGTCCTGGCATCTTCAGTATCATGTATGTATAGTGCGGAATGGCCATGAATTTGGCCAGTCCCGGCCTCCCGATGATGGCGTTGTACCCGCAGTCGAAGTTCGCCACTTCGAACCTCAGGAACTCGGTTCTGTAGTTCTCTGGAGTTCCGAAGGTGACCGGCATGTAGATGTGGCCCAGCGGGTATTCCCCTTCCGTCGGCACGATGCCGAAGAAAGGAGTGTCCGACTCGTGGAGCTCTTTGAGGTGAACTCCCAAGCCCTGGAGTGTCCGGGGGAAGGTGACGTTGATGCTGCTCCCCCCGTCCACTAGCACCTTCTTTACCCGGCTTTCTCGGATCACCGGATCGACGAGGAGCGGGTATTTGCCTGGATGGTCGAAGTTGAGCCATTGATCCTCCCGAGTGAAAGTGATTGGGTGCTCCGACCACCGGTATGGGGCGGGAGGACCGGTGGTCGCCACCAGTATCTGGCGGTCGTTGAGCTTTTGTTGTCTTTTGTTCTCCTGCGACCCATGTCCGCCGAAGATGACGTTGACCTCCCTGTCAACGCGTGGGAAAGCTCCTCCTCCCCCCTCCTCCTGCTGATGGGGCTGTCGTGGTTCATCTGGTCCTCCCCTCGGTGGAGGAGGTGGTAGAGGTTGGAAGGGTCGGCCGTGCCCGACGGAGTGCTTGAAGTCCCGGCAGTTGCGAAGAGTGTGGCGCATGTCCTTGTGGTACGGGCACTGGGCGTCGAGGATGTCGTCCAGCGTGCGCTCGCCTCCACGAGGTCCTCCTCGGGCGCGAGAGGCGGGTGGTCCAGCGGCGTGTACTTCTTCACGAGGTCTCTTCTCCCAGCGTTTGTCGGGTGGTTGGTTTGCGTCACGTCGTGGCGCTGCTGGTGCAGGCTTTGCTCCTCCGATGAGATCCTGGGCCCACTCGTCGGAGGTGATGTAGAGGTCGGCTTCCCGGAACAGCTCCTCGGAGGTAGTCGGCACCTTTTGTAGTATGGCTCGGACGAAAGCCGAGTCATTGGATCCTCTGTAGAAGTCCTCGATCACGGCCGCCTCCGTGACCTCGGGGATGCGGTTTCTCATGGTCTGGAACCTTTTGAGGTACGACCGGAGAGTCTCATCCCCCCGGCGCTTGATGGATTTAAGGTCCCATGGTTGCGCTGGCTTGTCGGAGAGGGACTGGAAGTTGGCGGTGAAACGTCGACTGAAGTCTCCCCAGTCGTCGATGCAATGTCGGGGTAGATGTCGTAGCCACTGTAGCGCATCTTGCCCAAGGACGATGGGCAGATACGCGGTAATGACGTCCTCAGATGCCCCGGCAGCCCGAGCAGCGGTGGTGTAGACGGCTAGCCAACCCCTTGGATCCTGCTTAGGTTCATATTTGTCGACATTGGATACCTTGAAATTGGGAGGCCATTGGATGGCCCTAAGGTGCGGAGTAAGAGCGGATACTCCGCACGTGTCCTCCTGTCGTCGGGGACGACGTCTGTCCCGGGGAGGGGAGTGGTGG